>NW_020799097.1:107007826-107037917 GCF_003259725.1 Athene cunicularia | reverse complement strand
GTGCTGGCGCGGTGCTGGCGCGGTGCTGGCGCGGTGCTGGCGCTGCGGGCTGGCCCCCACGGCGCGGTGGGGCTGACTAGCGGCTCCGGGTCTCTGCCGCTGGGCCGGCCTTGCCGGTTTTTTTTCGGCGGGATGCGGCCGGCCGGACTCTCACTTGCCTCCTGTTTCTCCCTAGGCATGGTCGGCGCGCTGTAGGAGGGCAGGGAGCCGCGGCGATGCCAGAGGAGGAGCCGCTGGAGGAGAGCGCTTGAGCTTGTTTGAAGAGTCGTTCAGTGTGTGTGAAACGTGTACGTTACCCGAAACCTTGGTTTCAGTGCTGCTATTTTTGTTACACCTAGAGGAATAAACGGAGACTTGTTGGTATAATCTCATTCTTAGTACCTTTCCTCTTGGGAAGAGTAGTGTCTCTTGTTATGACTTGCGCATACACAGCAGACTGTTTTTGCCAACTGTATCTGGGTTGTTTTCCTTGTTTACTGTGTCTGTTGTTATTTCTCCCATTGGTACTGGTGTGTGTGCTGCTCTCTTGGCTAGATTTGCCCTCTGCCAAAGCTAAACTTTGACCTGAATGGTCTCTTGTGTAAGAGGTGCAGGGTGAGTATTGGAATAAGGCACGTAACTTTCCATAGCTAGGCTTTTCAGAGCACAACTGTGGCTGCAAAAAGCTGCCTACTAAAAATAAGTGCTAGAATTAAACTATGTGTGCAGCTTCACTTTGATGCTTATGTGATACATTGTGATACAGTACTTGGTTGTCACTAGACTATTTTTTTAATCTCCGTTTATGCTAGTTGATGGGATGGACTATGCTTGCGTAACAGGTAGCGTATTTTGCTCATTTACTTCACAGTAGCTGTCTTGTTTTGAAGACACCACTCTTGGACTTTTCAGTAGTAGTTACCACAGCATTACTTCAATGTCTCTAAAGCACAAACTTAGTCCACTGTAACACAGAGAGATGTTTGGTCTGCCCCCCCACCCCCTTCTTCTTACTTTACAAATGGGGAAACTAGGATAAAAGAAGAAGGAAAGCCAAAGTCTGTCTTAAATTGAACACAGAAATCTGAAATTAGTTGGTTGACTTTGTCAGCAGATTTTGTAGCATTATCTAATACTCTGAATGCAAAGCTTCAGTGGCAGCTGTACTATCTGGCTTCTCAGTAAATCAAGGTAAAGTTTAGCAGTGTGGATACATGGTTTGGTCAGTGTGTGGGCTGCAGCTGCGGAGTGTGGGCTCACTCCTTTGCCATCACTGGCCATGGATTACTGCTACTGTCTTTGTAGTGGATTTCGTGGTTGGATGGTTGCAGAGACAGTTGATCTAACAATTTTATGGGGACGGCTTTCGGTCAGATGGAAGCTGTTCTAGTGAGTGTTTGCTCTGATATGAATGAAAGCTGTTTCTCCTTCTGCACTAATGTAAACCAGCTGTGAGTTAAATATAATGTGAAACTGTACCTCAAGAAACCAAATCTCAGATTGGTCATTCAGAAAATCAGGACTACACTTAAAACTTCTGAAAAGTTTGGATTAAAAAAAAAGTCAGCCATATGTAGGGAATATGTGGTAAGAGTGAAGGGAGTGTAAGTCTATGAAGGAACTTTCCCATCTTTCCAGAGTCTTTTCTCCATTCACTTATTGCCAAAGAGCTTCTGTGCTGAAAATGGGAAGTCTCTTAAAAAGCCTTATTTAGACTCGGGGGCTGGTCTACTCTGTGTACTCAGTGATGCAGGAATCTTGAAAGAAAAATAATATTGTATCCTACTGTAAAAGCCAAACTGAAGTTGCAAAGGGAAGACTTTATTCTGGTATGTTCCAACTCCTTTGGTTTGATGAGTTTTACTTTCATGGAGTTCCCTACCTTCCTCATGAAAGAAATCTGAAAAGAAAATTGGAAGTGTAATGAGGTGTCATCTTCCTGTACACCTGGGGTTTTAGCAGTGTTAGGGTTACTTGATCCATATCCTGGTTTTGGCTGTGATAGAGTAATTTTTTTCCTAGTAGCTGGTACAGTGCTGTGTTTTGGATTTATTGTGAGAATAACATTGATAATACACTGATGTTTCAGGATAAGTCCTACTTGGCAACAACTAAGTCAAGGATTTTTCAAGTTTCACATGTTCTGCCAGCAAGCAGGTGTACAAGAAGCTGGGAGGGAGCGTGGCTGGGACAACTGACCCAAACTAGCCACAGGAATATTCCATGCCATTGAGCATGCTCAGTATATAAACTGGGGGGAGTTAGCTGGGGACAGATTGCTGCTCGGACATCGGTCAGCAGGTGTTGAGCGACTGCGTTGTGCATCACTTGTCTTTTCTGGGGTTTTATGTCTCTTTTTATCATATTTCTTCTCATCACAATTATTATATCTTATTTTTTAAACTGTTCTTATCTCAATCCATGAGTTACTCTTTTTTTTTTTTTTTTTTCCACTGGGAGGGGGGAGGAATGAGCAAGCAGTTGTGTGGTGCTTAGTTGCTGGCTGAGGTTAAACCACAACAGTCCAGCAAATCCTCTCTCCAGTTGTTCAGCTGACAGGCTGTCATGTGTTTCATCTGTTCCTGCAGTCTCTGCTTCTTCAGCAGTTATTTTTAAGATTCTTAATCACCTGAACTGTCTCAGGTGCAAATCCTCTTGTCCTTCTGCTGGCTTTCTATTTGATTCTGTCCAAGACTTCTCCCTGTAGAGTTTCTATCTCTTAATTTTTATTTAGACAGTACCATTTGTGTCCTTTCTTTCCTGTAACTTGTCCTGTCCTTTAGTGTGCACTCCTCCCACCTCTGCTTTGCCAAAACACGTATTTTCCTTTTATCGGCTACTTCTTCCGGCTTCTTGGGACACGTAGAGTCTTTGTCTCCATTTATGCTATCCTCCTACCTGGTCATTGCTTATGCAAAATCTTTGTTTTCCCCTGTCCTTCTTTCTTTCCTTATTTTGTTCTCCTCCACTTACTGTCTTGTTCAAGGTTCTCCCTCCCTTGTTCCCTTGTTTCTTCAGACTATGTGCTGAGAACATACAGATGATTCCTCATGTTCTGTATGTGGTATTGAGTTCTGTAATCTGTTTTAATGTTTTATTAGCTATGGACTGAGGAGAGCTGGCTTGTTTGTGTTGCATGTGTGATGTTTGGTCAACACTTAAGAGCTGAGAGGGGAAAATGAAACCTTCAGAAAGTTGACTTCTTGAAACAGATCCCCGCTGAGTGTGGCTGAAGGCTCGCAGTTTGGTTCATTGTGACTCTGTATTAGGGTTTCTTATGTGCTCAGAGGTTCAAAACTGGAGGAGTCTACTTGTCAATACAATTAATAGCTCCACTAGGTTCACACACTATCCTTTCTCAAACTCATGAAAGTGAATTTAATCTGACAGCAGGCTTAGTTTTTGTTTGGGCTTTGTTTTGGTTTCTTTTCTGTTGTTCCCCCTCCTGGGGATTCCTGGAAACAAAACTGTTTCTTTTCATCATTCTGCTCATAAACATGTCATTCCAAGACTTTGCATTTGTGATATTAAAGCTCCCATGACTCTTAAGGGTTATTTTTGAGCATCCTTTGGTGTAATACCTGCCATTTACATTACTTTAGGTATCAAGGGAGCAGGTATTGCTCTCATTCCCGTGGTTCTGAAAGGTATTGCTTAATCTGAAGTGCTTTCTCATTGAGTTTATGGTGGCTTTTTTAAGACATCCAACATGTTTTATGATTTGCTCTTCTCTTTTGATGCAGCTTCAGAGGTGCCACGAAGGCTGAATAGACTGCCTGATGGGTCTATATGAAGCAGTTATGTGGATCACCACATATTGCTTGCAGAAAGAGAATTAATTTTTCTTGAAAATGCTCTAATCTTTTATAAAATTACTGTTTGAAGCATGGAAGTGTTCCTATAAACTACTGTGTCCCCAGACATGCTCACAGTTCCTGGGTGCTTTAATATATGAATGACATATTGTTTTGTACTTCTTCACCAAATCAGTGAAGCGACAGAGCTGGTTGTAGTCAGAAGAGTCAAAAGATAACCAAGCACCCAGGCTTTTACTGGAGAAAAGAAATAAAACACAATCAAGCCATTAATTTCTTCTCCTAAGTTGAACAGTAGCAGACAGTGCAGGTACTGACAAGTACACACAGTCCAATTTTTTTTTTTAATCAGGAATTGAGTTTGATTTCCTGAAATCCTGTTAGTTGCATGAAGCTGGTAGTGATTGTCACAGATCAAGATTTAACTTGCTGTTCAAAGTAACTGGAATTTATTATGGTTATTTGTGAAATGAACATGGAGATTTGCAGTTGTTGTGTGATTATATATATATATATATTTATTTCCTTTCAACTTTTGCATGGTATGGTAATGATTCCACCCAAATATAAATGTTAATGGCAAAGTAACAGAAAATAGGCTGTATGATCCTTCCTATTAGGAAGACCCTGTCTGATGTTTGAAAGTAAGTATGTCAGTGTCTTGCTACATGCGAGAGCTTGCATCAACTGCCTCGTATGGCCACTGATGCAGTTTTAACAGTGATAAAAGTGCTGAGAATCCTCTGTTCAGCTTGATCAGCTCTGGGAGTGACAGAAGCAGTAGATAAAAGATTAAAACCGTTTTTTTCTTCAAAGAAAATTCTTTGTCTAGGTAATTAATTCTGCATCACTTGGTAATTTTGCTCTTAGGTTTCACTATGGTTACTCTTACCTAGCGTTGGTATTGATTTTTAACATCGATTTCACCAGTCTCCACACAAGCAACAATTTACAGCCTGTATTGTTCAGATCAAGTATTAGCATTATGTGTTTGAATTCAGAAGATAATTGCATATCTTGCAAATTAGCCAATGGCTGTTTCATCTTGAAACATTTAGAAATCCATTTTAGTTTCTCGTAATTGTAATGTTTTAGTCAGACAGCAATCTAAACTTAGGACAGCACTTTGGCAATGATATGCTTGTTTTTCTAAAATGAGCACGGTTTCTGTGGTTAAATTTTCCTTTCATTTAAATATAGATTTTAATCAGTGTGGGCCAAACTTTTCCAACCATGTTTAAAATTAGCTCAAGCCATATTTTAAAAAGCATGTTTGCCTAATGTGATTTAACTTATATAGAAAAATGTATGCAGAAATGAATGTTTTTAAGCTGGTTGATGCTTTTGAAGTGTTTTTACAATTTATTTGCAAAAAACTTTTATAGAGCGGCTCAAATATTACTTGATACTAGTAGTCTCTTTGTAGTAAATACCACTGAAAGCACTTCATGCTGTGCTTCTGAAACCTGAAAGGTAGCTGTTCAGAAAGAAACTGTTAATTTGACTCATCAAGCAGCTAAGTTACAACATCAAAACAAAATAAAATGCTTGCTGTTCTTCCCGATTTCCATGCAAGCGTTGTTTTGGAGATTACTGACGATTTCATTGGTTGTCTTTGTACAGGGTACAGTTACCACTTTCAGTTTGTAAGTTGAAGTTGTAAATAGATGTACAACAAGTGTTCAGCTTTGTGTAGAGGATATTCAATATTGTATTTTGAAATAGAAGTGGGAACAAGTCTGAATTGAAGCTATCAGGTGACTATTACAACTCCCTGAATTACTGCTAAACATTTGGTAGGTTCAGTTTCTAGAGAAGTATTAAAAAAAAAAAAAAAAAAAAAAAAAAAACACTCTTACCAGTCTTATATCCCTATTTTTACCCAAATAAAGGAAAAAGAGTCTTTGCTATACTCAGAAAGTTTTCCAGTTGACAGTGTCATCTAGAGATCAAGGGAGTCAATCTGTTGGCAGACTTCTCTTCAGATAGACCATATCTACTGATCACAGATAGGGTGAGATGCTTTCACAGAGAAATGTGAGGACAAATGTTGTAGGAGGGAGATGAGTTGCATGGATTTCCATTATATGGAATGCGGTGTGTTCATGGAGATGTGCTGGTTAGCTTTGACATGCTGCTTCTTTAGTGAAAATGATGTAGAAAAGAAATAGTGTCTTGGTTTGGACATGGAACTGTGAGAAATTTGACAATTTTTTAGATGCTTAATTTTATTATTTAGTTGCTAGAAGGACTAGGTTCTTGTAGTTTTTAATACTTAATCTTACAGTAATCATGTGCCGGTTCAGCTGATCAATTTAATTTGCAATTTTTTTGTTCCTGTGATTTTAACGATCTGCTAGAATGTAAGGAATATTGGCTTTGAAAAAGCTGATAATACTATAGCAATAGTAACCAATAGTGAATTTATCAGTGACTGGTAAAGCTTACCATTTTTCCAATTGCTGCAGCTTGTGCTATTACTTTTAAGAAACTTAAATGGAACAGACACTTTTTAATTTTGGTCAATGATTTTTCTCATAAACAGGACTAACACCCAGAATTTGTGTGGTACAGTGGGAATTTCTCAAGCCTGCAGCTCACCGAATAGCAGTTAACATGCTTTGTGCTCATTGAAAAGCAATTTTTAACTCTTCTGGTAAGATAAAGTCTGGAGACAGTGGTGACCTCATGCTCATCTATGGAAGTTAACTTTTCAAAGTTAGCTGCAAACTGGCAGTTAATGGAACCGCAGACTGGCTTTCAGGATATGGTGAGAACTGGGAGCTTGTTCCTAGTTCTGTTGTGTAAATTTTTTTAGTATGTGTATCAGCTGGAGTTTGAGGCGGTGTGCTGCAGGGAAGTCGTCACTGGATCCTTTAACAAAGCCAAGGCTGTTAAGTCTCTGCTGGGAGTCAGTCGTGTTTTGTTGTTGTGGTTTGTTTTTTTTAAACTCTCCACTCGTGGAAAACCTATTTCTATGGATTACAACATTTCAGAAAGTGTGAGGTAATGCACTCATGCCAAGGTTATTGAGGCAGTCTGTAGAGTCTGGTAAGGTAAAGGCTAATCATTTCCTTTTGGCCTCCTGCATAGACAGTAGCTTTCTTCTGGTCTTCCCTCTTCAGTGTGAAAACACCACTAAATCTGTCAACCTAACTAGTGAATTCTCTTAAAAAGAAAACAGGTTTAGCTATTTCTGTCGAGGTCTCTTGCCCAGGTCAGTAGATTTGTCCTTAGGACAAGTAAAAATGGTGCACTGCCAGTGAACTAATTATGTGTAATTCATCATCAGATAGTGGAAACAATTAATGTTCTGGAAATTGGCATGCATTTCACATTTGGAAAGGGGGTGTTTAGTTTAATCTCAAATAATTGCAGACCGTCTAGGAGGATGGAATGTAATGTTCTGGGTACGTTTGATCTTTCTAAACTTTGGGGGTAGACTGTTTTAGAAAGGATTGGTCTGACTGCATGTTGTGCTGTCTCCATGAGATGGATAGATTTTGCATTAAAGTTTCCTTAGAAAAATACTTCTGTGCCAATCTGATTTACAAGAAGTGTTTTGCAGACTCATCTATTTCTAACCATTGAGAGTGACAAAGGGTGTGTCTCTCCCAAAATTATGGCTTTCATGAAGTGTATTTTTTTATTAGGAACATCAGGTTTACATTTTCACTTGAATACCAAGTTTTAAATAAAATACTGACAGTTATCCACTATTTCCAGTGCTTGCATGAGTCTGCTACTCATTACAAAATGGATACTTCATTATTTTGTGATAAATGGTTGTATCTTTAGATCCCAATTTCCAATATTTACTTAAAATAGTAATTTTTGTAAAACTTTCTTCTAAGAATTTTTTGTTTTTTTACTTATGTTGCAGTAGAGGTAGGCATTGTATGTACTGTATCCCAGTCCTACTCTGAAGAAAGAATCTTCGTCTCTTTCCTAAATATTGAGAAGCATTTAGTTTTCCACCTCTGTTGGATACAGGGTTAAATGCTGAACAATGTCAGTTCCACTAAGCAACAAAAAAATCCCACTTTAAGAAAATGCTTTAACTGAATAACACATCTCATTTAGATTTTGACAACGAGTAAAACAGCTTTGTATTTATCTTGTCTGCCGCTTTAATAGTTTTTCAATAAGAAATGCTTGCAAAGATGTCAAGGGTTAAACAGCTCTACTTTTTGTGTGTGTGTTCTTATTACAGTAGTCTTATTACAGTAAGTTGTTGAAAGACCTTGAGAGATGACTGATCTGTAAAATTGAGACAAAGGCTCTGTAGTTATGGTAGTATGGAAATTAAATATAGGCAGAAGCAAATGTGGCTTGAGTGGTCACAACATGGATGTTGCTAAAATGATTTCTGATAACAGGAATATGTGTTACCTTCTGTCTAAAGGGAACATAGCTAAAATTAGGGTTTTTTTTGTTAAAGTAATTGCAGTAGGCTAGTAGTCTATTGAAGAGCACTATGATGTGATAAGCAGCACCCTTGTGAAGTAGAGTATCTTTGAAAATATACTAATAGCAGTTATTTTTAATTGAAGAAAGAACCTTTTGAAAAGTTTAGAGGATTTAATAAGCTTTAATTGTGTCAGTCACATGTTAGTTTCTTATGGTCTGCCTTCTCTCTGTGCCTTTGCAGCCTGGCAGACCATCACCCTTCTTCAACAGCACTGTGCCCTTGAAATGGTTATGGCAAATATCTCACTTTTCTTAAGGGAAGCTTTAAGTTATTCCCATGTTGCCTGTGGCCCCAAGTGTGTCAGATTCTTGTTCATTTTACATGTAGACAATGGCAAATAAAGGTGGTAAATATGACTGGTTTATCTTTTTTAACTTTATGTAAGGCATCCATAAAAATCTGTTAAGCAAACTAGCATTGCACATGTTGTCCATAGCTTTGTTATAATGAACACTGGGCATGCAGAATTAAGCTTGCTTGCAGAATGAAAGGTATCATTGTTGTGAGCAGAATGCTAAAACTAGTTTGCATGTTAGAAAGAAAGAAATATAGATTGCATTTCCCATCTCCATCATCTCTCCCTTTCTCTTGAAATACAGAATTAGCTGATAAAGGCATAATTAGGACAGGCCTTTGCTGAAGTTTGCGAACGGCATTTATTCATAAATGTAAAATAAGCAAACCTTAAAACTTAGGGAAGCTGTCTGGTAGCTTTGGATTTCAGTGCAAGCTATTCTCTATGTACAGTATTAACACAGATGATAATGTTTAGTGGAAATATCACAAAATGACATATTAGCTAGCAAATATCCAAAAACTGAAAAATAGTAGTTGCAAAATATTGTTGTATGTAGAATTCCACAGGCTGCAGAATATTTTAGAATTAACATTTTCAGCAGTACTGAAAATGATCGGATCTGGCAGAAGAATAATATTTTAATGAATGTTTATAGCATGACAAGAGGAAAGAGAAATTATTAGCAGGTATTTCTTCATCACTTAGACTGCTGTTATTGTTGTAGCTCTCTAGCTATTTAGCTAAGGGTTTACAACCTATACAGGGACTGTGTATTACAGACTGTAGAGCAAATGCCTTTGGTCTCTGTATTCTGTAAAGATGCCATTTGCCAGGATTTTTGCACATGGGACCTTCTCCTGCATGCAACTGGTAAAATTCTCCTAGCTCTTAAGAACTTGGGATTTGGTGTTAGTATGTAGGAATAGCCCACCCTTAGGAGTTGCATCCTCTTGTCTGAGACCTCAGTGTCTATCCCTCTCTTGAGAAAGGTTATGGTGTGCTTTACTGCCAGTATCAGTGTCTTGAACAATTTAATGTTTAGAGTTATCAAATTGCATTTCTGGTTTGGGAGCTATGTGATATAGAACCATTGGTCTCTTGTTCTTAACTAGATGATTGTTTTCTTCTTAATGTCTCTCCCCTAAGCTGAACCTAACTAGGAGCTGTCAGATTTCCACCAGGCATGCACTGAAGAGCTAGAACTTAAAAGTGAAGTTCATGTTAGAGTAAGATCTGGAGAGAAGCAAAGTTGTGGGCAAGGTTTTTTCCTTTTTCCAAATGTTGAGCTTTGGCCCCGTTAATAATATTTCTACGGAAACGTTATTGAGCTAATTTAAAGCAAAACTCTAGAGCTGTTATATCCCACATGGCATGAAACATTCCTGCTTTTTTTTTTTTTTTTTTTTTAACTTCTTACACAGAAAGGAAATGAATTTTAGAAAGAATGTTATACATAAACCGTTTGAGACATTCTCTGTTAAGAAAATACCAGCTGTCAAGAAAGATGCAGCCAATATTGAGTTATATTAAAAACACTGTAAAGGAAATATTTGTCAAGGAAAAGTGGATTAATTAAAACATTTTAACTATCTTTGCTAGGTTAGGGAAGTTCTATATAAGCTTCTTCTAAGTGCAATCATTAGTAAAAGCCACCAATTTATTTTTTTCAGAAGGAAGTTGGTTTAGGTAAGCTGTTCCTTAATGTTGAATAAAGACATTTTCTGACTACAATGTAACTAATAGAGAAGAAAAAAAAAAAAAGACTTGGAGTCATTATACTTTATTACCTTCAAATTCTATAAGCTTGCTTTCATTGGTTCTTCTTGAAGGATAGAAGTTATATCAAAAAGAAAGTAGGTTATGTTTTAGTATTTTCATATTAACATTTTTATTTGAAAGTGGGTTCTTTTATGAGCAATTAATAGCACTAGGAAGCATTACTTTGCTTCTGTAGAGGAAAATAGTGAAGTGCATATAAAAAAAAGGTACCTGGATCAGGCATATGAAACGTTAAATATGATAGATTTACTCTTTCTTTAATCCAGTCTAGCCTGCTGGCTTTAAGGAGTTGTACACTGAACATGCAGATTTACTGTAATGGTTTGAAGCATAAGGTTTTGGTTTAATTACTACTTTACTCTTATTCTCATTAATCTGTTGCTGCTATCAGATCTACCCTGAAATATAGCAAATACAGAAATAATTATCTGTTATTGTTCTAGGTAATGCCCCTTTTTAAAAATTTATTTAGGTAAAGAGGTTGAAGGGGATGCTTAGATGTTATAGTTATGTGACCTACATAAATGCTGAGTTTTTGATTTTAGAAAAGCATAAATATTATATATGGAAATGTTAGGTCTTCCTCTGTTAAAGATATCCTAACTTTTCATTGCAATTATTTTCTGGAAGTTCATGAAGATCAGAGTGTTTTCTTTTTGTTCCTTGAAAATACTAAAATTACATCTCAAGTTACATGATTGCTATTAGAAACAAGCAGCTGTTGTTCCCCAAAATTCTCCTCGCGCTAATCTTGTGATTTTAGACTTTGTTAGAATACCAGTAGAAACATAAATACCGAATTATATATGGGCTAAACTTTTTAATCTCACCCACGTCTGCACACTCAAATTGACAGTCTGTAATTCAATTAACACATTACCTTTTTTCCCCTTAAAAAATTTACTGCTGTTGTATTTTAGGGATACCTTAAAGATTTAAGGAATGTGATCTTTAGAACCCATTTTACTTGTTGCTTATGCTTGCTGTTGTATACTGAACTGAAGAAAGGATTAAAGATGATAATCTGAAGGTTTATTTAGTTAAACACCACTCTGAGAAGTTAGATTTTGCTTTACATGTTTATTAAGTATAACATTGTTAACAACAACTGAGATCCTTTTATTGAAAAGTTTCAAGTTGGACACCTGTAAAATAAAGAATGCAAAGCTTTTGCAGCTGCTTTTGAAGCTAATAGCAACCGTGAGTTGTGCTTGATGTACTGCACAATGACAAATATTCTGAAAAAGATCAGTCTGGAAACATTCCAGATTAGGCAGACACAATTCATATACTTTGTGCTGTGGATCTTGGGTTTTAAAAATATAAATAGGATATGTTGTGAAAATAAATGACTGACATGTAACATTATAGAGGGTTTTCTCAATGAAAACTTATCACTGCCCTACAATTAAGAGCAAATGTTTATCCTACAAGGGAACTTCTGACAAGAGACACATGTTAAATCATGTTGTCATTGCGGAAATTGAGACCTGCACACATACGGGGCTTTTGCCCCGTAGTACAGGATGCCAGAATTAAGACATAGTCGAATTTGTAATATATTTGTAGAAGAAGCTAAAAAGAAAGAATGGATTATGTTTTAAGAACCAATGATAAAAGATAGTCAAAATGAGTTATATAAACCAGATCTGGTATTTCTTAAGGGAGAAAAAGCTACAGTAGTAGATATCACAACAAGATTTGAAAGTAAAATGACAAAATTAGCAGAAGCAGCAACAGAGAAAGTGAAAAAGTACCAACATCTTAAAGACCAAATACAAGAATTGACGAATGCTACCATTATTAAATTTATTAATATATTTAGTAGTATAATGAGTGTAATATAGGAGGGGCAGAAAGTGGTTTTTGTCATAGGATGTTAATACCTTAGGCTAATTTTAGCACTGTACTATGAGGAGGGGAGAAAGAAGCACAAAGTAATTTCTCTCTGTTAACCTGCTGTCAAAGCATGTGCATTGGATGAGTCAGGGTTCCTGTTTGAAAAAACGGATAAACCAGCCAGGGAGGAACAACTTTAATTCTGGTGGTTTACATTTTCTGTATGTTTGGTTGTGCAGTGTCAGTATCCCAAATGATTTTTGAGTTTATTATGAAGGTAACAATTCACTAACTGTGCCGGGTGGTGCTGAATGCCCCTGATCTTTTAGCTGTGAATGTAGTAAAACTAATTATGCTGTAGATGACCCCTCACTAAAGACGATGTAGTCTCTCTTGTAAATTCTGATGGTTCTGTATCTGACCTAAATGTTTATCAGGATGAAACTAGCTACTGTATGTTAGACTTCCACACAATCACTTCATCTTTGGTCTGAGACTGTGCTTTATTGGCAATCTGTTTTATTTTATGCAAAATGATAGATATCCAAGATCAATGCTGACTCCAAAGAGAAGTAACTAGACTGAGTTCCTGAATATGGTATCAAGACCGCTAATCATGTGAGGGCTAGAGAAAAAGTCTGTCAGTATTCCAGGTTATTTCTACAGAGCAGTTAATCATAAATGATTATGCAGTTTGCCTGAATTTTATAGATCCTACTTTATGCCTCTCACTTAAATCTCGCCTATGTCCAGAACGTTATAGTTCTTTGTGTATTTATATATGAGTGATTTAGCATATGGTTATAGTTCCAAGGAGAAGAGGAAAGTAGCCTCTTTTAATATGTCAATTCACATTTTGAAATTTTCTTTATAGTAACTCTTGTGAAAATTGTATTAGCCATCTAGAACCACTTTTTTCAGTTTCAGTCTGATGCTTCTGCAGTCAGGATGAAAGATGTTGATCAGGATGCTTTTCTTTTGAGAAATTAATACTGAGCCACTATGCATTGACTTATACCGTCTAATTGGTGATAGACAGGTTTGCCCAATCTTTGTTGGCTTTCACAGTGAAGTTAAGTCTAAGAATGTACTTTTAAGTTATTTTATCTAAATATTGTAGTCTTCTATGGTATTTAGAATGAGGGAAATCTTACTTGATTAACTGGCAGACATCTTTACAGATAGGTAACTTGGAGAGATGTATTTTGAATGAAGTGTGCAGCTTGGAGTTTTATCCTAGTTTACCTTGCTTGATGGACAGTTAAATCTTTTCTTCAGCTGTTGATGAGAATACTGTAATCATCTTTACAGATATATCTGATTACAAATTACAGTTAACGTCCTGTATTCCCTGCCAGTGAGAAATAATACTCCTCTATGAACTTCTAAAGTAAGATCTTCAGGGGAAAAAAATGTTATCACTACAAAGTATATTTCTGTTATCTGTCCTGCATAATAAAAAGTGACTAAATTATATTATTGAAATGTATAACAACTTTACCAAAATTTCAGGTTGTTCTTTAATAGGGCATCTTGCAGCCAAGTCCAGCTGGTTCTTAATGTATAGAAAAACAGTTTAACAGTTTAAAAGGGTCAGTTATGATATATCTTGATGTAATTTTCCATCTATATGCTTGAGATTTTTATCTGACAGTATAGAAGCTAAGAGATGGAAAGTTATAAAGAGAAATGATTTGACTACATTAAGTGTTATGGGACAACTGATAGATGAGTCCCATTAGCCATGTTGTGTTGAACGGCAGCCAGCCATTTTGAAATATTTAAAATCCCTAGCATTCCTGAACAACTGGAGGAGAATCCTTTTCTGATATTCCTACTAAAAGGGATTATTACTTTTGTTGTAGTTTGGTCTAGGAATTTCTATGAAGTATCAGGAAATTATTACATTTTTCCTTAGTGACTAATGCAGCCAAACCTGATTTGAAGCTTGGAATCTGTTTCCAGTAAAAAAGGCTTACAATTACGCTGCTAGAGGTTTTAAATCACTTTAAATTTCTTATTTCCTGTAAAATACGTAATATCCCACCAATATAAGTTGTAAGCTATTTATCTATACCACTTAATTGTATTTGTTGGATAGAGAAGCCTGTAAGAGCAATCTTGTGCAAAGCTAGTTTTGCAAGCTTTTTTTAATGTTCATTGCACTTGTGTCAATGCTATTAATTTCTAAATCCCTTCGAAGTTTCCAGTTTATCAACATTTTGAGATGCAGAAGTGATTAGTCTGAGTGTCTTTGTGCTGTATGGTTTGAAGATAAGATGTGTCTGTAGCAGCTGCCAAACTGAATCCTGAAGCAATGCCAGGACATCTATGTAGTGTTACTAGAATGACTTTCTCTATTTTTTGCTCTGTCACCATTAATATCTTCCTTCTTTGCAATGTTAGTTATTAAAAATTCTGATGTCCTAAGAAATGCTTATCAAATAACTTCTTGTTCTGTTTGTATATTATATCCTTTTTGCATACTGCATATTACTGTAAATTGCTCTGGAAAGCACTATGAAAAAATAATGGCTTAATATAAATAAATGAAAAGGATCTTTCAGTTGTTGCTCATCTCTTCTAGTCTACCTAGATGTTTGGTATTGTGTCCTCCTATCAAAATGCAGAGAGAGAGAGAAAGATAGATGTTGGAAGATAGTGAACTTTTTGTTTTGGAATATATTTATCTTAAAGTAACTTAAACTCTTCTGTTAGGCCATACTGTGACACAGAACTACTGAGACCTTGTACACGTTATAAAAAGCTTTAAAATTGGAACCAGTTTCACCTGTTTCCTTCTCATTTATTTTTGGCAATGATTGGTATGAAAATGTTGTCTTTATTTTCCTGATCTTCATGTTTTGTCTTTTTTGTTTAGCTTTTTCTCTCAGCCTTGCAAGATTGCAAAACAACATTATAAGCTTAATCATTTGCTTCATGAAATTTAAACTGTTTGAAATGGAACTGAGGACTGATGAATGTTTAAGTGATTTTATAGTCTCTTAATTTTGCAGCTAGCAGGGAGGTATTTTAAGTAGCATTGGCATAATTCAGTTTCCCAGAAGTTGACCTTAATTATTCTGGTTTCGGTTAGGACCAGGACCAAAGAAATGGTTCTAGTGGTTAAAGGTGGAAGCCCCCTCATGCTGAATTTGGAGGGCTCTTTCTCCTTGTTGTAGAAGCCCTGTGCAGCAGCTAGAGAGACATCTATGGGCTTAACTTCCCAGCTAATAAAGACTCTGGATGCTTCCTGAAATTTTTAGGGTCAAGACCCTGCACAAACACATACTAGACATACTTGAGAGAGTTCAAGAAAGGGCCACAAGGATGGTGAAGGGGCTGGAGCATTGGACATATGAAGAAAGGCTGAGAGATCTGGGACTGTTCAGCCTGGGGATGAGAGAAGGCTCAAGGAGGTTTTGGGGTTTTTTTTATCAATACCTGAGGGGAGGGTGCAAAGAGGATGGAGCCAGGCTCTTCTCAGTGGTGCCCAGTGACAGGACCAGAGGCAATGGGCATAAACTAAAACACATCAGAAAACACTTTTTTTACTGGGAGGGTCAGTGAGCACTGGCACGGGTTGCCCAAGGAGGTTGTAGAGTCTCCCCTCGGTGTTCATAAGATGACTAGACATGGTCTTGGAGAACTGATGGTAGGTGCTCCTGCTTGAGCAGGAGGGTTGAACCAGATGATCTCCAGAGGTCCCTTACGACCTCAGCCGTTCTGTGTGATTCTGTTGTGCAAATGTCCTGTGATCTTTGTTGTTTTGAGATCACCCGTAGGTGATTCACAGGAGAGGGTGATTCTCCTTAAAATGAAAGATTCCTTATTTATTACTTTAAAGCTCTCATCAGCTTCACAGGAGATAACAACTTAAAGTTGCAGAATAAGGGGTGTTATTTAGGAAACAAGGTTCCTTTCCTCTTAAGTCTTAGGAAGTGTGTGAGTTGAGAAATGAAGCAGTAGTTTTAGTTGCTGTTAGAGGAATTTAAATGTATGTTCTAACTAAGCCACCATAGGAAAATAATTTTCTTTTCTGATGGAGGAAGGACAGAAGCACTTGCTCCTACTCATATTTTACTATAGGCTGTTTCTCCTCTTGTGTAATGATCTTGCTCTGTAAGAACTGAGAGAAACACTTTAAACACAGGAAAATGTCGTTGTTAAGCTACGAAATAGAGGTTTCAAGAGCATGCATAGTATCAAAAACAATTTCTGTCATTCTTGACTTTGCTTTCAAGAGTGACAGTTTAAAGAAAATTATAAAGTGACTTTCCTTCAGGTGATGGAAATCTGCTTATCATTTTTGTAATGAAAATGCTCACGTTTTGAAATGCTTGTTTATTTTCACAAGTTTGGAGTGGCTCTAAATTCAGTGACTTCAAAATGTGACCATACATTTTAATTGGCCTTTGATGCATGCTTTGTTGTTAAATGTAACACTTATTGACACAAAAATATTTGCCCCACCTATTCTTATTTGCTAGTGGTGGGAATGGTAACATTAAAGGCTGTTTAAAATATATGAAATGAGTTCTGGGATCCCCCCCCCACCTGTTCGTTATTTTGGTTTATGCAAGAACCAACAAGTGAAAAGTAATCATGTTGGGGAAGTTCCCTCATCTGAGTAGTAGTTTTGGAGCCTGATACCACTGTATCCTGCAAGGTGTAGATTTAGACAGTTCACACATCAACAGGTTTGGCTTTTTCAAGCAAAATTTGGGGCTTTTGGGATAATGAACAGTGAATGTTGGCAAGAAAGGTCACTTTCTTAGCTTTAAAGTAGCCTAGAGTACATTGTACTGAATTATGGTACAAAGACTGTAAATACAGAAAATCTTTGATTAACTTCTCCTTTTCAGTGTCTTGACCTTTATTGAGTTCCCTAGCTGACATTTTTAGAAGACTTTTAGTATTCTTTCCTTTCATTATAAAGGGTTTATTTGTGCATTTGTTCCCACATATTTCATTGTCATCTTCTCTGCCATTTGATTTTTCTTCAGTTACAACAGCATCTGCATTTCATATCAGCATGGTTACTGTAGTGGTGTAGTCCTTTTTTAATATAAAATTCTAGAAAGGCATTTCTGTATCTAGATGTTATCTTGGTAAGCAAAAGAAATAAAGCAAACACGAGTGAAAAATAAAAATAGCAAAACAGAAAAGCACCTACAAAAACATTTTAAAGACAGCATGTTGTATTCCAGTTAGGAGTAAATCACATAGGATTCACATCACAGATCTTTCTATTTTTATTTTTGAAATTATTAGCTGCATTTTCTATTTAAAGGCAATGACATATTTAGTCAGACTTAATGCAAGTGAATCATAGTATTGCATTGTTACTGCATAAAATAGTGATTGTCAGTTGTGTTATACTCTATATATTGTGGAGGGGAAAAAACCCGTCTGTGCTCTGGAAGTCACTGAGACATTTCATAGTCTGGGGTGGTGATGAACGTACTATAAATAATGCAGGCAAAAGGAATACATTTTTTTGTTTTGTTAGACTAGACTCTTCCAGTTGGCATATTTCTTTCCTTTTCTTTACACCCCCTGTGGTGTTAGCAATGTAGGCTGTATAAGATTACGAATAATCTTTTTACAAGGAGTCATTGCAGACTTGATCTTTTTACATGGCTGTTCATACTGGTTCTACTGTCTAAGCTGGTAGCTCCCAGCTGTTCTTTAAAGGTCATGCCAGTGGTGCCTATTAATATGGCTGTATCCTTCCTTTCCCCAATTCTATCCTGCTGTTGCTGCAGCAGAATGGGAACTTCCTCTAACAGTTAAAGGCTGTTTAAATCTACAGTAGTTGTCACTTTGGATGGCTGGCTAGCTCAACAAGATCTTCCTGTCTTGGAGAGACAGCTTCTCAAGAATATCCCTTGCTCTATAATAACTGTTTGAACAAATCCCAGATGTAAGATCTAATTTTCTCCTTACTACTTTCTTCCTCTTTGATACTGTGTTCCCTGAAGCCTTTAAGTTGTTTTATACAATCTGAGGTGCTGTTCACAGCTAACAATGCTTTCTAGTAAGATATTCCATAAAATGGAAATTTTCCCTAGAACACAATACAGAGTTTAGACTTTTAAATTTTATCTTAAAGATTCCAGGAGAGGGTGGTGATGAGAACCACTGGTCATTTGCTGTTAAGGTTACAGGCTTTTAATCACCTCACTTTAACTGACTACCTGCTACTGATAGTTGAGCGAATCTGAGGGTAGGCTCAAAACTTTGTTGCTCGAATGGGCAGGTTGTCTGACTGCTGTCAGTCCTTTTTATGGATGTGGATACTCAGCAATAGTGAATAAGGCTTCAAAGATTGCTGGTAGAACAAAGGAGTTAGGTCTGTTTAAATAGAAAGCAAGATCAGCCTGCTAATGAATGAGTAATGTTGAGAAGGACATAAGCCCATGTATTTTATGGCTTAAGATAAATGTTAACAGAGACCAAGAATAAACTTGCCATTACTGCCTACTGCAGGCTTTCTTCCTGCATGTTCTTACAAAGTACATGGTTCAAGATACTGTCAGACAGGATGACTGGGTGGACTACTGCTGATTCAGTTTGGCAATTTCTGTGTTTTTTTTCCACTGGTCATTTCTTTCTTCAACACCATACAAGATAACAAAAGTCACTTAGGTCAAGACACTGTAAATATTCATTCTCCATAAATGTTGTTCTGTTAAAACACAAGTCAGATTGAGTTTGTAGAATCCTTTCTGTCTTCAGCCTAGGCAAATTTCCAGTTTTCTGAGGGCAAACAGCCCAGCAAACACTCCTTCAGACAATTTCTCATCATTCTCCTCTTTCCAGAATGAAAATCCAAAAATATCAGCAATGGGGGCCAAAATAACAAAGGAAAAGTGGGTGTTGCAACTTCTTGCCAGCTTTTTTGTAAATGTTCCTCTCCTTCCCTGTCCCAGAATAAGAACAAAACTTCCCAAAGAATCCACAAAATAAACCAAACTTTTTTTCAGCCTCTGATCTAATTCAGAGTAGATGCCATAATGAAAATGCTAGAGAACAAGTACTGTAAAGGGTATACTTTTTATCTGACTGTTAAGGTTTTATTTCCCCTCTGTTAAGGGTGCAAGAAATTCTAGGGCAACTGCTAGGCCCTCGATGATGCTCAGCTGTTGATCTTGTTTCTAGGGTATTGATTGGATCGATGCTAGTTGCTCTTTTTCTTGATAGTGAGGAATCTTAATTGGGGCATGAGTGGATAGATTCTGTAGTTTAGGACAGACTGGAGTGAAATACTGTTATGAAAAATTGTAAAACCAGGGGACACAAACTCCAGAGAGAGTGATCCTAGGCTAAAGGTTCCCTGATCCATGTCTGCTTGTTCCTCCTCCAGCTTTAGTGACATGATCAGACGCAGTAGGTAGGGTGAGGTGATACGGTAGGCAGTGAGATCCGGGAATCAATGTTAACCAGACCAGAGTTGGAATTAGAAACCAAGGCTGTGCTGGTTGAATGAGTTAATACAGCTGAAGGGCCAAAGACCACTGCTGAGAAGCAGGATCAGAAACTAAGACCAAAGGACAACAAGAGGAGTACAGGAAGCAGGTTTTTAGAGCAATACTCAGGATGGTATATGCAGCTACAGAATAGCTGTTTGGGGTTTTTTCTATACCAGATGTGTGTGGCAACCACTAACAGAGTTCACAAGGTCAGTTCATTGAATTGAATGCTGGTGGCTGGCTGCAGCTTGTCTGTTTTGAGTAACATGTGCTGCTGTTTTCTACAGGTTGTTCTTATTTTAGTTTAAATGATTGAGGTTACAATGAATTCACTGTTGTGAGAGTTTAAAGAGAAATTTTTTTTCCAAAGGTGTTTTATATCAACAAGTCATTGAACTTAATCATGTTCATATGTGTGATAGGAAAGTATAATTTCTTCATCAGTGGCCTTACTAGAGGAAGTTCTGCTGCCTGGGTTTATGCATTCAAACTTGGTGAAATTGCTGCCTTTTGATCTGTCAGATCTACATGATTGATCTGTAAATGCAATGACTGTGTATGAACTGTGCCATGACACATTTAAAGAGCTAATAATTGACTCCTTGAAACTATTTCTACCCATATGAGTCATGGTGGGACTTGTGACCTCCCTAAGATGTTTTTTGAGGATCCTAATTGTGACCATTCTCCAAAGGGCATGCATCTGTGAAGTATTTCCAGGTCAATGACTGTCAGACTGGAATTCCCAAACCAGAAGGAACAACCACCCAAACTGAGACATAGTCTGGAATCTGAGTACCATATCTATGTAAGAGAAGAGCTTCTCAGTTCCTCTGCTTCTGCTTCTATTTTGATTGCTAATATAGTTTTGATTTGGGTTTGTTTTATTTTGGAGAGTGCAAAAGCTAGAAAATTTGATTCATCGAGTCCAGGCAATGTCTCATTGAAAAACTCCTGGAAAACCACACTTGTTCTAGAGACAAACACGATGTCATTTCAGTAGCAGAATCCCTTTGTGAGCCTCCTGGAAACCAAAGTTTTGCATAAGGACTAAATTTTTCTTGTTCTGAATTCATTCAAACAAATTACCCTGCAGACTCTATTTGTGGTGAACTTTTCTTGAGCAAGCCTGTTCTTGAACCCCATTCATAATGGAGACTGAATCTGAGTGCTGCCAGGGTTATAAGCATGTGAATAGGTAAATGTATCACGCAGAACACTGTGCCTCAGTCTTCTGATAAACTAGGAAGATCAGTGTCCTTTAGAGTTTCCAGCAGAAGCTTCCATCTTTTTTTCCAAACAACTGTGATCTCCATAACAAAAGTACATTGATCTGGAACAGCAAAGCAGCTTGCTTTTCTTTCTTTATTTAGGTGATGACTTAAGCAAATTATCCTCTGTAATATCTTAAGTAAAGCCAATGTAGCAGGGGTGTTGAGGATGTCTCTTCATCTTTTTTTCCCCTTCTGCCTCTGAACAGTCCCAAGTATTTGGCTTTTCTAGTGCAGGAGCAAAGACAGAAGGCCGTCTCAGAGTGTCAGGGAGGGAACTAAGACATAAATCCAGATGACGTTATTGGAACTTTGACACATTTCCTTTCCAGCTGATTGAGAACATAGCTGAGAGAACAACATGCTTGGGAATTTTCCACCTGCCCATCTGACACAGGACAAGAAAGAAACCATTCATTTCCTGATAGCATGTCTGAAAACTGGAAGTGGAATGGTTATTTAATGTGTTTGGGGTTTTTGGCAATCTGATTCATAGTTTTTGAATGCTTGTAGTTGCCAGTTCTTGATTCAATTTCTTTCTTTTTTTTTTTTTTTTTTTTAATTCTGATTAAAAAGATGTAACAGACAAATCTTCAGGGTGTCAGAGCATACTGTAGTCTATTTTCTGTTTTGTTCTTCCTCTATCAGGATAACTAAAAGTATTTTCAGGCCTGTCGTCTTCCATCAAGCTTCTGGGAAGTAAAAAAGAAAGGGCAAGAGTGAACAACTGAGCATGGAAAATTTTATTAAATTGCTTATTGGTTTCCTTTTCATGTGAAATTTCCCTGAATTTTTTCCCCATGACTCATTTCCTTCTTGACTCCTTTTTAAGTTCGCGATTTGGGGGTTTGTTTGTTTTGTTTTTTCAAGACAAGTAGGTAGCTTTTTGCTGCCCAGTGTGATGTGGGTTTTGCTGAGGTGTATATTCAGTGTTGAAGTTACCCTGTGTCTTCTGAGTGCTTAGGCATTGCAGTCTCTTCTCCATAGGGACACATGCCCTCTTTTCTCTAACTTCTCTTTACAGCCTGTGGGCAAAGACAGGAAGCAAGGAATGCATTTCCCCAAAAATGGATATTAATCAGAGGTGTATTCTGTGAGGAAAGAGGTAGTGGGAAGTAGGATGTTCTATTTTAGCAGATGTTTGTTGATGGTTGTAAAGGTCTTGTATTGACAGAAGGTCAGTGAGGGAATTCGTTATGGTTTCATAGCTTCTGACTTGCAGTTTTCAGTTCATGCTGATGTACACTCTTTCTGCTGGACTTCTGTAGAACTTATTCCCTGAAATGCCATCTGGCATCTACAGTGGTAAGGGCAGCTCTTTTCTGGATTGAAAACTTGCATGACTGATTACTTTTTATCGGAGAAATAGGAATACTGTCCAGTATGAGAGATACAAAAGATGGATAGAATGCTGGAGTCCTTCAGCCTACAGTCATTGCCACTTAAGTTCTGTGGAATCCATAAATCCTTTATTTATGTGAATACACTTGGTCTGACCAAACTCTTGAATGTGCTTGAAGCTCTACAACATAACTTTTCTTACAAGGGGAAAAAAACAAACAAACAAACAAACAACAAACAAACAAAAACACTTAGAGGGTTCTTCAAGTACCTGTAGGACAGGACTGACTTACTGTGTAGAAATAGCCACAATAATAGGTTCTATGCAATTAAAGTTTAGTGTAACGGTTAATGCATCTGAAGCATTGTAAATCCTTAAAGATTTTGGCAATGTTTCTTGGAATATCTTATTCCATAAAGGTTTGTATGATCTGATCACCATACCATCTGAATGCTTCTTGCAGTGAAGTAAGGCCCGTCCTCTTTTCCCCTCCTTTCCCCACCCCCTTCAGGGTTGAAATAAACATTATAATTTACAAAACCCAAGTCTTTCAAAAAATCATGTGATCTCCCTAGTGAAACAAATGATTTAAATTCTAAATTAATAATTTATTGGAAAAATAAAGCTTAAATACTAGCAATAAAATTGCCTGCAGAGGTTAGTTTCCATCTACGCATTGGTAGTATCTCTGGTTTATGTGAACATATACTACTTTTTCTGTAACTAGCTGTTTCCTTTCTCTAAATTTATAAGCCACCAAATGGAGAGTCTTGAATGAAGAATATCGCTTAGTCTTTAATTAGAAACATACCTACCTGTTCTGCTCATAAGCAGTACAGCCCTCGTAATGTTGAAAATTTCGTGGTTAAAGTTCTTCATCCTTAACGAAAGAAGCTTATTTTGAGAAGAAATTAAGCTGACTTCTTAACTGGGCTCTTTCTATATCACTAATAGCATAATTTCTTGTACTTGGCTAAATTACTACATCTGAAACAAGTGTGGGATACTTGAAAAGAAGCCTTAAGAACAAACTGCAAACTGAAATTCAAAATAAGATTAAAGTAAAATAACAAAACCCAAACCAACCTACACCACCACCCCCCCCCGCCCCCAATATAACTAGAGAAATCTTCCTTGCATTAACTTACAGGTATTATGTCATAAGAACTTGCAGTTATTGAGAGAAAGTGACAATTCCCAAACTGTGGCAATACTGGCTTATTCCCCTTTCTAAAATAAAGGGAGTTTTCCATCCAGGAATAGGTAGATGTATTGCAGTTCACTTTCGATTTTAGTGAATTTATGCATTTCCATGTGTGTAAATTCTTAGCTTGTTTTGAAGTATCAATACGTCTAAGTACTGCTGTTTGTTGAACTGGATAGGAACCCTCAGCAAAAACTTGCTGCTGTGTTTGATTTTTACAATCTTGTTGTGTTCTTGTCTCAATGTACAAATAGCTGTAAGCATTTGTTGAAAGGCCAAGTTCTCGTAAATTAGATGCATGCTCAGAAAGTCCCTTGATAAACTAGGCAAACTAAGTTTCCAAGCTTTCTTACTATTTATTCTTTTGAATTACAAGTAATTTGACTGGAGACAAATGTGGCTGTTCCTGAGTCAGGGGAAAAATTATTCAGTGAATATAGTTGTCATAACAAAAGGAAGAAAATTTTTTGAATTAGTGAGACTTAAAATGTTACCACTTAATAATTGCTCTAAACAGTCCATTATTAAGGACTGGTAGCCTGTTGCTAATGTATTTTATATATATATATATATATATATATATATATAAAAAAAGAGTGTGTACGGGGCAGGAGGTTGGGGTACTCATGGCATTAGTAATAGATTACATTCTTGGGACTATTAGAGGGTAATGGGTTAACCTCACAGAATAGTGAGTAGGGCATCTTTCTGTCTGATATGTGTTTTTTATCATCTGTTGGTTACATTTACTAATTTATAATTTCTTTTGAAAATAGAACTGGGAAAGAGAAAATTCTAGTCATCACAGCGGTGCTTGCCCAGTGTGCATCTTGCCCAGGGCCAAGAATGGTTTTTGAATACACTACTAAGTTTGATCAACCAAACTTATTTTCCATATAATCATATGTATTCAGTGTGTTTTACTTATCTGTTCATGATATACTATTAAGTTTATCTGGTTTATTTAAATGAAGACTGAAGTTTCATGGTTAGCTTGCAATTATCTTTATGGAAACAAAATTATTAAATTGAAATATGGGTCAATAGCATAATAATGGGAGATGTTAGATATCCACATGCTGGCATTTTCAAACAGGGCAGCCTTTTGGTAGATTGTTGACAAAGTGAACTGAATTGAACAGCCTTCCGTAAACATGATTAAATGATCTAATGGTATCTTCTGGTTTTAAACTTTGAGGAGGACAACTGAAATACAGTTTGAATCTAACACAGTTTTTTCAAGTCCTTCTGCTGGCATTGATGAAAGAACATTCTTTGTATGTTTAAGTCGGCAGGAACAAACTGAAAGAAAACTGAAGAGGGAGCTATTTTGCAGAAGCATTTCATTTATCAAACAGATTTTTTTCACTGCTGAAGTTTGTTATGACACTGCACATTTAGTCACTTTTTGAAAATTGCCATTTTTTTCTTTACCTACATTGTCACTTCTTATCCTTTTTCATATGTAAGTGTTAGTGAGTCTGATAACCTGAGTTTTGAACTGATCTCTAAATCAGCTTGAAAGGGCTAAACTTCATTATTTGCTGAAACTGTTCAAAACTCCAGGCTGTGTAAGTAGGCAGCAGTAGTTGCATGTTCTTGTAGAAAGACATTTATTCTTAACAGGAAACTTTTCCAGGGCATCCTGTCCCTTTCTCCTTCCTTCCCTTTTCTCAGAAGAAAAACTTGAAAAAAAAATCTTACCTGTATAGTATTTTGCATTTGGAGGGTTCTAATGTCACAAAGATGTGAAGAGAGTGAGGCATCCCTGACATTGTGTGTCTTTAGCTTTTCCTACTGTGATTGCAAATTTTACTCAGAAGTTCTAAAATATTAACCCCCTGCAGATCAAGCCTCCATGAAAATAAGCTGCATCTATATTTGCTGCTTCATAGGAAGAGAAGTTAGATTATAGGACCAGCCTACTGAATGGAGTGAGATGGGGTGAGGAATGAGGGGGAATAATTCCAGTGACCTAATTTAAGGTATTTATGTAAATGTTCAAAATGAAATGAAGGAAATCCGTCTTTGACGGGTTGGTACTAGGTCTGGCAAATTCAAAATTGCATAAGGTAGTTTTGATCCAGGATTTTAAAAAGTCTGTACTACTTTGCTGGTATGAAGCAGGAGGTAGCTAATTTCTTTTCAGTTTAATCTTTTCTCTCTCAGATTTGAAAAAAAAGAAACAACCAAACCTTTACTCCAGAAACAGGGTAATATTATTGTAATATACCTGCAAAAGACATGAAAACTGACTTAGAAGGCAATTCTTAAAATTACTTCAATTCTTTTAACTTTAATATCTCTTTCAGCTAAAATACTTGAAGAACTGTGCTCCTTTACATATGCACGTCTTGCTCTGGAAGGTTCTTGTTGTTTAATGTTTCATCAGAACAATGGCAGCTTGTATGTGCTGCCAAGAGACCATTACTTTTTCTTCTTGTGCTCAGGCTGTTCCAGTGAGATACCTTTAAGGTGAGGAAATGCATATTTAACAAATCCTGTCATCACTGCCTATTCAGTGAGAGAGCTTTGTATGAACTTCTTACCCCATTCCTCCAAGCTTAATTGCTCATATTTCTGTAGAGCAAGGTTTAATTTAAAAAAAAAAAACAAACCAAAAAAAAACCCAAACAAAAAAGACAAAATAAACCCAAATACTGGAATCAGATGTGATTTACAAGGAGGGGCTTTAAAAATGGCTTATGGAAATAATGATTATTTGATTGTAAATACTGTAGTATATCTACAAAAGGTGGTTTGCTTTCTGCAAGGAAAACAGTGGTAAGTTTCATCTGATGTTGTTAAAAACTTATTTAGAAAATTACTTGTTCCATAGTAAAATCTCAAGACTTTGAATTTTTGGGGTTTATCTTTTAATGATATTCCTATCAGAGCACCAGCTGCAGCTTTACCTCCATATCCTTTGCCTGATGGGAATATATCAGTGGCACATGCAGGGACTAGTGCAGGGCTGCACATGTGCTATTTGACCAGCCAGCTGCTTCCAAAGAGAATTTATATGACTATGTTATTTCAGTGTACTCTTTGAAAAGACTGTTAATTTGTCATATAATTAATCTGGTGAAGGTGGGGGAGAATTGAGTATTGCTAGCTTAACTTTTACAATAAAAACTGACAAAGGTGTCACTCATTTTTTCCCTCATGTTCCCTGTTCTCTATAGCAAAAAAAAACCCAAAAAAGAGAACTTTGATTAAATAGTAAGTATGGGTAGTAATAGCTTTATTAAAAACTGAATTACTATATGCATTGCTCATAAAACTTTTCTGAATACTGATGTAGAAGGTTGTTTGATATATTCAAATGCAAGGCAAGAGGCAAAGTAAAGACTTAAAGAATAGTTTCATGAACATTTGTCTTCACAATATTTTTCTGAATACTGTTCTGACGTTTGTCCACAATAATCCCCAGCAGCGCTACAGGCTTGGGGAGGAGTGGCTGGAGAGCTGCCAGTCAGAGAGGGACCTGGGGGTGTTGATTGACAGCCAGCTGAACAGGAGCCAGCAGTGTGCCCAGGGGGCCAAGAAGGCCAATGGCATCCTGGCTTGTGTCAGCAATAGCGTGGCCAGCAGGGACAGGGAAGGGATCTGACCCCTGTACTCGGCACTGGTGAGGCCGCCCCTCGATTCCTGTGTTCAGTTTTGGGCCCCTCACTCCAAAAAGGACATTGAATGACTCGAGCGTGTCCAGAGAAGGGCAACGGAGCTGGTGCAGGGTCTGGAGCACAGGTCGTACGGGGAGCGGCTGAGGGAACTGGGGGTGTTTAGTCTGGAGAAGAGGAGACTGAGGGGAAACCTCATCACCCTCTACAGCTCCCTGAAAGGAGGTTGCAGAGAGCTGGGGATGAGTCTCTTTAACCAAGTAACAAGGGATAAGACAAGAGGGAGTGGCCTCAGGTTGCACCAGGGAAGGTTTAGACTGGATAGTAGGAAGCATTTCTTTCCAGAAGGGGTTGTTAGGTGTTGGAATGGGCTGCCCAGGGAGCTGGTGGAGTCCTCATCTCTGGAGGTGTTTAAGAGTAGGGTCAGCATAGCGCTTAGGGACGTGGTATAGTTGGGAATTGTCAGTGTTAGGTTAATGGTTGGACTGGATGATCTTCAAGGTCTTTTCCAACCTAGATGATTCTGTGATTCTGTTCTCATCAGTACATAAAAATTAATGATCGTATTTAATTGCTCAACAATCCTTGGCATCACTTAGTCCAATGATTGATTCCTCTTACCAGCATTATTTTAATAATATATCTGATCGCAAAAGAAGAGCTCTTTTTTAAAAGTTGTTGTGAATGCTTCTTTTCTTACTGTAACAGTTCAATAAAATGTTCAGCTGTGGCAGAATTGGAAAGGAAACACACGTTGTTGTAGCTTGTATCTATGTTGGAAAAAATTTTCAATATAATAAATCTTAGCTGTTGTTGAAAACTGTGTGCTCAGCAGGAATCCATGTTTCCTCAAGTTGTTTTCAAATTTTCTCCTTACTGCGCTTTTGAATACTTCTTTACAACCAACTTTACCCCTCCTTCAGTGAGTTAGACAAGGTTTCTTGGGGAAAATGGACGATGGAAACTCAGGCTCATATACGCCTGAGACAGTACATTAATCTTTTGGGTTGTAATTGGCTTCAAATTGTCTTTGTTAGAAGGCATGTTGTTTTGCCTTGCTTAGCTGTAATACAGGCTTTCCAATAGCTCTAGGCTTTCCCTTTGACATAGTATGTTCCTTTATTCCCACTGCTGTGTTGTTTTGGTTCTTTCTGTCCATTCTCTCTGGCTATTAATTTGCTACAACAGCAGGAGCAGGTGAAAATGATTTGTGTGAGAAGAAAAGTTTTAAGATTTAAGCAACTTTATGTAAAATTAAAAATTATATTTTTAGCCTTGAGAAATTATGGTCTTAATCTAAGTTATTTGTGTTAATCCAAGTATATAAATGATATACAGCCTGGGTTTTTTCTCCCAGCACATTTGTAGATACCATAGTAGAAGTTGCAAACATTTATCTTCTACTTAAACTATAAAAATGTATTATTGATCTTTAAATAACGGAGTATAATTCTCTCTGCATTTCTGTGAAGAGCTTTTAAGGCCATGTACGTATTAAAAGCTGCCCTCATGGGAAGACAGTGCTCTTACATAAATTCAGATCAAAGTACATCCAAGAAATTAGATACAGTGTTAAGAGTGGAAACACTCAAAGTGTCCACGTATTCCCCTGTGAAAGTCAAAATTAGGAGTTTTTAACTTAATCACAGATAAACTTTTTCAGAGGTGTTATTGCCTCAGCTGTTGCTCAAGGTGGACCTGCTGAGGGGAGATTTCAGAACTCTGAAGGGCAGGACCCTTGCCTTGCTTGTCACTGGGGCTCTTATTTTAGTGCCATTGTGGAGAATTAGGTTTAAGACTCTGTACAGTATGAGTTAAGATATGTAGGACTCAGTGTTTCTCAATTAGCTGTCTCCACTAGAGTAGAAATCCACATGCTATTCGTTCTGCCTGTGAGCTTGGAAAGCAGCATCCCTGCATGTTGTCTTGGATTTTTGCCTCTGGGAAAGACAGCAAGTTGACCCAACTGCCAGTTAATTAATTCATAACATTTTAGTAAAGAGTTGGAACAATTGTATTGTTTCTTATTTGATGCAAGTCTTGTAACTATAGTTTCTCTAAATAATTTACATGCTTTTGTTAGTATTTACTTATGCTAGCATAAGTGAGTAGCTTTAATAGACTCCAAGTGATACTGTGTATTATCAGGTCTTCTATCCTTGTGTTGCATCATTTGCCATCACTACTCTTGCTCTTGTTTATCAAGCTATTTGCTTGATGGTCATGCTGGCAACAAAAATGTTTGATCTGAGCATCTCAGTATAGTGATAAGCTAGCTGTCTGTTCCATGCTCAGATAAAAAATGTCACTTAGCTTTGGGACACAAAAGTATTTCATAGTCAGTGCTGTTATCTTTAATGCTGACACTTCTGTGTTCAACTTCGTAGCTGTGCTTGTGATGTTCTTTAACTTAAGCATGCCTTGCAGAAGTGGACTAATTTTCTTGAGGCTGTATCATTTGAATGCAAAGATACACTGTCCTTTGGTTATTTGGGAGTATTGAGAGTTTCAGCAGTATGTTTACTTTCATAAGACACAGGGAGAAGCCTTAAACTGATGAGGAAGAGAGGGAAGTGGAATGTCATAAGCCCCTGGTTTTGACAAGTCCATGAGTTACAGTTTCCCCAATAAAAATATCGCCTCCACAATGCCCTTTGCAATGAACTCATTAAAAGCATTTCAGAAGCTGTGATTGCACTTGGGGATTCTTCTGCAAATGCAACTAGAAAGATGTATGTGCTATTTCATATATATCCTTAGCCAGTTGCCCAGGTACTTCACTTACTAATGAGCATATTTTACAGCTTGAAGATAAGCTTCTGTTTCTGTGATACTAGTATGCTAATCAGAAGTAGAAGATTCTTTCCAGGAATTCTGTGGTTTTGTATAATCTTTTTCCTGAAAGGTCAGGACACTTGGTAAAAGGGGAAACAAGCCAGGGTGTGTTCCCACTTGAAAATAACTGAGAGAATGATAGATCTTGGAAGATAAATTC
>NW_020799097.1:106873053-107007776 GCF_003259725.1 Athene cunicularia | reverse complement strand
GGAGGGAGAAAAATCCTTATAATGAATTTCTGGATCATCAACTCTAAAATTTGTCTGGCCCTGAAGAAAAGTCTAGATACAGCTGATACTAAACATGTTCCATGACTATAGAAACTGCTATGTGACAATTCCTGATTTAGATATTTCTGGTAGCATGTTCTGCACAGCCAAATCTGGAAAATATCTTCCTTTTTTGGGTATGATTTATCTAGTACAAAGATTGAGTCATTGCATCTCCTCTTGGATTCCTTTATTATTATTTCTTTTAAGGAGGAGAGGGAATACCAATAAATAAGCTTTTCTAGACTCTGTCTAACCTTGTCACTTGTCTTGTTTATCTTCTATATGATGTTTTTTGTGTAGATCAGGGTATTTTTCATCTTCTGGCCTCTCATCCCTGAGGTGTGAGCAGCGTAGTTTCCCTTAACTTTCCAAACAATTTTTTGCTTCAACAATCAGAAACTTTAAAACGTTGTTCTCTTTTTGTTCCTTTCCCCTGTCACTTTGTATCTTTTAAGACACTTCTGTACCAACATCATCAGTACTGTGTCAGAGGCTGGATGTGGCCAGTCGGTCTATAACAATGCCCCAAATGTCTGTTGAGAGGTTATCTGCAGCTCTTGTGAAGCTTTCCTTCTTTCCTCCCCCTTTTTCTCCTAATAGGTCTTGTTAAACAAGAGCATTGCTTACAAGTGTAAAATCTAGTAGTCCCTGATAATGGGTTATTTCCCTGACTAGGTTACTTGCTGTTCTGTAATTATTTCATAGATACTGTATTCTTGGATTGCGTAGCATCTATGTGTGCCACAGCATGTCTGTCTAATGAATCTGCAGCTGCCAAATGTATTTGAAGCTGACTTGAAACTCATTCTTACTGTAACATTGACTTGGTCTTTGTGATAGGAAATAGAACACCTATTAAACCACTTTTAATTCTTTTTTATAAGCTTCTTTCAGTTCTGGCAAACTTTATTAGAAACTGAGATTCTGTTTCAAATGATATACTATTTCACATAATACAAAGCTAAAAAGCTAACAGTCTTAGATGTTACTTTTTTCAGTTTGTCTTCTGGCAGCTTGGTAAAATATTGCATAAGCACTGACAGATGACTTCCCTGGTTGCCTCAGCATTGATTTAATTTATTTAGCTTTTTATGGTAATGTGTTATAGGATAAAATGACCTTGCTAAATGTTAATGCAAGACATTTTATTATTCATTTGTCAGTATTACTGGGTCCTTTGCATCTAAATGCAAAACACCTTACAAGTAAGAATCAAACTGCCGCTCATACCTTCCGATGTGTTTGAGGGACCAAAGCCATTCAGCTTTAACAAGAAACATGAGTTGCTTTAGTATACTATGTTGGTAAAATGTTTTCTGGCTTTGAGAACACTTTAAGTTTGAAGAAAAATGTTGTGTTTTATAGAATCAGGTTCAGCAGCCCTGGAACCTCAGAAGCAACGCATCTGCATCAGCCTGCTGCTGTGCATGGGCTGAGAATCCCTGCTGAGACACGGAGCTTTATTAGCTCAAGTACAGATCGTCTAACTCAGCCGTGCGTCTTCCCAGGCAAGGCTTGCATCTATGCACAGCCCTACGCAGATATGTGAAGGATGTGTTTGAAATGCAGTGCTCTGTTAGAAATGGCGTAGAAGACCTGGATCGACTTGAAGCTCAGAGGATGTCCCTCTGGAATTCTGTCAGAAGAGAAGCTTCCCTTTGTGGCTGGTGGAAAGCTGAAGATGGGATTAAGGCTACAGTTCTTAACACTGGTTTGTAATGTAATCTTAGAAATAGCCAGATATGCTGTTGACTGATCCTACTGGTGAGCTATGCAAATGAGATTTGAAGACTCTTCCCTAGAAGGCTCCAAAAAGCTCAGCAGAACTTAATTTCTTACTATTAAGTCTTGAAGCAGAAAGTTAGTAGTGGGACAGTAGTTTGGCAATGTGTGGGTTTTGGCTATATCGCTTTGGGTGTCCCATCTTTACTAAAACATAACAGAATGAGAACACATTTTCATGTCCAGAAATGGAACAAATGCAAATAAACTTTTTCTGCTGCTTCTAGTGCAAATGAAATGTTTGTAAATTTTCTGCAGAACTACTGCATTTTTCCTCTTTTGCTTCAAAGCCTGACAGGTAAATGATCTATTGTTTCTACTATGCTTACCTTGAAAAGCAGCCAGTCTGTAAGCATAACTCTCTAGAGAACTACAATTTATGTGGCTTTTAAAGTTGTTATAAACATGTGATATTTGCTGATGTGTAAGTATGCTTCAGTGTGCTGTGTATTCCTGATACAAAGGTAGCCCTGCAAAATTTCAAGTTCTCTGAAGTATGGAATTTTCAAATCAAGCGTCTAGAAAATTTTTAACATTATTTGCAAATGTGTTATTTTTTGATAATTGTCTTGGAAATATGTTTTTAAAAGCCTGAGGCAGTTGCATAGACTCAAAGGCTTGGCACAGTTATGTGCAATTGGTAACAGCAATTTATCTTTATTATTATTAAGGAAAAAAAAATAGTGACATAAATTTGTCTGTTCTCTTTCTCTCATATAAGTACTGTTTAGCCAGAATGACTTGCATGGTAGGGAAATAAAGGTTAGTCCCTAGTTTCTCTTTTCAGCCCTTTAACAATCCTAAGAATAGATAAAATCCATAATCTGATTTTGCAGTTGATTCTAGGTGGATACTCACTGTCTTCAGTAAGTTTGCTGTTGGAATTTTTTTTTTAGCATGGGGCCTGCTGAAGTTTTATGCCATGTGAAGTGCTACTAAGAAAGAGAATAAAGTAGTTTAGCAGTTGCTGTTCTTTTGCAGGCGATGACTGTCATAGTATAAAATCCCCCCCCCCCCTCCCCCCACTGTAATACTACCCATCTGGAATCAAGTTTATTTGTAGTATACATTATAACTGGAAAAGGGGGAATTATTTGGGTTAATACATTCTGTTCTGAAACTGAGGGTGGTTTTTGTAAAGGATGGTCACAGATGCAAGGCGCTCACTGAAAATTTCTCCAAGTTGGGTACCTTGCTTAAGACCTCTGAATGTCTGCTTTTATATCCCCCCTTTTTATTTTCATAATTGCACTCTTCAGAGTAATAGGAGTGATAGGAGCATAAGTTTTCTGTTATACTGTTACTATTCTAGTGACGATCAATAGTTTTCATAGCTTGTTGAAAGGGCTGTTTGAATTTTGTTCATACACGTCTCCTGTATTTCTTTTGAGTTTTAGGTTTTATCTGTCTTGGATGAGGGTAGAAAAGCCATTAGAAGTTTCATGGATGTATGCTTACACAGAAAGGAGTTGTGAGTTACTGTTCTGTTAGTAGGCTGAGAAAAGAGTTTATCTTGGAAATGGTGAACATTAGAACCTTGAAAATTCAACATTTTTTTTCAATTGTACATTCAGGATCTGTTGCAGCACATAGCAATAACTTGAAGAACTTTCACTGTTTTCAGGGAGTGATTTTGGTACAATGCCAGTGGCAGAGTTTTTAAGATACTCTACTGAACACTGTACTAGTTTTGTCTTTGATTAACTGCTCTTCAGCATGGAGCCCTTGATTTCTGTTCCCTAGCTGAGGATTCTATTGTGAAATAGGTACTTCTGAAATTTTAAATGCCATCCCTCCCTGCCAAGAGTAGCTGCGAACTAAAGCATTGGGGTGCTCTTAAACAGGGAAAAAAATTGATTTATTGATTTGTTTGTAACATCCAATTACAAAGTGGAACATTTAATCTGTTTTTCATAATTTTCATTTGGATTTGTTATCTGTCAAAGTTGGCCAGCTTTTTGGTCTGTTTAGACTTTTAAAACCAGAGGACTTAGATTTGCCAGCTGTCAACAAGTAGCTTTTGTTGTAAAGTAGGATGGGCCTAGAGCTGACCTGCAGGTTTTACATAATATACATAATACAGAACTGACCACTGCTCCGTGTTTGTCACAAGGGTATAGGATTTCATTTTGTTTTGTTTTAAAGATGGAGGATGACGGGGGTGGCAGAGAATATAGCAGCTGTTCTTCATCTGCCAAACCTATTTTTGAGGACTTGTCAGCCAGGGCACTCTTTTTATATTTTCTGTTGTGTAATACAGGGCCACAGTTAACTTGAAGGACAGTGCAGAGAACGACTATATGGAAATCCATGAAGAAGTAATTAAAAATTACTTGTGTCTGTGCAGTATGCATAATAAAAAATGAGGTGGCTTTTGGTTGAAAAAGCTATTGTGCGTTTCTTCCTACAGCAGCTCAGATTTGTCAGTTCATCTAGATTTTCTGAATATAGTAAGGAATAAAAGCAAGCTACTTTTCCATAATTTTTTTTTTTTTCTTTCTTCCAGGAAGCAGCTGTAGCTGTTGCTTGATACCCTCTTACAAATGATTTTAAATACCTTAGCTCATGCTCTCATTCAGGCTTTATTGGTCTAATGGTTGTCTGGAGCAACAGTGGAAAGAGTACAAGTAAACAAGAGTGAAAAAGCATCTGTACCCTGACTGAATTATCTGCTTACAGTATCTAAAGGCTGTACTGCAGAGAATCTCAGCCAGGTTTTTTGTGTTTGGAAAGACAGTTACTTGGAAGAGCAAATGAATATTCTGTTAAATTTTTTATTAAATTATGATAGTCAGATTCAGTCTTGGCAAATAAAAGATAATAAATTGTAAGATGCAGCAGTAATCATATTTTATTGGTAATATTTATGGAAATTACTCATTAAGTATTGTACTTTTTATTTTGTGCATCTGTAAGCTAATATCTGCTGTACTGTTATAGAGGGTCAGGGATGTGGTTTGTGATGATACTTACCTTTTATTGCACTATCCTATGTTGTTTTACTATATGTGTATTAAATCTCTTAAAAGTTTTTAAATGCAAGAGCTGAAAAAAAGGAAAGTAGCTTTAATGGTCAAGTGCTTATTTCTTCACATGTTTTTTCTGTGATAGTGATCTGTGCCATATTTGTATGTTCCTTAAACTACTGTAGTGCTCAGGAGAAGGAACAGACATAAACTGTGGTTCATAAAAGAGGTCTGTGGAGACTGATGGAGCTTCTTGCCTGTATCTTGTGGGCTACTGAGTGGATATCTGTGCAAATAACAATTCAGCTTCTTCTCGTCATTGCTTCCCATATAACCTCTCCTATTTCTGCAGTTCTTTTAACTGAGGCACAACTGAGAAGTATGTGATCAAAGACATGGGGTAAGTTGTAGATCTTGAAATACAAATGAGTCAGTCTACAAAAGCCTGCTGTAAGCCATTTTCTTTCTAAAATATGGTACTGCATAGAAACTGGTTTCTTGCTCTGACTGCAGGGATTGGTAAAAATTTCCTTTGAAATATTGTTATGGAAAAAACCCCATAAAATGCTCCAACAAAAAAGCCTGGTGATTTGTTGGACTTGAAACTTTCTGTTAAGATGTGTCATTTCCACTGAAACTTTGTCTGCCTAGCTGATGTTTTATTACTGGGCCACATGCTTCATGGTTGCCCATCCCCCTGTGTTACTTGCCTCTTAAGCTAGGAAGGATTGTCCAGCTGCCTGCTCTCCTGTCTAGATGATTTTGTTTAGTAATCTTTAAAACTAGTAACCAAATAAAAGTTTAATGACTTGTTTAGTGGACACCTGTGAAGTTGGCAATCTTTTTCCCCCCCTTTTGCCCACCTCCTTGAAGTCTGATTCACTTCATCCAGATGAAAGATTTCTAAAATTGTGGTGCAAATTTTATCTTCTGACCTGGAAATTACGTTTCAGAATGCAAAATTGAATGTGGGAGCTGGAATTTCCAGCTCGCCTCTTTAATTTGCCATGCTTAGAGGAAATGCAGAACTAAACCAAGTCAGTTCACAGTTAAGTGCTGGCTTTCTTTGCAGAACTGTTGGAGAAAAGGCATCATTGGGTGTCTGTGTGAGTTTCTGCTTGATTTTAATTGAAGGTAACGTTTGCCTTTTCCACTGGTAATTGACTGAAAGAAGAATTAAACCCAATGCCTAGTATTCCCTTTTCAGTTCTTGAAGATTAATGAACAGTTTTATTGCCTGTGCTGATTGAATGGAAACATACTGACCAGTAATAATACATTGTTGTTTTATTGGCACTAAGGAACATTTCTTTATTTTTTCAGTAGTGTAATAAAACCTGATTTGCTGACTGCGTAATACTAAGTGCTTAAAAATCTCTCTAGTTATCAGGCAGCTGGGTTTGTCAGGTAGTATTGCTTAATTCCATACTGTAGGTTAAATCTTGTTTTATATTGAACCTGGAAGACAAATCAACCTGTTTGTACAAGAACTTTGAATTAGCCAGGAACCCTTAAGGAAATGTGAAGCATGTGGCGAGTCTTGACTACTGTGAAACTTCTAGACCTTTAGTTTTAGAGCTTTTTTGTTTCTTACCAGATAAACTTATTTTGCATCCTTTGCCCACTTATAAGCCATAGAAGCAGTTGTGAAGAAAAACTAGTTTTGTTGTACAGAACACGCTGTTTAAAACCTTTTGAAATCATCATCATAACAAGTTGTGGTTTATCTGTCATTCCAGCTGAACCTTGAATAAAAGCATGTAAATGATAAGCAAAACAAGCTGAAATCCAGTCACAGGAGGGTGCCTCTGCTTTACGTTACTATGCAAACACTTTGCATAGAATATTGAAATAATTTCAAGAAAATATTTAATAACGATGAAGTTTACAAAAATGCAACTGTTTTGGAAAGTAATTTGTCCCATTTATCCAAGAATTATTAAAATTGACTGATATGTAAAACAAAAATTGTATTTTAAGAATTACTGTTTCCCGTTACCTGGAGACAGAGCATGTTTTCCTTCTGCTATGGCAACAAGAACATGTGAAATACAGTACCCCAATAACTTGGAGTTCTGCCACAAAATAGATGAAAAGCTACAAGCCCTGTATGAAGGTGCTGTCTTTCTCACTGTTTGCAGCTTTCAGCCTGAATCTTGAAATAATTTTGACCGTCTCCCCACATCTCTGACCCACACAGCAAATGGAAAGTGGCTTTAAGATGCATAAAGGCTGTAATACATGCTAAATCCAGTGTTGAGAGTGATTGCTGCATTAGGAGGAGATGTCAGCAGTAGTAAAGGAGTACTTCTGTTCTTAGGAAATACTTGGCTTCTGTTGTTCAGACTTCTTGTCAAATCCCTTAATTTCTTGGGTGTCTCATCTCTGACATAAATCAGCGCCGATTTTTTCTTTGTTTTGAGATTTTTAACATTTGTTTGAGATCATTTTACAAGTCCTCATTAAGTACTCCTTTCCCTTTGTGATTGGTTGTTTTTTAATCATGTTTTGAAGTTGCAGGTGTGTATTTTGCATTGATTTACTTGTTGAAAGCCTATGTTAGATTTGGGGTGGCTGCCATATTTCTATGCTTCTGGGAATTTCTCAGGTGACTGACACAATGGTAAACTGGGTACAAGAGTCCTTGTAGAGCTAACACAAGTTGACACCCATGTGTGGAGCCTGGCCTGGCCTGGCTAGACTTAACAGCTGAGCTTGTGTGCCAACTATGCAGTCCTCAGCATTGCATCTTCCCTTTTCTGCAGGGGGGGTGGTCACTTGGAGAGTGCTGCTCTTCACCTGCCCAAATGAGCTGGTATTGTGGTGGGGGAAACAGTGTGTGTATGGGAGGGGTATTGCTGCATCAGGATGGGAGATGTGGGATGTGGGGCTGGGAGAGAATTTGCTGTTGGGAAGGGAAAAAGATGAGGATACAGAGCTGAGCAAAGATGGGCAAAAGAGATTTGTTAAACAAGTTGCAGCGCTGTGTGAACACGACTGTACTGCTTCAGAGACAGGACAGTTCCCAAACTCTACTGAAGCTTTAGCAGGACACAAATTTATAACTACTTTGACCATAGCTGGCTCTGTACAATTTGCAGACTCGTGTGCTGTACTCCTACCTGAGCAGGTGCTGGAGCCGGCTCCCACTTGACTTGGAGAGGGCACGTTGCTTCTGCAGTGCACCTGGTCTGGTGAGTGTGCCAAATCCAGCCTGGGTCTTCAGCCTCCTCTCTGCCCTCGCTGCCCTGAACTCGGGCAGAGCAATGCTTTTGCTGACTGGCTCAGGGCATGTGCTGTTGGCAGCCAACGTGCCCAGCAGCTTGTGTGATGAATACTCATCCTTGACTGTTGGCTAAAATGAGAGTATATGTAAATATTTCTCAAGTGACATGTGTAGGCAGATACATTTTTTTAATAGATAGATAATAGATAACCTATTGTCCGGGCTGTAACTCTACCACCTGAAACTACAAAGGAAAACAAACAGGTTGAGTGTGTGAACAATTTCACTTTGTTACTAGAATGAGCTTGCTGAGCACTGTTTTCAGAAGGCCAGCTGGATTGATACTCTCTGCTGTAAGTTCTTCACAGGCTTCTCATTTTGCAGTTTTGCTCAAATTCATTAAGAGGAAGTTGTTTTTCTGTTCTTACCTGTTTGCATGGTATGCGCTTTATTGCGGTGGCACTAATTCAGAGACTAAATTAATCCATTATTCTAGATAAAAGCATGTGTACACGTGTAAAGATATATAATGTATTAAGTATAAGCAACAAGCAAAATATGCTGTGTATCACACTTCAAAAATGTGGCTGAAAGAGATAAATGACATCAGTTGAAAACACACATGGTATCTTCTGTGTCTAGAAATAAACACCACATTGTTTAACTCAGTGGAATGCAGTATGACACGTATATATTGTAACGTTAAAGAAAATACTGCTGGAGTGCAGTTGAAGAACTTCAGAACTTAGGTCTTTTCCATAGCTCAGATACCTTCATATATAAAGAAAAATGTTTACAAGGCAGTCTTTCACATAAAATACAGAAAAGATTTTTTTCTAAAATATTTGGCTCTATGCTATAATTTGAGGGAAGGATTGGTGTAAACTGTGAAAAGCTCAGCCTGTAAATAAGTGACCTACATTGCTTTTCTAAGGGTCTAGGAGGATAACAAAGCAACATTTTTACTCATTAACTCTGTGGTTACCTGTGTGCAGTAGTCAAGTATCTGGAACCGGAACACATGCCTCTGTTATCCAGTGGCTGCCTGGAGCCAGGGTGTCTGTCTGGTGGACGTCATCGCATCCGACTTGATGACCGGTGGCTCTAAGAAGCCTTGCAGAGGACTGGAGCAGCTGGCTGAAGATAAACAAACTCGTGTTCTCTGTCTGCTAGTGGGTTTAACCGATCTGAAAACTGTCTCTAGATGTTTCCAGTTGTTTTGTTGTGTGTTGTCCTTGGAAAATGCTTGATTAGATCAATCGCATTGGATTTTAGTCCTCTCTGCTGCCTTTTGCAGTAGGTCTCAAATCTGGGTATGTCAGGAGAAGGCGGTTTCTTCTAGTCCTGCTGCAATTAATGTGCAATTAATGCTTTTCTTTGCCTTTTCTGCTGTTTCTGTCCTTCTCTGTTTGTTTGTTGGTTTTGTTTTTGGTTTTTTTTTTTCCTTTTGTCCTCTGTTACGTTTATTTCAGGCTTTCCCCACAGAGGTTTGCAGTATCAAATACAAGAAGGCTGTTGGAGCATTGTTTCTTCAATGCATTGCTCTTCAAGGATCCTTTGATATGTCAGAATTAATCCTACTTTAGTGCAGGCATATGTGGATAGCTGGTTATTTAGTTCCTGCTTTTGGCAGGAAAGAGATGGCTCTGCACTCCAGGATGTAAATAATGTGTATTTGTTTGAATTCAAATTTTATTGTGTTAAAATCTGTCTGAATAGTTATCAGCAAACATTTGTATTCTGTGTTACTTTTTTTTGCTATGCTGCAGAAGTTGGGCTAAATACAGCTTCCTGTATCCTTCTTACATTAACAAATTTTCATGGCCTCTTCTCTTGGCCTTCCTCCAAATATGTAGGTTTAAACAATTTCCTAAACTGTAAAAGTATCCCAAAATAGCACTACTTTCTTGTTACTTGTCAACATGAAGTAGCAGAAGCAAATTCATGTGCTAGGAAAACTAGTGTTGCCATTTCTTGACTTTTGAATACTTTGGTGTGCAAACATTATTGCTGTGGACATTGCACAAAACATGCTTGAGATAAATCATGTATGTTACAGTACACAAGGCTTAATGGATTACTTTTCCATTGGTCATTTTAAAATTAAAAACCCGGCTTCCTGTTTTTCCCGTCCTGAAGTCCTGTCTGAGCTCTTAGAATTTCTAAAATAGCTTGTCAAAAAAGGAATTCAGTAAAGTGACTTCTACTTAACCTTTGATTTTAGAAACAATTGGTTGAGTCCTAAATAGAGGAAAACAGGCTATTTTTAGCCCCTAATTTAGAGAATTGATATTTCCACATTTGCTTTGTCATGTAGCTGGTGGTAGTTGCTAAATTGTGAAAGCTTGTAGCTATTACAAATGCTTGGAGGATTGCTGAGTGTTCTGTCATAATGCATTAAGAAGCTCCAAGCACTGTACCTTTCAATTTATAATAAGGGAGTCCAGATGATAGCACAGACACTGGAATATTTCAATTCTAGACTACTGTCTTAAAAACCAAAGGCTATTAGGTTTTTTGTGGAATAAGTTGGAAAATAACTAATAAGGACAGTTGAAGTACAGCAGACTTCAAAGTCACAAGTTCTCTTAAGCCAGGGTGGGTGAGGAGGTTTCATGCACTGCTTGCCTGCCCTGTTTTGTTAAAAAGGGAACTGGTGTTTGAAACAGCTTATCAATCTTACAAGTTTTGAGTGGTTTCTGATGGAGGTTGCATGCAGATCCTTGTCAGGTGGGGAAGATGAGTTGCTGCAACACTGTTTGGCAAGAAGAAACAAAATGGAGAAATAGAAAAGCAAAGTTCCCTGTCTTTAGAAAGTGCTAACGTTAGTACTTTGCTAGTGACAAAATTTATGGCTGAAGAGTTTAATATAGCAGGTGTTCTCTTATATAGCTCTTTTGTACCTTTGGATAATAAAAGCAGCTTGCTGAAGATCTGAGAATGGAACTACATATTGTAATAAGTGGAGGAAATGATTATGTAGCTGATACTTTTATGACCCTTTTAATATCCCAACGCTCCTTACAAATCACTGTGTTTATAAAGTTGTTCTCTTACAGCTGCTTGTGAGGTAGAACAGTTTGCTTGCTTTTACTGTCATCATGTGTTGTTAACAATGGAAAGAAAAGGAGGAATATTACCTCATACCAAACATGTGGACTTGAAGAGTTATGTAATTACTTTTAGTTTATCTCTCTAACATAATGCTGAATTTCTTTTTCAGAGCCATGGTGTCATGGAAAGGGATATACTTTGTACTTGCACTATTCTTGGGAAGTTTTTTTGGAAGTGTATTCATGCTCGGTCCTTTTCTACCTTTGATGTTTATCTCACCGGCCTGGTATCGCTGGATCACCGATTGCATTGTGGCCACTTGGCTCACGCTCCCAGTGGTAAGTTGCAGTTTGAGCCAAGTTCTGGGCAACTGTTTGTAATCCCACAGTTTAGTTTGCTTGCTAAGCCTTTTGATTTTATTTTTAAAAGTTTTTTATGCTTTCATCAAAACAGGCCTTAACACATTCTGTGGAGACTTACATTTTAGCTCAGCATTGCAGATTGTGTGCCTCTCTGCAGTCCCCCTGGTGATACTTCTCCATCCAGTGTCAGTTAGATGCTGATCAGAGAAGAGTAGGTGAAGCACTAGTAAGCAAGAGGATTTTTTTAAAATTACAGACTTCCTAAATGAGTCATTTTATAAACTCTTCCTTTCGACTGTGCTCCAGCTATCTAATTAGGAAAATTATTCACTGTCTGGTACATTGTTGCTGACCTTCACTGTTCTCTTACTTAATCCTCTTAGAATTTAGTCCTTGTAGTGGAATTAGAGATAAATGATTTCAGGTGAGAATGAAGAACTTCCCCTAGAAATGAAGTCTTCCTCACTTATAATGCATCAACTTTATAGCTATAGGAGTCTGGAACAATAACAAAGCTCTTCTCTGGATTGTTCCTGAGGAAAGGCAGTATGAATGGGATCTGTGTCTTCATCTGTTCTCTAAAAACCAAGGGACTTTGTTCCCCTAGGCCTTTAAAGATGTGTGTAACTTTTTCTGAAGTAGAATGCTATATTGGTGTGCAGAAATATGTATCTTGTGACAAAGGAAGATGTATCTTTATTACACAGCAGATAGCTTCTGCTTCCTCTGTTTCTGTCTTGTGTGTTTTAAAGGGGTGTGAGCTGTTTCATCTTCTAAAACTTTTGTCTTTTTCATTATTACTAAATGCAGTGAAATTAGGAGGGAAGAAATTACCACTAGCAAAGGGAATAGAGGAATTGTTATTTCTCGTCATGATGAAATTTAGCTGATAGACCCGATAGTGTCACAAAATCAATCCTTTCTCTGTTTGTCTCCCAATTTTTCTAAAATTGCAAACTCTCCAAATCAAAAACTGGTCTCTTATTTGATTAGCTGCCTGGGTTTTATAAATCTGGATTATTACAACTAGTTTATGATAACTTTTGCAGTCTGGAAGTTTGTTTTCAGCCAACATTGGACCTTAAACCAAAATAATGCGAGTAATTTTGTGAAAAGGATTCTGTCTTATAAGAATCTTGAGGATTTAGATTCAAGAAAGGCGTCTCAAAAAGATTTTTGCACTCAACCTTTTCTAGTCTCAGACCTTGTCTGCATTAGTTTTCTGTCCTTACACTTACTCCATTCTTAGTGAGGAGAAGCAGGTACTTGGGTTTGTGTCTACAAACAATAAACTAATGTTGGGTAAGTTGGGGTCTCAGTAGGGAGGCTCTGACCCTGACCTCTGTGATGTAAGAAATTTCAACATTCCTCACTCATCTGTCATGTATTATTCCTTTCTAACAGTCAGCAGGATGGGAGAGTGAGAGGGGTCTTAACTGTTTCAGTTTAGTTTGGTTTATATTAACATTAGGGTATGTAGAATGGGACATCTGTTCATTATTATGTTTAACTAGATGTTAAATATGTAGTAAGATTCTTATTAAACTATCAAAAAAAGGCTGCTTCTCTCCTGAAAAGAAGACAACTGTTTACCATTTTGAGCTATACGACCTGTTCTGCCTTTGCAGTGGTCCACAGCTACTCTTGATCGCAGCACCTTTACTGGAATTATAGTGAGCTAAATTAATAATAATATTAATATTTGGCACATACAGTGCTTTTCGCACTGAGATCTCAAGCTGTTTACAATTGTGAGAATGTCATTTCAGTCTTGCAGGTGTCTTAAACTGAGAAATTAGTGTTCTTTGAGGTTCTATGGCACAGAGGTGGCAGAAATATGAGCAGAAAGTTGTTTTACGTCCTAGAGCTCTGTTTAAATCCCCACACTTTGATCCTTTTCTATATTTTTCTGGAGGAAGAATGGGGAAGAGAAGGCAAGGAGGTAATTTGAAATGCTTCTATTTTTTTATGTTGAGGCCAAATGTTAAGTTTATTCCTCTAGATGTCCAATCTTGTTTTGGTGGTTTCTTTTGCTGTGTTAAGTGGGTTGGACTGTGTCCTGCCAGTGACCCTGACCTTCGGGCAAGTCGTACCTCTAGATAATATCTGTTGTTTGCCTCTGTTTCTTGGATTTTGTACCTTTCCACCGTGTTTCCGCTAGTCATTAAAAAGTTGCAAGGCACTAGCATTCAGTCATCCATATTTTTGATTTACTTGCTTGGTCTTGGTCTTTTGCAGTAACCAACCATTACTCCACCACCATACACTTCCCTGCATGATTTGAGAATGGTTATAGGTCAGAAATAATTTTCAGTAGGCCATTTGGATATGGTGTACACATGGCCAGAGCATGCTGTTGGGCTCTGATGTAGTCTAGTTATAACCTGGACAGTTAAGACCATAAATGTATGAAACCAAGCTCTCTTAAACTTACTGTGTAGCTACTGCCTGCTTTTTCCTTTTGATAAACCACCAACCCATGTTTTTTAACTTGGCCCTTCAGAGCCACCTATAGCAGGTAAAGCAAGAAACATGTTTTATATGTGAATTTCTAGTATTACTAGCCATTTTGGCAAAATGGAGAAAGTTGTCTAACGTCTTGTTTGTGCTCTTCCAAGTTTGAGGCTTGTTCCATGCTTTGGGATGGCACTTTGTAGATGACGGTGTATCATAGTGTTTGGTGGTCAATGCTTTTTTGCTAATTGTGGGATGGAGGCTCAGGCTTCAGGGTAGCACTGTAGAGCTGTACAGACCTAGGTCTACATCACTGTACTGTGTTCAAGCTTGTTTAGGATTTTTCTCTCTCAGCTACTCTTTCTGCCATTAGGTTCTAGCCATTTTTGCAAGTGAAAGTCCAGAACAACTATGTTGACCATGGGGACCCAAGCAGAAAGGAACACACTTCTGATGCCTTCCCAGCCCTAATAGTATGGAGCGATAGATTATTTTGCAGCCAGTCTCTCTTTAGATTACCTACCAAGTTCTAATCCATACTGATTCCCTACTTTTATTCCTATGTGATAGTATTCTGGGAAAAACAGGGAAAAGTAAGTTTAATATTGGATATTGTGAAAGAGTGCTTTTTAAGAAGTGCTATTTAATTATTGTTTCCTCTTATGTTGAACAGCTGACTGCCACTGTGGAAAAGCTGGCTGCTTTATTAGAAAACAGCCAGAAGTTTGTTTACCAGTGATAATGTGAGTGAATAAGTAAAATGATACAATTCAAATTAATTTTTGTTGCTAATGGGCTGATGATTTTCTTCTGGGAGTAAAGCCATAATATTGAGATATTATTTCTAGGCCTTGCTGGAAATGGTGTTTGGTGCCAAGGTGGTTGTCACTGGTGATGGATTTGTTCCTGGAGAAAGGAGTGTCATTATCATGAACCATCGCACACGAATGGACTGGATGTTCCTGTGGAACTGCCTGCTGCGATACAGCTACCTCAGACTTGAAAAAATCTGTCTCAAATCCAGTCTCAAAAGCATTCCGGGATTTGGTAGGTCACTAAACCCTTTAATTTGAAAGGAAAATATGTTTAAATTTTGCCCAACACTGGTCCATACCCTGTTAAATGACCTTGGTTTAAAATCTATTCCAGTATTTTTTAAAAAAAAACTTGTATAAAATATGTGCCATATTGAGGGATTAAATCATAAATCTCACAGAGAACGCCTGGACTACATGCTTAAACATTTCTTTTTAAAGATACTACATGTGCTGCTGTTGCTTATAGGTAAAAATATTTCTGGTTTATGTACTGAAAGCATTTTTCAAAATGATGAAAAAAGATTTTAGAAGTCTTTTCAAAGTCTCTTTCAACACTTTGGTTTTGGTGCTGTTTCACCCCACATTGCAAATGCTCTCATCAGGCTTCTTTTTTCATTATCCAATTTATACTATTGAGCAGATTAAAAAAAAAAATTAAAAGAAAAAGCCCAGTAGGCAATTGCAAAGTTGATGGTTCATTTTGATAACTGTAGTTTTAAATTGGACTTGGTTATGCAGAATATGCTGTACAGGATATGAAATAATCAGTATTAATAGTGATGTAGGCTGGAAACGGATCTGAGTTGCACATTCTCATAGAAATCATTTCAGATTGGCCAAAAATTGTTGCACAAATGGTTTCTGAATAAATAGGCAGACTTATCTGAAATAAAAGCATCTTTTTGCATTTTATTTATCTCTTAGCTTTATTTGCTGTTTTATACAAAACCAGCTTGGGCAGGATATGCGTCAACTTTGATGTTGAAAGAGTAACCTTATTTATGGTTCCCTTTTGTCAGGCCATTTATCTGAACAGATAATTTTGGCAGGATTCCATACAGAGGAACTCTCATACTGTTGCACTATTACTGCATTCACTTGCTGGGTCTTTAGTCTAGGTAACACATGTTTTTCCCTAATAGTCAAATGTTAAGGTCAGTTTTACTTGACAAAAGACATCTCTCTTAATGTTACAGGAAATGAGAAAATACATATTTAGAAAAATGTTTTATCTTTGTAATACAGCAAAGGTGTTTGGAAATCTTGAAATCAGCTGCAAATGCAGCTTGCAAAGCAATGATGGAAGATGGAATCAGGAGTATAGTCTGAAAGATTCATACATTTATCTCTTCAAAAGTAGCTTTTTTTTTTTTTGTAACAAAACATTTATGCTTGTTAATGCCTTTAATAAAATTGAAAGGTCAGCTCCAGAAGCTTGGATACTATGTTATGCTTGGCAAAATTTGGTTCCTGAAAGGGTATCAGGAGTTGTTTAGAGATGGATTTTTTTTTTTTTCCAGTTCTCAGTTCTGTGCATAAATTGAGCACATCTGATACATCCGAGTAGGCTCAGGCAGATGGAGCTGTGGCAGGTCAGTGTTAGCAGACCATGATGGCATCTTTGTTTATAGTCTGCCATAGTACCTTGATCCACTAATGAAATTCCGGGCTCCTACTCCATTTTGTGGGCTGTGATGGTAGAGGTGGCACAGGCAGACATTTACTCCTTTTGTCTGCATTACAGGATGACAATTTCTGGCAGTAGATTGGGTGTCTGGGTCTGTAATGTTACAAACCACTATTTATATGTCAGATCTCTAAGCACCCTCCACAATATATCAGCTTTGAGTACTTTGGTTGCAATGTTGTGGATTTTAATAACACAATAGTATTTAAAAAATAAGCTAGTCACAGGAACCCAGATAAGCTACATCCTTCAGTCAAGCCTTAATTTGATAATCTAAAATCATAAATGTTTAGCTTCTGTTCTACCATAGTATATCTGAAAAGAGACCTTAGAAATATCTGTCTTCATGTTTAGTCAGTCTGTGTTTTGGATGGTAGATTCATGCAAAAATTATGTATTCTGTATAGCCACATAGATAGGGGAGAGTTGGAAAGTGAGAATCTTGCATGAAATGAAGATTGGCTGAAAAGCTTTCATCACGAATCTGTATGAAGTTTGGTGGTGCAGTGATAGAGCAGAAAATGGTGTCCAGAGTGGACAATCCTGAATCTCATCAGTAAGAGTAGAATTTCTCCTGCTTATGTTTAATGACCCTGCTGTGTTATGTGATAGACTTCTAACAGGTGTTTGTCAGGTTGTGTTTTTGTTAAACTGTGTCCGATGGTTTCAGATAAGTTTTGTTTATTTTATGAGCTTGTAATGGCAAGAAGATAACTTGAAATCAAGTGGACAGTTTTTCAGTACACTGCAGCTCTAGATGATACTTTAGATGTTGATCATTTAAGGTATAATATTTGTGGAAATTAAAACAGATACTTTCATAATGTCTTTCATCTCTTTATATCAGTTGTATATAGTCAAAAGTCTAGGATTATGGAGGTATTGACATATTGGCTAAATAACTTCTAATAAATCTGTAATGATAATTTTACTTTGAGAAATAGTTGAATGAATATACTCTATTGTTTTCAGAGCAACTTTTTCTGATCTTTCAAAGGATTTTTTACAAGCATTTCATGTAAAATTATGTGTAAGATGAGGTTTATAATGCAACCCTTTAATTTTCGTGTTGCTAAAAATGTGAGTATTAAGCATTGCTCCTTTGTTGTTATAAGTACTATCCTAGTTGAGGTGTAAAAATAGGTCTATGACAGATTATACTGATCCAAATGGTATATATGGTAGGTGAAGGGCAAAGCTTGGAATGCAAATAGATCCAGAGCCCTTTGTAGGTTAAAAGTGTAAAGGTATCGGATTTAATGAGTCTGTGTTACAAGCAGGCAGTTATTTTCTAGTTAGTTATAATTAAAATCAGAGGAGTCAGTATTTCAAGGAGAAGTACTGAGTCACTTATCTAGTTCTTAAATTATTTTTTTCATACACTGAAATGCAAAGAAACTCTAAATTGATTAAAGGTGAGCCTTAAAAAAAGAAGCCCAAAGAAAAACAGATGGTCCTTTGGTCCTGGAACCATAGCTTTGGCTTGATAAATTGTGTGCAGTAAAGTTTTCAAAATGAGGTATTACATTTCAGTAATCTCAATTTCAGAAACATTCTTGTATCATTTCAGTGCAACTTGCCAAAGTGGGCATCTCTAGGGAGCACTATTCTGCTCTTAGCTGTTGCTGCAGTTTCTCATCTGACATCATCAGAAACTACTGACACATTCTGCAGTGTCAGTTTTCAAGGAGAGTTTCTAATGGCATTGACAGTTTCCTATGTAGTCTGACAAGATGGGACTTCTACAGTACTTGTAATTGAGATATACAATTTATATTCTCATCTATTCTCAATTAATAAGGAGCAGCATTGGAAGTGATACAGATTAGGATGCAGTTGTGTTCAGCATGTACTTGTGGAATACATAACGTTTGAGTAGGTAGAAAGGAACATCAACAGTAGTGTCAGATGACCAGATAATCACTGGAAGTTAGTTGCATCCTTTTAATTTTTTATCTTAATAGCTTCATTTGTAAAAGTCTTCTTGTGATACGAACCAGTAAGACTTCATTGGAAAAAGAGATGTATTTTAATGACGGATGATTTGCATATGCTTGTTGTTTCAGATAGTATTTTAATTTTTGGAGGGTTTGCAGTAATATTTGGATTTTAGTGGTTAAAAGTTCCTCAACATCTATGTGAGAAATAAATTAAAATTTGGATTTAACTTGAGGATCAAATTGAGGGGATAAATTGATGGAAAAATGAGAGGGAGTAACTATAGAGGGGCTACTGTCAGTCTATGTCTGCTACGTGAAAATACTCACCCTGGTTTTGCTTAATGCAGATGGAGAAGATTAACACTGTAATTCGTTGTGCAAATCTAAAGGATGCAGGTGCTGCAGATCAATGTGACTTACCATTGTTAAGAAAGCTCATGGAGACAGCTAAAGCAAGGAATTACAGCTGCAGTGGTTTGGGGCAGGAACAGGTTAGGAAAGGAAAAGGCGATAAAGGAAAATGGAAAATAAGCAAAGCAGGCAAACCTGGAGTAGTTAGGAGCAGAGATAACTGGGTAACTGTCCAGATCTTCATCTCTTATTCAAATTATTCTGTGGCTAACATTGCTCTTGAATGTAGGAGCTTTTTAGTTGTTTTTCACTTGTCCGGTCATTCATGTGTTGTAGCTCTCAAAGGCTCGAGTTGGGTTTGGCCTTTGTAAGTGCCAGGGGACAGTAAAAGAATGACTTGTGCTCTATTTCAGCACTGGGTTTAGCCCCACCAATCTTTTACTGGATGTCAGTTGATGCATTGTAGCTGTCGGTGTGTGCGAGCTTTGCCTGAAGCAAATTCAAAGTAATTTGAGTCATCTTAGTTTTCAGTGAAGCAGGGCAAAACAACTCAAATTATCCTGCCTTTGCCACAGGCTAAGAGCACGCACACCGACAGCTATGGTGGATCAGCTACCATGAAGTAAAATATTGGTGTCGCTAAACCTAGGAAATTTTAGCACTTAACTCAATTGGAGTATCGTTAAAGCAGCACGCTGCAGGGAATCTGTACGCATTTTTATTGCCATGGAAGTGTTTGTGCTGCCACAGCTACTTCCGTAGGTAGGAATATAAATACTTTGGCATAAAGCATCTTTGTTCAGGTTATAGCTAGATTTGTATTAAAATTCTTATCAATAGAGCATATTGGTTTTAAAAATGAAAAGTGTAACCTACTGAACTTTCTAGTACAGTTCATATCTGAAGTATCTTTGTTATGTTAAAATAGACTGAAATGAGATTTTTTTGAAGGGCTATGACATTTTTTCTTCTAGCAATTCAATTATGAGCTGCCAGACTTAATTACCTTAGAGCTGTTATCCAACGTGATTTTTTAAAATAGAGGTTGAAAAGTATTCTTTCTAATGGAAAGCACAATTGTTATTCTGACTTGTTCATGGTGAAGACAGATATGCAAGACTCTCTTGAGGAAGTTGTAAGTGTGAGGGAAAGATTATACTTTGAAGCAAAAATGCAGCTTAATTGTCTTTAACTCTACATGGGTTATTTTGTGGGGAAGAAAAGATTTAGGTGCCTGTTTCCCAAATGGCTCTTGTTTTTGTATGATAATCCAGGAAAGACATAATAGGAATATTTTCGGATGAATACTGCAGAAGTTCGCCCAACTCTGGCAGGGGAAAAAGAATGTTAGCCTATATTCCATTTAAACTTTCCTTATCCTTTCTGTATAAGAGCTTCAGCCTCTCTACCCCCTTTGCTTCTCCAAAACGTACATCAAAGAGTCTGAGGGTGCAAGGCAAGAAACTCACACCTTTATGGGACCGCAATGCAGAGATGCAACCAGAGACATTAATTAGGTCCTCTTCCACCACCTTGTTAGGCAGCTAGTCTCTCTCCTTTTTCTGCTCTTTACTTTCATGGGCCCCCCATAAGGAAATGGAGCATCTGAAGAGGATGCAGGTCTACCAAAAAGGTATTGAACTGTAATACCTCTTACCATTTCTGACTTGCAGTAAAGATGACACATCTTTACTGAGGAGAGACTCGCACTGTACCCTGCCATTTTCAGATGCATTTCTTTAGGTCTTTTCACAGCCCCACAATCTAACAGCCAGATGTTTTTAATTTGCCGTCTTTGGAGGTTCTGGAATGACGTGAGGCTTTTCTCCAGATAGGTGTTGCACAAGACTCATCTTTTTTAATACTTAGGTTTTCATGCACTGTTTCACTGTATTGATTGTATTTTATAAATGCATTATATAAAGCAATTTTCCAGCCATCCTAGAGGTTTAAGGTTTCGCTTTGTTTTGCTCTGGTTTTGAGCAATCTTATGTTCTTCTGACTTTGCACAGTACATCAAATCAAATTTGAAGTGTTATTTTAAGATGGATATTCTAACTGAATAGGTTTAATGTTCCTTAATGGCATTTATAGCATTTTAACACAAACACTTTGTATAAGTAACACTAATACCATGGTAGAGTTAGTAATCTGATTGTCCATATTCTATAAAAATGTCATCATTTTGGAGATAGGAGTATTTGAGCATGAAGTGTCCAAATAGCATCTTTCTGATGCATGATTAAGGGAATGAATATTGATAGAATATTTTCAAGCGCATAGTATACCTCTGTCTGGGTGCTTTTATATATGTATATGTCCTGCTAGTACTGTAATGATTTTTTTTTCCTATGTACTTTCAGACTTTTTTTGTGTGTGTATTGGCTGAGAGATACCAATTCTTCAATGGAATATCCTTTCTAGAAGGTTTCGCAGTTAAATTTTCACAGCTAAGACAGAGGCTGCTGTATCTGACTAGCTTTTTGACAAGATTAATTTTGCCCTTACAAGGAAACCTTGTACTGTAAACATTGTTTGAAAAAACTTCTAATTACATTATAAATAAACAATAAACTAAAGCAGAGGTTTCTACATCCTATATCCTCCCATAAGAGAATGAAGCAGGGCAAAGGAAATGGAGTGTTACTATTTGAATGTGACCTAAATAAATATAAAATTTAGAATATTTCAGTACTGAAACAAATGCATGAGAACTATGGGAAAAATCAAGGGAACCAGAATTATTTTTTTTTTCAGTTAACCTTAAAATTCTGTGTTATAACATTGCTGTTTGTTTACTTAAGTTGTTTTAGTAAGAAAAAAGGTTTAGTCTTCACATACATTGGATTGGAAGTGATGATACTCAGTCCAAGTAAATATGTATATGTGGTATACACATGTATGAAATGTATAGTCTGAACATAAACTGAACACAACCATAAAAATAATTTCAAAACAGATGTAGATTAAAGCAATGTTCAGCATCTGATAGGGCAAGGCAATAACAGAAGCATATTAGTGTTTAGATACCTTACAAATCGATTGAAGCAAATGACTAAATAGACTGAATCAGATATTTCACTGTAACATTAGGAGTGCTACTCTGAATCTGTATTTGTGAATATTATCTCTTAGCTAGTTTTGTATTTTTTCTTAAAGAATTTACCAAATCAGATGGTAGTTGTTCAATTCATTATATTCCTCTTGACTACGTTATTGGAAATGAGTGTGGTTTAAAAAAAACTTGCCAGGAGCTGAGATTATGCTTTACAAGATTATTTCAAGAAGCATTTATTTATTGTTCTAGTTTGCACACTCAAACAATTATAAATTTTAAAAATCCTTTCATTTTCTTTGGGTTATGAGACATAAAACTCGGGGGGAAAAAAAAAAAAAAACAACAGTAAAATGGCTAATTCTAATTTAATTTGCAGAAATCTGTTAAAAGTCTATACTGATGAAAACAGCATATATGTGTATATATATATAGTAACTTCAAGACCTGGCTTCCTGTATGTTTTTTTGATGTGCTAACATCTTTTCAATACCTACAGATCTTAGAAATAAGGAACATTCAGAATTGCATAGTTGTTGCTTTATGGATGTTTTATGCAGCAAAACACTTGGAATAAGTTATGTTAATGGACCCAAATGGGTGTATACAATGGGATCATGTGCTTCTAAGTGATTTCCCTTAAGCCTAGATGTCTAGTTCCCTGTTGCCTCAAAAGCCCTGATCCGGCCCAGACCCCTGTTGAATATAGGCACACTGAATAATAGATTCATTTTTGAACAAGGTAATACTAGGAAAAAACAGTGAGTAATGCAGTGGAAGAAAAGAGGAAGGATGAATGAATATAAAAATTAAATCCCACAGTTAGGCCTTCTACTTTCCTGCTCATTTCTATAGTTTTGAATCTTTTATTGAATTTGTTTGCATAGGAGTTTAGTATTACTAGCTGTTCTGTTACATTGCTGTAGGAAAATACATAGATACAGTTTCCCTGATGTGTGTTTGTTTGCTTTCAATATCAGCCATAATACTGGTCTTACGGAGATATGACATTTTGGGGCATATCTGATTTCTGGGATACTTAAGGACATGTACATAAAATTGTGATACAAAACCAACCAAAGTCTTTTTGCACAGCTCTCTTCTTTCTCTTTTGTTCATTGCCACCACCATCCCTAGTATCTACTTACTCCCCAACTATCTTTGCAATGGAAACACACTTAAACTTCAGCTTCAAGTGTTATTTTCTTTTAAAGGATTTTGGAGTGGGGAAAATAGAAGTGCAGGGTCTTAAAATTTAAAAAGCTTTATACTTGGCAGCATTTTTAATACAGTGTTGTGAATTCTCAACCTGCATAAGCTATAATTTGCTTTATCCCCAAGGCAGTAAGGCAATTTGTGTATACAGTGCATTTCTCTAGTTCAATAGGAGGGTTTCCATTTTGTGTAAGTGTAATTTTTATTTTTTTTTGGTGTAGTTATGTCCTGGTAGAATACATATCATCAGTGTGTATGTGTTTCTTGAGATTTGAAGCTGCCTTTTTAAATTTTTCAACTCTGAACAGCTGATCTAAAGGTCAGTGTGACTAGCTACTCTACCAGTAAGTTACTGCACTGCTGTTCTGCAACTTTGAAGAAGCCCTGTGCAGTGTGATGCTTTTTGTATACTTTTCCAATCAGTGCTAGGTATCCAAAATGCTCCTACAAAATGAGTATTTTAGCAAAGAAATGGAGTTGGATTGTTATGATTTCTTTAGCTTCACTGTTTCTCTGCCATGTTTTTGTCATCAGTGATTACTCAAGAATCTGCAATTCAAAAGGCAACTATTTTTCCACGGTCAGATAAATGCTGCCTTTGCTAAGAAAATTCTTGTTGCCCAGGAGCTTTTAGGCAACCAAAACCACTGTGCAAAAAGCAAAAAAATAAAATTACTTTTGTTGAACAATATGTTGACCCAAACTTAACAATAATAAACTGAACAGTGCATCTCAATGCAGACTGCACATGAGAAGGTACTTCCTTCTGCTGCCTATTCATAAATCTTGCTGATTAGCAAAACCTTTCATTTTGCCCAGTTTTTTACTGAATTCCTCCCTCTTCTCTGTGCATTCTCATTTGGATCCCAGGCCATGCCTTGGACTTGCTACATGGTGTTTTTCCACAGCACAGTGCAGACACACTCTGGAATGGAAATCAAAGCAAGAGCTGCTTTTGCTTTGTTCAAAGGCATGCATCTGCAAGCCTCTGCTGGCTTTCCTCTCTCAATTGAATCAGGTGGGGTAGTGAGATGTGTAAGCAGCAGGCATTCTCCCCCACTGCTGCGTGGACCAGGGTTTTGGTTGATGGCAGTAATTCATGTTTTTGTTGCCTTTCACCGGAGGCCTTAAAGCTTGAGCAAATGTGGAAGATTCTTCCACTTTTATAGATGGTAGTTTGGCACAGTGTGCTGTGCTGGGGTAAGTGGGGAGGAAAAATCCTGGGTCCTTTACTGTTAGTCATATGACTGTTAGATGATCTGCTCTTATTTGAGTAGTCAAGACTGTTTTATCTAATTAGATATACACTTAAAAATAGAAAATTCTTCCAGAGCACTGGATGTTATCTATTGGAAAGGTTAGAAAATCAAACTTGTTTATTTTAAAAACTGGATGCCTCCCAACTCCCTCCCCTCTCTTTCTTTCTTTCTTCCTCCTCCCTGACACCCTACTGTCCTTACATTACTGCCGCTGTTTAATTTTGTATAGCCAGTATGTGACATCACTGCTTAGGACAAGAATAGGAAACTTCTGCAGTGTATCAGCTGCTTTAAGGCAGTTTAGTCAGGTAAAATACAAGTCCCCCAAGCAGCGTCTTTCTTAATGGCTAAAGGTGCTTATAATTTGATGTTCACAGTGCTGTTAAACAGTGATTGTTAGAAAGAGTTTATATATAAGTTTCCTTATAATTTAAAGCCTTGTGCTGCATAAAGAAAAGTACGGTAGAGGTTTTTTTTTTTTTTTTTTTTTTTTTTCATGCTCCCCTCTGTTATGGACCAAAATCAGTCTTTGTAAGGAGTACAAGGCATCTCTCTGCTTAGAGAGCTTTTTACCTTTGCTGTGTCCATTTTTATGAATTCAGTTTCAGATGAGGTATCATAGAATATCTGAAGCTGGAAAGGGGACCCATAAGGATCATCAAGTCCAACTGCCTGCTCCTTGCAGGACTACATTAAACTATATGACTGAGAGCATCCAGACACTTTTTGAACTCTGACAGGATTGGTGCTGTAACCACTTGCCTGTTCCAGTGACCAACCACCCTGTCAGTTAAGAACTTTTCCACTGAAGGTTCCCCTGATACAGTTTCATACCATCATTTCCATGTATCTTCTAGAGGAATCGAATGCTTTGGCATTATTTAGTATTTGTTATGAAAAGATGTCCTCTTAATATAACACAATGCTAAGTGTGAAAATGAAGCCCCTGATTAGTTTACTTAAAAATACTGGTTTTGCACCCTTGTAGCGAAACGTATTGTAGCAGCAGGAGATGACTAAATACCAGAAGAAAGCATATTTAAATTATGTAAGGTTTTTTCAGTTACTTTAAAATTGACCTTTTATTTTTTTCCTGCAAATGATCTGTTTAAATGTGGATAGCCTCTGTTAATAAAGCTGTACTGATACTTGTTGACACTGCAGATGTGGGAATGTGGTATGTGCATAAATGCACATAAAATGTTGTGGTCAAAGTTTAGTTTTGTTTAGAGAGGGTTTTTAACAAGTGCAAATTTGAAAAGATTTGCTGAGACTGCATTCAGGGCATTTCTTTTCATCATATAACCACTTCCAGTGTTCAGTTATCTGGATGTCATTCATTATCTGAATATCTGAGACTCATTAGGTCCAGACTGCAGAAGGCATGTTAGTTATGGATGCTCCATCTGTTTAGTTGATTTAAAAATAAAAAATATCTACCCCCATGCCACAGGTTACAAATCTTTAACAATACAATTAACATTCCTAACCAATACAGAAGAGATTATGCAGCTTGGTTAATACATTATCCAGGCTGACTGATTTATGATTTAAAAATTGATGACTTCAAGTGATTTTCTAGCATATTCTTGTAAGGTATTGCCACAAGTAGAATAGAAAGGCATCCCTGTAAAGAGGAGCTGAAATAAAGTGCAAGAACAACATGCTGTAAGTCACCAGCAAAGGAAAAACAGATTTTGAGAACTGTGGTGAGCAAAGAGAAAATGGGCAGTTGGGATGTTTTCTTTTTGATGTGGCATATCTATCTGCAGGTTTTCTGATGAGATACAAGCTAGCCAAGTACAGTGGTAAGGCAGTGTCATGCTCCTCTGAGTCCTGCTTAAGGGAGTATCGCAGGCACGGAGTAGAACTGGAGCCCTGATATTTCATCCTGCTGTCTGAACTTGTGGACAGAACTTCTACTATTATGTGATACACTATTATGTGATATGATTGTGCCAAAAAAGCCAAGAATGTTTATTGAAGATAATGATGTGTGACCCCTGAGCTGCAGGCTCAGCAGCAGTTTTATTTATTTAACTATGTGACATTGTCAGTTTAATGTCAGGCTGTAAAACTGCACAGTCTTTTGTGTTAATACAAGCAAATGGATATACATCAGATTTTTCCATAATCAATATAAAGAACAACTTGTATTTTCTTTGATTAGTAAGGAAAATTATAAGAAGGCATATGTAATAAAGCCCTTAGAGCAATACGTATTTTCTGCACGATGCACACGGTTGACATGCACTAAGGGAAACTATAATGCAGCTTTTCTTTTATCCTGCAGTGCATTGCTGGGATGTTTGTCTGTAGGGGTAGCACCTTTCATTGAGCAAATCAGCATTGCAGTGATTAAGGATTTTTTAGTGAGTGTCATCTCACAGAATCATAGAATTGTTTAAGTTGGAAAAGAAGGCCTTTAAGACCGAGTCCAAACATAAACCCAACACTGCCAAGTCCACCACTAAACCATGTCCCTAGCTGCCACATCTACATGTCTGTTGAATACCTCCAGGGACTGTGACTCAACCACTTCCCTGGGCAGCCTGTTCCAATGCTTGATAACCCTTTCAGTGAAGAAATTTTTCTTAATATCCAACTAAACTTTCCCTGTTGCAGCTTGAGGCCCTTTCCTCTTGTCCTGTCACTTTTTTCTTGGGAAAAGAGATTGACACCCACTTCACTACAGCCTCCTTTCATGACAGCATTGACTCTGTTCTTGGTTTCTGGAAAGCTCTTCTCTGGTAACTTGAGTTCTGCAAAACTGTAGCCATTCAAAACTTTTAAAAATTTTTTATTTAGATTATTCATTCTTTTGCTTCCTATCCAAAAGTCCTTTTACAAGGTAACTAAGTGCTCTTAATCAGAGGTGGGAGCAGGTAGGCAGCAAATAAATTGTTCTGTTTAACACAGTTTATAAAATATTTTTGAATAATAGACACTGTGGAAGTATCAGAGTGACATGTTACTAAAAATGTATTTTTTTTAAACTTTAGGCTGGGCAATGCAGGTTGCTGCCTTTGTTTTCATTCAGAGAAAGTGGGAAGATGACAAGAGTCACTTTGAAAAAATGCTGGATTATTTCTGTGACATTCGTGAACCGCTACAACTCCTCATCTTTCCGGAAGGAACTGATCTCACAGGTGGGCTGAAGATTTACACTTGTCACCTTCTCATGGAATGTTCAGCATGGAAATGCTTTGCTGTTTATGGAAGTAGTTAAAGTTCAAGGCAGGAGCAAGACTGGGTTCTAATAGACAGTGGAAGTTATAGTTTAATGATCATATGTGCTGATTCATTTGAGGCACAAACTTAGTTCCACTTAGAGGCTTTACCAGTCTTCCTGAAATAACTTACATTTCAAAGCATCTGATGATTGAAATGGCTTTGTATTGGTCAGTACTGTATGTACATTGCATTAGCAAAAGTAGACTTTAAGACCTGGAATATATCACTTTCCATTTTCCATATTACTGGGGCAAACAGGGCAAAATCATTTCAGACCTATGGAAGAGTGATTGAAGAGGAGAAATAATGGTTCTGTTGGATTTCTTACCTAATGTTTTAAGAGAAGAAAATGGAGATACTTGTTCCTTAGGCCATGTAAGCAGTCTGTATCTGCCTCTATAAGAAAAATACCTCCCTAAAATAAATGTTGACATTATCATAAGAGTAAATTTAACAAGTTAGATCCTGTAGAATTAATTCTTAATAAAATATCCACCTTAATATAGGTAGCTTATGGCATCAGTAGCAAGCTGCTCACCAGTGTTGAAGATTACTCCATTGCCAATAAAAGAAAACATTATATGAATGCTCTGTGGTGGTTCATGCCTGCAGCATGATTTGATAAACATCATCTTGAAACAAAAAATCAATTACAGTTACACTTATACCTTCTAGCTTATTTAAAAGATCTTTACTATAATTTCCATTGCAGATATTCTCAAGTCGTATATTATTGCAATGCCAGATCAGTAAGTACTAGACATGGTATAACAATAACTAAATATACTAATATTTTTTCTTCTGTATTCTCAATATCCTTAAAAACTGATATTTATAGTGTTCAGATGCTATCACACTGTAGGGAATTGTCATCACTTGGTCAGCCAGCCTTCCTAAAAGAAGGTAAATTCATTGTACATTTTTGGACTGCTTTACATGGTATCACTTACAGAATTAGTTATTTTGTATCTAAAATTAGGAAGAAGGATGAAAATTATCTCACTTTATTTTTTTTCTTTTCAATTCATGAATAACTGTCCCCTCCTAGCTCTGAATTATGAGATGAAATCTTTGTCCTATTCATGGAGTCGCTCACACTTTCTTTCTGAACAGGTGTTTCCATCTCAAGATGATTGAAAGAACTGGATTGTTTGTAATTTATTCCATAAATTATGTATACCTTCTAATCCCTCTCAATATTCCTCAGAGGAAGTTTCATACTGCATTTTTAAAAAAGAAGAATTAGCTGAGAACTGAGACAGCTACAGTGTGTTAATACTTGTGCTGCAGAGTCCCAAAGGCAGTGGTGGTGCTGCTCCCCCCTGAATGTGGAGTTGCTTAAGGAAACACAGGGTTTTCTCTCCACTGTTGTAACTGATATAAATGACTTAGACTAAATTTAAGCATATGGTATTGTCACCATTCACTGAGAAATTCATGCAGACCAGATTCTTCATTTAATATTGAAAATTTCTGAACACAGATTTTTGGCAGTTTTTGTTTTCCTAAGGTATTTCTGTTCTGCTTTTCCTTCCTCATACGTGTGTAACACATCTTTAACTTTGCAGTGTCAAACGGATATCCGCACTAACTGCACTGTTCAACTGAAGCCACCGCAGAGGGGCGGTGGTCATTTCCCCCCACCCCCGGTTTGTTGAGCAGCCTGGGGAGAAAGCAGTGTGGTGGGAAGGACAAAGTGCTGTTCAGGGAAGACAACAGGGCACTGCTTCACAGAGCAGCTGTGCTGGCTTTTGGCATGTTATACTGTCCAGTGTTTAGCACTCTAACTTGCCAGCAGTAATGAATGCCACCTTGATTCTATATTTGTGCATAGTAAGATGCATAGAGACAGGAAAAAACCTGAGGCTTTTCCTGTGTGAAAGTAAATAGCTCGCTCTATCTAATTATCTTCACAGGAAACATTAGCTCATATATTTTAAAATATTATAGGAGACAGGGCAAAATCCCTTGGCAAGCTAATCCTCACCAAGCAATAAGTTTATGCCATATGAAAATGATAGAACATAATAATGTATTTTGTGTAACAGTTTGAAAAAATGATTTTCAGAAAATCGTATTGACATATTAGTACCTACTGCAACCTCATGTTCCATCTTTTAGAATGAGAAATAAACCACAGTTTGGTTCTGAATGGTGGCTCAATATCCTAGGGACCATATTGCAAAAAAAGAGGCGATGGCTCTTGTTTTCTGACCAAACTCCAAAACTGCTAAATACTTGTGAAAACAAAATTCTTCTGGTGCTTAAAATGAGAAGTAACATTGTGCATGTACTTCACTGTAAAGTATAATTGCTGTGCAGCTCTGCTACTATAATTCTTTTATTCTCTTAGTGGCTGCATGCCAATGATAGATTTACTCTTTAAAAGAAATTATATAATATTTTCAGGTATTCAAGAATGAAAGATTTGAAAGAAATTTAAAGTATGACTGTCTTTATACATGGGCCACTGCCCATGTATAAAGTTCAAGTTTGTATATAAAGTATTCATGTTGGTGAGGTACTTTGTGGTGGAAGATGCTATGTAAATAAATTTTAGAAATAGCAATGTCATGAACCCTGGAAAGTGTATTTGCAGACTAGATGTATAGGGTCTGAGGTAATAATTATATACTTATCTCTGATAGGTTGGTCATCTTTTCACTGTGGAATACTTCAAGGTTAAAGCTAAGTGCATCAAAGGTATTTTATTGTAATTGCTTAAAAAGAAGCCATCAGCAAATAAGCATATCACCAGACTTTCTGAAGCCCTGAAGAAAACAAATCAACCATAAGTCTAGTGCTTCTGGAAACCTGGAATACAACCCACCACTTTACTTGTTCTTTTGTTTTTCTTGGTGTTCCTTATAAGGCTCTTTGTAGTAATTCTTCAGAAAGCAGTAACAACAAAAAATGTTGCTGTATCGCTCTGCATCTGTTAAAGCCTCATTTCCTATGAATTTTTGTTGGTATCCCTATACGTGGTCTCTTCTTCGCTCCACCTTCTTTTTCCTTGCGTTTCCTTCTGTGTGACATTTCCTCCGCAGATATCTTGCTGCTGTCTTGACGGGAGGCATCGTGTGTTGTGACTCATCCTCACCAATACTTGTGTTAACCGACGGTCTGCTGCATGCTGTGCTGAAAGCCCTGGCAGGCTGAATAGCTGTGGAGCCTGCCCTGGCTTTTCCTGTTATGAAGAACTCTGCTCTTGGCGGCTTCTCTTTACTCAGCCATTGTTTTTTCTAAAATTCCCATGGAGCTTAATCATCTTTGACTCTCTTGTCTCTGTCAAACTTTGTTTTCAGGTGGCAATAGCTTTAAAAGTTAAGGGGAACAGGTGGACTGAATGTGATTGCACAGACCTTTTTTCCTTGAGCAACAGATGAAAACCAAGTAGAAAAGCTTGCTAGAGCCCAGATTTTGGCAGAAATGTTGTGTTGTGGATCACATATAATATTCCGTCTAGAAGGTAACAATGAACTGCAGTTGGATTTTTCTCTTTTCTGGTAAATGTGATGTACTTTGGTAATGCGAGGAAATACCATTCAAAAGCACTTGTAGAGGTTGATTTAACATGTAGTAGTTTGAAAGTAGCACAAATAATAACAATTGCTTAATTTTTCTTAAGATATTAACTGTGAGCTAATACAGCTTTGCTTTCTATGCAAACCTCTAATAGATAAATGAGGATTTTTAATTTTTTTTTAAAGAGAGTTTTTTTTTTGAATACTCCTTTATTCTTTCACTGTCTGGCACCAATATAATTTGAGAGTACTTGAAGTCATAGAATTGCATGCATGATTTTATCGTAAATCAGATTAAAGGAAAAAGTAGTACTTAAAATTCAAATTTCAGTGCACTAGTACTAGCCAAAATAACCCACTAGTTGAGAGTTCATCAGAAATAATTGTGTTAAAGTTGTCAGAATCAGCTTTCAAGTAGGTGATGAGGGAAGTTTATAATTCTTTTGGGTGACATCCAGCAAAACATACCAGCCTGAACAATCTGTGCTTGTTTGTTTGAGAGAGGAGCTAATACTGCACATATATTTCATGGGGAACGAATAGTTTTATATTGGGTACAAATCTTGGAATTTTAGTTCCAAAGACTCCTCAGACACACACGAATGCAGCTTGTTACTGCATTATGTCTTTCATCAAAGTAAAATTCTAGAGATTTTTGTTTTAATTCAAAACTCACAAATGAAAAATATAATTTTACTTTAAAAAAAAGGAATTTGTTCACCTTATCTTCTGGGTTTCAAGAGCAAAAGCAGTTTAACTTTTTAAAAATCTGTAACTCAAAAAATCAAGAAAATGTGTTAGCAGAATTTCTTCATCCAGTTACTTTAAATGAAATTCTGAAGTGTGGTGCTTCTAGGAAGTGCTGACTTTCTGAGCTTTTTCAATAATTTAAAAATGTGACAAATGGGATTTGCCCACATATTTTTGAGATAAATGGAAAAAAGATATAATCAAATTATGTACCAAATGCAGCACAGGAGGAAAAAAAAAAGATGTAAGAGGTTATGGCCAGAACCCTTAAATTCATGTTCTTTTGTGTAGTTTGACAATTGCTCTGCAGTTGTGTCTAAAGACTCAAGTAAATTGAACTTCTTGTACTTGTCACCACCCCAAAGAACATACCCTCTGAGAAACAGCATGTATTAGCTGAAGGAGAGGCAAGCCAGTGTGAGACCAAGGAGACAGAGCATGAATTTCTGGATCAGGAAAGGTCCCACAATACTCTCTCTATTAATAAACTGGCTGCTTTCCATAAAAATAAATTATTTTACGTATTTTTTATCACAGGAGCAAATGGAACTAAGGAGTTAAAATGCAAAATACACCTGGTAGGAATTATGAGCAAAAACTCTAGGGGTAGGTTTACTTTGTCTTAAATACAGTGTAAGGAAGAGAATACTTCTTTCTAGAAGGCAATAATTACTCACATTTTTTGGAGAGAGTAAGCCAGAGGGGGCATTACCTTTAGCAACCTTTTGGGATTAAGGAGGCCCAACCTGAGTTCATTTCCAGTCCCTGCTTTGAGAGCTGCTTTATGCAATTTGTGGTAGTTGGTTGGAAGAAAAGTAGGGAACGTACATTTCCTCTTCCTAAGGAAGTGTTTTCACTATCAGGCTTATAGAGGCATCTTTCACTTTTTTAGTCGTCCACCTAGGACTGTTATAATCTGGACTGCAGAATGATGAGGCATCTGCATAGGTTTTGCAGCACTGACAGTGTAGCCTGGTCTATTGATTAAGGGATTTCAAAGAGGTGTTTGTTGTGCAAATTCCCTCAGGTTGGAGGGGATATAAAAATGGGGTTTTCAATTTCCTGGATCAGTTTTCTAACGTGTAGGTTTCATATAGTGGGGAGCATGCCATTTTCTGCCTTTCGTTGAATCCAGTTCTGTGCAGGAGACTTGCTCTGAATTTTCCCCAGAGATGTAGGCAAAGGCATGTCGCACAGGGGTCCCAAACAGCAGCAGGCACCATTACATCAAATAAGACGGCAGTCAGTGCATTTGTTGATAAGTAATAGCATGGTATGAAACAGTTTTCTTCAAATGCTGAGAGTAGCAGGAGGGGGAGGAAGGACACTATTCTTACTTTTTGGTAGAGTGAAGGCATATCCTACCCTTGCTTCAGGATTGCATCAAACCCCTTTGAACTTCCTGACTTGCTGTAATAAATATTGTTTAGTGCACAAAGACATGTGGCTTGATAGTTGTTAGGAAGGGAAGTGGGAGATGATTTTTCCAGATGACAGTGATCATTGTATTAGCTGGGAGCATTATTCTAGTTCTAATATCCCATTACACTAGGGTCATGCAAAAGGGGAAGGGAACAGTTTCTGTTAATGTAAAACTTACAGTCCAGAGGCAAGACAAGGATACAAACATCAGGAAATAACCAGATAGTGTTGGCCACTGTGCCAGTGTCCAGCTGTTCACATGTTTGTAGAAAAGCACTGTACTAAAAGGAAGTTTGGAAGATGTTTTGCAGATGTTTACAGTGAGTTCTTTCCAAGTGCAGGGAGGTGCACTGAGAGGAGGTTTGAAGATGATTGCTTCAAGGAAATGGGCAGTGGAGGTTCCAGAGCTTTTTTGCAGCATCTGATAGGTCTTGCTTAGAAAGCAAAACTGCCCATTTACTCTTTGGTTTTCCTGTGGTGCAAGTAGGAGTGTTTGTAAAACATTAAGGAATTAGTTTTCATGCTCCATCTGAAACAAAGTGCTAGTGAGCAGACATATGGAGAGGGTTTTTCCAAGTACTCTTTAATTGTGTTCAGTTTGAGATGCTTAAGACTTAGTTTTAATCTTTTTTTAGACTGCTTAACTTTATGTAGACTTATATGGCACTTATGTCTCAAAGCTTTGACTGACTTGATTTGCAGACTGCAGATGTTCCAAAGTGAAACCCAAATTCGGATATACAGAAAATGACAAAGATACTTCTTAGGTTCTTTGGAAGAAACAATACATTAGCTTAAAAACTTTGTGATAAATTAATTTAAAACGTTTTACTTGAATCACTTCAGAATCTGGAAAAGAACGCGACTTTTATACTTTTTATAGGAACACTCACGGTGATTAATGTCATTTCTTAGAAAATAAAGAGTTTAAGTGCAATACAATTATGCCTAAGAGGTAGAACCTGGCTTTTTAGAGGAGCATTTAATAATTACCAGACTGCTCTTGCCTTCTTTACCATACCAAGTCTTGGCTTATGATTCACTTTGCAAGTTTTGCTATTGCAGAGGTAGGGCTCCTAAAGCCAAGTTCACTTTGCTGATTCAGAAGAATCCATTTTCAAGACTGAATGGAGTAGTAGTTGAGCAGACGGAAATAGGTGCTCTGATCACGTGGTTAAAGATATAATGCATATGTCCAAGGAAAGATAAATTTAAGTTACATAGCCAAGTGTAGTTTTAGTATTTCACACATTCTGTAACTTTAGCAACGCTTTTTGAAGATGTGATATTTTCAAGTATTTGTACATTTTGGCAATTTGGCAAGAACTAAATCTTTGGATTCTCTTTGCTGAATCACTTGCTTGGCTACCACGCAATGCAACAGTTTTCCTTTCCTCCAGATCACGTGGTCAGGAAATCTGTGCACTAAATCTTAAGGTTACATGTGTGAAAAGATGTACTCATGCATGGAAGCAGTGAAAAATACTTGGTATACTGATATGCTATAACATTTATTAATAGGTAGATAGTATTTCAGGAGGGACAACCACATTCCTCAATAAACAGAGCTCATGCAATTTAGGAAAGAAAAGGTTCAGCAAAGTTTCATTACTGCAAAAGGACATTTCATACTACTGTTAATTTGTCCACTTGTGCTATTGTTCCTCTACAGGAAAAGTGAGGATGATTTTAAGGTAAAGGACTTACCTACAAATATCAATTCTGTTAAATTATTAAGGAGCAATATGGTTTTTGTTACTTTATCTCCCATCTCTGTGAAGGTTAACTGTGGACACTTGCAAAAAGAGCTGTTTCTGCTTGAAAAGGATGATCTATTGCTTAGGCAATGATTTTGTGCCATAGATCTGTTGCTGGGATCTTGTCTTTTAAAACACCTGTAAAACTATATTAATATGAGTTATTTAATAAGGTAGTTGATCAAATTGATTTTTTCCATGTTGCTGAAGTAGCACTGCATGTGTTTGTGGCCTTTTGGCCCCAGGGGAGGCACAACAGTACCTGCAATGGAGGAGTAAGTGTAGCCAGCAAAGTCTGTTTGGCTGCTAACTGAGGCTGCTTGGACGAGCCTCCTGCACATCACTGGAGAACAAATTGCTTCCTCTCCACCTGTCTAGAGAAGTTTTTGCTTTACTGTGTTTGTGTCTTCCTTGCTTAGTGGGCTCTGTTAGCAACTGAAAAGCCTTTGTTCGGTTTTCTCATGAGAGACTTCTTTTTTCCAGAGGTTCGAAATGTACTTGTCACAGGGATTAGTCATGCTTCTTTCCAAATGCCTTGTGTGTACTCTGCAGACAGTAGCAAGCATGTGTTAAAACACTGGTTAGTTGGTTGAAAAATTAAAACAGGGTAGGTATGTGCAGTGCAAGTTGATGAATAAAATGTGTCGTTCAGAATGAAGACGTAAAGTGCCATTTTGAGTTGTTAGATTTAACTGTTTTCCTTTATTTAATGTTTTCTTTTCAAAGTTAAACACTGACCTCAAGGTATTTCGTTACATAATAGTAAGCCTACATTATTGTTCACTGTGTCTTCTGATTATTTTTTTTTTTACATTAGTGAGCCAGTTACACGTTACTGTAAAGTGAGTATTGAAGTGTGTGAAGATTCATGGACAGATTTTAATTTATAGATTTAATATTGCATTTGATAAATGTGGAAGATTTATGATTGTTTCCTAAAATGAAAGGGTAAAAAGGCTTTTCTTGCAATCCATATTGCCGCCCTGATACCATACTATAGGCAACTGAAAGCACACTTGCAGTCTGCCTCCATCTGAAAAACTGTTGCACATTCATACTGTGTGAACTGCTGTTGTACTGTTTCTGTCATATAATAATTATATGGTGTACATATATAATTCTTGGTCTACATTCACACTAATAGAAAATTGTGCTTTTTATTCTCTCCTTCAGCCAATACCAAAGCCCGCAGTAATGAATTCGCTGAAAAGAATGGACTACAAAAATATGAGTACGTCTTACATCCGCGAACTACTGGATTCACTTTTGTGGTTGAGCGTCTAAGGGAAGGTAATCCTGCTCTGTATTTATGTTCTTTTTCCTTTAAGATAATGAATCTCACCCAGGCTGTAGAAGCTGATGTTCACAGAACTGCTTGAAGTAATTTAAAGAAAACTTTATGTATTCTCATCACAGAAAAAGCCCTTGTTTGCAACCCTACTTAAAATGATTGTAACATGGAGATATTTGAAAGAGTTGGTAGCAGATGCTGATATCATCAGAAGATATGCAGTGGATGAAAATTTTTTTTTTTTTTTTTTTTTTAAATATTGTAGCTTGTTTAATAGTTTATGTCAGAAAAATAGTGGAAAAGATCTCAAGGACATTCAGCCTTATTGTCAGTACCAGTTCTTAACCCCAACTGAGTGGTTGACATGGAACATACAGACATATATAACGCTGCCCTCTCTGAAAAGCTTCTGAGAGCTAAGACAACAAGTTGCTGTGTTAAATGGACAAGAGGCATGCACAGTGGCATGTAGATGTAGCAAGTCAGCTGCCCAGTGCTGCTAGCTTTCTCAGATGATGGTGACTTGGAGAAGCTGTGTAAAATAGGAGTTGTGCTGCTTGACAGAGTGGTGGGTAAGAGAATGTGTGATACTTGCTTTTTTATCTAGAAATGGTCTTCCATCACTGTATTAATCTGGGGAGAGAGATCAAGTTCCTGTTATCAGGGGAACAGAGTATAAAGATGTGGTTGGTTGTTACATAGAGATGTCTGTGTGTTGTTTTGGGAATGAGCATTTTGCTGAGATTTAAGGCTGTAACGGTGTAACCATTAAATAATGCTGATGTGGTGGTGACGCAAATAGAGATGAGTGAATGCTTGCAGGATATATGAATGTATGGTTGAAGAAAATGAACATTTACAGTAGGTATGAAGTGACTTATTTATAGGCCAGTTCTTCAGGAAACACAATACTAGATCTTTAACACTTGCTGGATATTCTGACTGCTAGAAGTGGTAGTTTGAGATTATTAAAAAGAATAAGGGCCTGGTAGGTTTTGTTTGGTTTTATTTTTATTTTTTTTTTTATCCCCTTGCTGGAATCCTTGCTTGGATTTTAGGAGCAGAGCTGGCTTGCATTTTGCCTAATTCCTACTGAGCAGATATTCTGTAATAAACACTGATATTTTGTCCAGCTGGACAATACTAGCTAGACCATGTATCTATTTGACCCTATTTTTATTGGACATTCAGTGGTGGACATCTTAGATTTTCATCTGTCTTTAATGTTTATTACTCAATTTGCTGCAGTAAAAAAATTTGCCACATATGCAGTTTTAAAAGCTGTTTTACTTAAAACTTTTCAGCACTAGATTAATCTAGTGCATAGTATTTCTAGCCTGGAATAAATTTTCAGTTAAAGGAATGTTTTCCACCCGAAATATTATCAACTTTAAAAAAAAAATATTCTTCATTTGCTGCAAAAATGACCTTTGTGGTTATACAGTCGTTTTCTAAATTCATAAAAATGCCTTTCTCTTCTATTGCTGTATGAGATCTACACAAACTAGGTTATTGGGTTATAAAAAGGAAAAGATTTGAGGCTGATTAACTGATTTTATGCAGTACAAAGCTGGGGAAGAAGCAAAAACTTTCCTAGATTTTTGGGTTTTTTGTCCAGACTCTCAAATGCTTTTAAGTCCTACTTTTATTTAAGGCAGACAAATATTGTGTGAAATATATAAGCTATATTATGACTGTATGCTATTACATAGTAAATTATGTGTGAGAAGGTAGTTCAACTAACATTTTAATACTTAGTTATGATTTACTAATATAAGAATTGGTTTTTAATTGTTCGCAAGTGTGCCAAATACAGACTATTTGTATTCAAATGTTTTATTTTTATGGACAACCTAACTGTAGTTGCTTGACTTGACAACAGTTCAGTATATTATATATCTGCGTATATATATGGTGGATTTTTTTTTTTCATCTGTAGAATATAGATATCCAGGTAGAATTTCAGCTACAGATGGCACAGTTAGTACCTAGCTTTATTGGGCAGCTCTGGTTTGAATTATTTATACTATTAGAATGCCTTTTTTACAATTCTAATTTCTGATCTAGCAGTAATAAAGAAAACCAGGATTGTTAAGGATACTGTGTTAACATGAATCCCTGCCTGTTGCTGGCCTGTCCTAATGCTACAATAGTAGCAATAAGTATAAAAATAGACACGTTTCCTTTTTACCAGCTCATACTGCAAGCACAAACATGCAGGAGGGAGTAGTGGAGGTTTTAACATCATGTTTACGTCTTTGAAAGTATTTTTGTGCATAGATGACAACCTTACTGCCCTATAGCTCTCCTGTGAATACATTTTGGCTCGTGGCTGTTTTCCATTCCTGAGGCTCAAGTGTCTTTACTTCAGGCCTGAGTACGTTATTTTGCTCCAAAAATAGGTTGATGAAGAAAGGGGGGGAAATGTCATTAGAAGTTTAACTGCTTTTTGAATGTTGAAAAAACTAATTTAATTTGGCAAGAACCCTGATTAATATGCATCACAAGCTGTAGCATGAAAGAATTAACCTATTACAGAAAAATAACTATTAGTGAACCTTCTGAATAGAAAATTGAAGAATCAGGAAAAAATAACCATTAAAATGTTCCTTGTATCTCTGCAGGAGAGTCTTTTCCTAGAGGAAGCTCTAGCTGCACCCTGACAGCATAATCCAGACATTTAGCAGTCCTTTGCTTTTCATAGGTGGCAAAAATTTCTGAACCATGTGAATGGATTTTTGCCAGTGATGTCCAACACTCAAATTCCTCCATCTGCCTTCTCGCCAGTCATTATTTCAACTATTTGATCTCTTTGGCCCGTAGATGCTGCTATGATGGTTTCTAAATTATTGCTGAGATTATGGGAGCTAAGAAGAAAAAAAATCTGTATAATATCCACCAAAAAAGCAATAAATATTGTTTAGGCAATATATCTCCCTGGCTTTTGAGTCTCTTACCTTTTTTTCTGCATTCGAGCTCTTCGTGAGTTATAGCTCTTACCCCCTGAGCTGACTCTTCTAAACAGAAACCCAGGTAAAAGCTGACTGTTTTTTCCTTTCCTCAGGTGCCAAGACAGTAAAAATATTATTTTACTTGTAAATTATCCCATTACTGTTTTCTCATTCATATAAACCTTAAAATCACCCAAGAGTAAACACAAGCTATGAACATGCTTTAGATGCATAATTAATAATATGCTCAAGAGAATAAGGACTGAAGTTGTTGCTGGGTTTTTTAAGCAAGAGGAAGACATAAATTTAATTTTTGGAAAAGTGTGTTCCTTTGTCTCAGTAATAATTTTTAGTAGGATGGTTTAATATAATGTCATTGTTTGTGCATGGTAAGAGAAAGTAACAGTATAAACATCAGAACACAAAGAGGGAAAGACTGCATGGTAGCTGGATAAGGTCAGCTTGGTAACTAATATGCAGTATAAAGTGTTACCTGAAGATGTGGAAGTAAGAGAGGAACAAAAATTTCAGTCAGGACTAATGAAGATGTAAAAGTATTAAATATACTTAAGCTAAACATAAATTAACAAAACATACGCATTTTTTTACCCCTGCAAGAAGATCATCCTTCTTGGGAAGGATTATTGAATTTCTAGTCAATTGTGACAGTCTCTGCAACAGATAAAGCAGGTTTGTAAGATGCATCAGTAAAGATTAATGAAGAATGTTACTCAAAATAGCACTAGCCTTTTTTCCTAGCATGCTTTAAAGTTGCTTCTGCAAACACTTTGGCCTTTGTCTATTCAGAATACTTAAAGAAAATGTATGAGCTCATTAATTACACATTTTCTCAGTGCTGAAGCACATTTGATCACTTTGATCACTTACTGTGGCAGCCAGAGGAATTACCCTGTGGAAAACCAAACGTTTGTTGACCAAAGTGAACTCTGCAATCCCGACTACTATCACATCTGGTTAGTTCGCTATTGATGGAAAACAAAGAAAGATGAAATAGTTTATTTGCTTCTTTCTAATTCTATGCATTTGATCCAGTATATCGTTTGTCTCACTTTAACTGTTATGAATCCTGGTTACAGTCAGCACCTGGTGAGAAATTACTAGAGCTTTATGCTGTATTTCTTTGGGGAGCAAAGATGAGCAATTTTTGGGAAGAGGAGAGTCAGAACCTGAATGAGCAACAGAAAATTAACTCTAGACACCAAAATGGTGATTGGTCATGAGGGTTTGGTTTTTTTTTTATAAACTCATCATCACATACCTCTCTATAACCATCTCCTAAAATCATATTTAGGCTTTTTTTTTAAGCCTGAAACATTTAATATATGTTATGTACGAGGTCATTTTTGGCAGAATTGAATTAAAGCAAATCATCTCCTTTTACAAAATGTGGGACTTAGAAAATGACAGAAATGTGCAGGAATTCAAATAAGACTTTTATATAAGCATGCATTTAACAATGTTAATTAAAAACATTTATGGTTAATATAATGCATATGAAGATCTAGTTTGTGAGATCCTTCTGTGAAGGGTCAGGAAGTTACTCAGAAATTAAGTATAGGTTTTCAGGCCTGGTTGTGTTTTATAAAGTTTTTTCTGAAGTGCCAAGTGACATTGAAAGTTCAGATGGCTTGGATGTTCAGTTTCAAAGAGATGGAAAATAATACTAGTTGATTTGATTCAATGTTGTCTGGATTCATTGAATTACATATATTATCTTGGCATAATATCTGTAATTGTAGCCAAATAGTCTGTCAAGAGAAAATAGTTGTTTACAAATGTTTTCTTAAAATTTTCGTGGCTTTTAAGTATTTTCTCAGGACTAAGTAGTATGTGTTAAGACAGAGCTTGGATTTTAAAGCATCTTTAGAATATTATTCATACTTTTGCAGACAATCATTTCTGCCAACATTAAATTTTAACTTACCTCTTTTTGACACTTCTGTATCCATCAACTTAATATCTGGATACACTGGACTGAATGTTGCTATTTTGGGGGTTATATTTTACTGGTTTTACAGTATGATGAAGCATCAGAATTATTTGCCTTATTCTAGTATTTCAGCTTCAGTTTTATTTCTGGTTCATAATTAGTCAACTGAAAAAAATATTGCAGATAACAGCTGCCAACTGCAGCATCCTAAAATTAAAAAGATACAAATTTAACATGCTTGCCTTCATTGCATATGCTTACTGATGGAGTAAAACTGTGATTCTCATCCTGTTTCCATGATTGGTTCAAAATTGATAGTTTTGCCCCAAAATAAGTATTTATATACACACAATTATAAACCGCTCTGTATCCTCTACTGTTTATACCTGAGTTTTACAGTTGTACAGCATTTCAGTAGTTGCATGCAAGTATCCCAATCTGTTTCATTGCTAGAGCAGGAAAATTGTATATAGGCGTTCAATCCAGGATACCTATATAAAGCTATGTAAATATTTTAATCCTGTGACATTTATTGACTATTATGTAGACTCTGTATGCTTTTCTGGGAGCTATAGTATACATGTATGTGTATTTATGTACTTTAACTCTTAATGCCGTTTATTTGGGTTATGGTACAATGTGCTTATATGACACTTTTGAACTAATAATCTAGGGAGACAGTGATTTGCAGATTAATACATATCTAAGACAGTTAATAGGAGACAGTGATCAGCAGTTCTTGAAAGCTGACACATATGATTTGGTTCACCTTCACTGGGATGTAAAGTAGCCAGAGTTACGTAGCAGGCCCTTGTAAGTGGCATCTGGATGTCCTTGCTACACATGGAGAATATAGTAAGCTCCTATGTAAAGCCCTAAAGAGCTTATGGACTGTCCTTTGGAGATGATTCTGTCTTGAGCCCTTCAATCATCACATGAGCCAAGGTGTTCAAATTTGACATATTTGTGTAAATGGTGTTTAAAGTTGAGACTCTCAATTTAGTAGTTCATTAACAAGACCTTCCAACTTGAAGTAGCCAGAGCATATTAACTCCAAGAGCTTTCTACTTACTCTGATTTTGACAGAAAGGCAGGTAGAAGGCTGCTTTTATGAGTGGATGAAATGTCAGTGAGGTATGCCACCATGATACTGCCAGAAGCTTGTCCTCTGGTGTAGATGGTACTTCTACTCTATACAGTGATGCTGTATAGTGCAATGTACGTGCAATTTGTTCTTCCAAATGTAGGTCAAAGTAATACCAATTTCTAAGTGTGTTAGATTTGGGGTTTTTTTTTAAGGGCAAATTCATGCAGGTGTAAAATTCAGGTCTCTAACTCTGTTTTTTGACTGAAATGCTCTCAGGCTCTGGTAGGTGGGGTGTATAAATGGGTGTACATATTAAATATACTGCTTTTTATTTTGATACACAAAGTTTCTTTCCTCTTCACATAAATATTGGGTGAAGCATGTGGGTCTTGATCACAGAAGTGTCTGCTGAATTACCTTCAGAGGTTTTGTGTTGTCAAACTGAGCCACATAAGCAGCAGTTGAGCAGTTTTCAGGTTAATGCACAATTTGTCTTCAAGATAGAGGATGTAGAAAGGACCCACATCAAATGACATTAAGAGTTAGAAAATGTTTTTAATGGAAGCTATCCTCCCTTTTTGTTACTAAACAGATTTCTGACTCCCAGAATGATATGCTGGACCACTGCTGAAATTTCTGTGGGTTTGGCGAGGCCAGAGTTTGCACACTGACCAGCACTGCTGTCTCTCAGAGCAGCTGTTTGTGCTGGATGCTTGGTGCATGTATAAACCAAAACCACTCTGGTTTGGAAATAGGAAAATGTAAGTGGCCACATGGGCAGTAACTTTAGGTCCTTGGTCAACTAATTTCACCTGTATGTCTGTCAGATTTGCAGAGATTAAGCAGCAACTCTAAACTGTCATTCCTCAGTGCAAGGAAATTCTGTCTTCCTGATGCGTGGGGTTTTGTTTTTTGTGTTGTCTTCTTTTCCTCTGTGCACATGTGCCTCCCAGAGTCATGTTACTAAGTAGAGTGATACTCAGAAATTACAGACCTATTGTGAAAGAGCTTTGAGCAATTCTTTTAGCTGAAGATGCAATATTAGAGCTTCACTGGTTGATATAATTGAACTTGTGCTTTTATGAGAATTGGATCCTGTGCATCAAATAGCGTAGCATTTGATATAGAAATATCGGTAGGTAAATTGAAGCTTGCACGCCTTCTTTATGCCTTTTGTGTGTTGGTAGAAAATTCATAACATATTAGTTAGCTTAAAAAAACCCAACCTAACAAAGACCTTGTTCAAAAAAGCCTTTCATTTCTAGGCATGTCTGTGAAATTCAGCAATGCAGAAAATCGGGTGCAGGCTGTTGTGCTTTATTGTGATGACAGTTGTCTCTGTAATCTGGAACATGCAAAAGGGCAGCTTGACTTTTTCCAGAATCATGTTAACTGTTGATGATTACCATATCTTGCAAACATCTGCATGTGTTGGCTTTGACATACTCCTCAGAATGAGCACCAGCTTTCTGTAAGATATTTCTGGCCTTTGGGACATGTTGAAGTTTCTGTTACTATCTCTTCTTTCATGTCTTGCTGGAGCAGTATGCTGCACTACTTGCCCCACGTCTCTGGCAAACAGTCCATTGTTTCAGTCCTCCTGGGAAGGATTTGGGTTTTCCAAACCACTCTTTTCTCTCCTCATCCTTTCCCCTTTCCATCCTGCACTGCTTTTGAGAAGGGAGCACAGCCTTTCACTGGAGGGTTTATGGTGTATCCATGTAAGAGTCACTACTACCTGTAGTGTTTGCAGGTTGACATGTTGTTGTTTGTTACCCACGCATTTATGGTACTCATCGGAAATATTTCAGGTTTTATGTTCTTGAGCCTACCAAGATCCATCTACTGAAATAATCTCCTTACACTCTTACATGTGAGTCATGGCTTGTGACAAGCAGATATACTATGCAGTGGATCATTTTCCGTTTACCTCCTTGCAGGTTACTAATAGTCACTGTGGTAACCATATAAAAAAAGTTACTATTTGCCAGCAGTTACCCCACAGTGGTATTAGAGGTTTCCACTGTTTTCCCTTAACTCAGAATACACAGTATCTGTGGTAACGATGTGGTAATGTTTGGCGAATGTGGACTTTTTTAATTGCTTCAACTGGAGGACTGGAATTATGTTAGCTCATCAGATCACATATGTAGAAATGAAGCTTGGCCACAGATGAAGTCAGGAAAGATGATTGCTTGGTGAAAACTAGAGTTCTTTTCTTCAGAACTGAAAGATGTTCCTGCGCTGTTTTGTTTTTTTTTTTTTCTTTCTTTTTAAATCTAATGTTTATCTTCTCTTCAAGATATTTCTTTAAAAGGTTTTTCAAGTTTTTTACCGGTTTTGGTTAATCAGTGGACTGAGAGTGTGTGTAACAAGGTGTATCTGCTGGTCTAGACTTGGTCAGCATCTCTTTGGGTGTGCATTTTGATAGGTCATTCATCTGATTGGAATATTAGTTGTTTTGCTTTTAACTATAGTGTCACTCAGACCAGCACAGTAAGTTTAGCACAGGGTCTTGCAATATTGTTGGTGCTTCCCTAAGCCTGCACGAAACACCAGAGTCCACTTTGTGGGCTTGTTGACTACATCTTTGTGAGAGGCTTGATATATACTGAATACTGTAAGAATTGTCAAAGGGATTTGGGGTTTTGTGTCAGATTATTGAGCTTTGTCATTGCTACTAAAGACTTACGGTTGCAGGACAAACAGTAGGTGAACCTTGGGTAAAGTTCAAGTTTATTACTCACTGCTCATTCTTGTCAGCCAATGGTTGGATTGGATTTGGTTGGTTGGATTGGTAGCATATTTAATTATTGCTGAAGTTGAAGTTAATTCTAATAAGCAGAGGAATAGCATTGATATCTACTTATTTCACATGGCTTTACCACATGCTCTAGACGGCATACCCATTTCTCTGGTCTGTTTATTAGTAAGACAGATAATTGATTCAAGCAATTGAGGTCAGAGGACCCTAAACATACTTTTTCTGGGACAAAATACGACTTTAGTTTCAGTTAGAAGATGATGTTTCCTGATGTGTTTTATTAGAAAAATAGCAGCATCTATAGGCTGAACAGACTAATCCCAAATCAGAGTCCCATTGTAGAGGATATTCTCAGTCATAATTTGATGGATTCACCATTCTTCCACTTTTTGCAGATGCTAGCTGTTTTCATTTCCAGCTGCATTAAGGTTGCTGCAAATATCTTTTGTGTATTCCTGATATCACTTTTCTATATGAGTAATTGCTGGCAGGGGAGAAGGTCCATGGCGTATCATTTCAGTTACTGGAAATGTTGGAATCCCCCAGCTGTTCAGATATAGCCCCCAAATCTGTAAGATAGTAATAAAACTTTAAATCTCCTCTACTTGCAAAATTTGCTGCTTATATATCATTAAACCTTAAGTAGTTTTGTTTTTTTCATTCCTTCCTGTTGTTACAGCTTCAGCTCTTCCTCCCTTTCCCCTCCTCTCAATACCCTGCCATTATTTTCAGGGTATGCAAAAATTAGCCCGGCATCGTACTTTTCCAAGCTGACTCAGATCCCTAAGTTTGGCAGTCATTTTCTCCAGAGATTCTTAGAGCAGTGCCACATACAAGAGTCCTGGATGTTGCTATGGTACTGATACTGAAAAACGAAAAACATAAGAGGGCAGAGGAGCTTGGGAAAAATTGTAGTAGAGTGTAAATGCTTTTTAAAATAGATTTTTATCAAAACATAAACTTCAGCATAAATTCAACTCTTCACCTCATTCATCACTTTATATGTAATCTGAAATATTGCTGTCTTTAGTACTTATTTTGTCAACCTTTTCCTGAACTGCAGGATTCTGGAGAGCAAGAAATAAGGTCTTGGCTCTCAATGTTCTCACTAAACATTGGTAGACATAGGAGGGGTTTCCCTTTACTGCCTATGTGCCATGCCAGTTGAAATGTCAAGTGGTGCACAATGACAATTAACTGTTATAATGAAGTATATTACAGATGTAAGGTCTGAATATGTTTTCCCATAAATTCATTTTTCTGTGGAATAGCTACCAGTTAAGAATTGGAGAACTGTTTTTAAATATACAATCAATATGATAGTGTGTCTCCTTAATCCTATTTCATACTGTTAAAAGCTAATAATATCTTAAGCATCTCTGAAATGCCTGTCATCTATATTTAGACTTAACAAAACTGTAGTTTAGTTTGTGTTGGTAGTCATTGTTGATCTTGCAGTATAACAATAGAATTGAGTGCTCTTGGTGATTATAAAACAGTTCCAGAAGCGGGGACCTGAGCAACCTTCTGGCTGGATTGTTCTGATCACTGGTCCTTCACTGTGCTGCTCTGGAAGGAGCCAGCCTGTCCTGATGGTTTCTGGCATCGCGCAGACAGTAAGGACATCTATTAAGAGAAAAATGTAGCATGCACGATAAATAAAAAGGGAGACGTTTTAAAAAATGCTTCAGAGACTTTGGAATTTGTGAGCAATGGCACGTTTGCATTGGAAGTTGCTATGGGTACTGATGTTGAAAAGCCAAACACACAGAGGGCACACCTTAGAGACATAAGGCCCATTTAAAATACTATAAGAATTAGTGTTTATTTGAATTTGCTTGGATGCTTTTGAAAAAATCATCCCACAAAAGGATTCTTTGCTTAAGTGCTCTCCAGGTTCATCCTGTCAGGAGCACAACTGTGATTTAACTAGTACTATTTCTGCCTTCACTTGCCCAAAAGCATTATTTTCAAAAGATCTGAAAGCTCCCTTTCCTTATCTATCCCCCCTTTGCTTTGCTGCTCTTGTAGCGTGGATCAGAGAATTAAATGGAACACACGTTCAGCAGCTACATGGCTCCTTCTTTCCTTCCTGTTTTTCACATACTGTTTGCTAGGACTGTGTCTTTTTGAGGCAGGTATTTTGGTTTTGTACATTTGAAACAACCATCTCACTGGTATATTAGCACTGTTGAAGCAAGTAGCAGTTGAGCTGCAGCTGTCTCAAATAGTGCACTCTGCATGTCCACAGCATTGCAAATATTTAATAAACTCATTAATAATACATTCCAAACCATACTGAGAGGCTGTGGAGATTCATCAGGATTTATGCTACCTGTGGTGCTAACAAATTCAGCTGACATTACACACTGAGATACGCACGTAAGCATGCACTCAATGTTAAAATATATACATAATTTCTGATTTATAATAGCAGTGTTGTGCATTAGGAGAGAACATTTTCAAAGGATTATTCGTCTCCTTGAAGGGATAAATTCTCTTGACTTTCAGTCTTGTGCCTTTCTGTGTTCTGGCACATGTTGTGATCAACCAGCAGCATATTCTTTTTCACGTCGTCTTGTTTGGATAGCAGTGGACAGCACAGAATTCATTAAAACCGAACAGCCAAATGCTGGTAGAATATAATGAACCTATGACTTAAATGGTGGGTTTTCTCATGTAAGGTATGTTATATTGTGTACATACAGAGCTCTGTGTATGTAGAGTAGTTTTGGTGGCTGATTTCTGTCTTTCTTTGCAAACTGTCTAGGATGAGGATTGTATTCTAAAACCTCATTAATACAGTCAGAGAAAGTAAATCTTACTTAGCCTTTGTGGATTTATGTAGTAAGGCTATATCCCCCATGATTTTTTACAAGCAAAATGATTGTACTCTGCCACTCCTGAGCTGACTGAAAGCACTGTGGCCAGACAAGGGCTGTTTTATACCCAAGCTGAAGAGATTGTGGTAACGAAGCCAACATGGGTTTCAACTAGTCAAGGCTATGAGCAAAGTGAGTTCCCTTAGTCTGCAAAATGTTCTGGGGAATCCCCAAGCCAGTGTAGCATTGTTGTCCAGAATGAGTTTCGCTGGCTTCTTGCTAGAGGTCCATTGCTGCCTCTTAGCTGGTCGAGAGGAGGCCCTCACTTTGAAAACGTTCTGGATCCGCTATCCGGATGCTCTCTCTTGATCTACAAGACAAATGGCCTCATAAGGTGCTGCATCTTTTCAAAGTAAAACAGGAGAAAAACGTTGGTTATTTAGATTAACTAAATGCTGAGAAATAGGAATTTCAGAAAGTGAGATTGAATGCAGCCCTCTTGTGGTGTATGCTTTTGAGTGAGAGAAAAATGTGTTTTGCCAGTCTGGTATCTCCTTTGCTTAGAATGACAAACTTTTAACAATGTATTTCATGCTTTTTTTCGTTTAAAGTGAAAGAATGGGGGTTAAAAAAAATGTCAGAATGAGAGCTTTTACCGACAGGGTTTTGAGGTTGACCTGCTGTGCAAGAAGCTACAAAGGAATAAAGCAAGTTCCATAATCCACAGCGTTCTCTGGATGAGTCTGAGGGGAGGGAACCTAAGGAAATTAACTGATTTCTTCCTAGGAGAAAGGTGGAATTTGGGAGTATCTGGTTATAACTCCAGAAACATTGCCTTAATTTTTAAAAATTCTATAGTAACTATTTTACAGCTGTTATCTCAAAATGGTTTTCTTAAATTATTTTCCTATCCAGAAACACATTCCTAAAATATTTTCATTATTTTAGTAGAGGAGTTGTGGCAAATATGAAAGGACAAAATTAGTAGAGGTAGATGAAAGAAATGAGAGGCTTGAAGATGTATACTCCCACAGCAGATTCTCAAATCCAAATCTTACATAATAATGTTTTGTGTCTGAGTAATCCAGAGCACACATTAGGAAACAGTCATATCAGATGCGATATTTAAATGTGGTTACATAATAAGCACCTTCTAGTTCTCAAATTTTGTTCTCTTAAAACAAACAAACAAAGAAAAAAAAAAACCCAAAACCCACCAAAAACCCATGGAAGTTTTTCTAGTTTTTAAGTTATATGTTTCTTTGACTTTCATTAGTAAATGGTACTTCTGCTTTATGGAGTAGAAATGTCATGCTGCTTTTCCTCCCCCAGGAATTTGCTATGTATATTTGGTGTGGCCAAAATCAAGAGTTATCTTGAAAAGGAGCACCAGCATAGTTTTATTCCCAGAAGTATGACACTTCAGAAAAATCCTTCTCTGAAAAAAATAACCACACTAAGGAACCAATTATAAAGAAATAAGAACATGAGCAATATGCTGGTTAGGCTTTTGTTATAAAATAAACAAAGACTACTGAGAACTACATATAAAATACATTTTGTCTGCTACTTAGGACACACTGTAGCTAAAATGGAAAGTTCTTTAGAACCGAATGATAGTGCTAAGTGAATTGGCATTTGCAATTAGTTTTCCAGTGGTTTGGTGGTATTAATAATGCAGCAGAAGGACAGGATATCCTTCAACTAAGTCAGTATGAAAAAAGGTTTTCATTAGCATTACAATGAACTTCGAGAACTAGATATTCTTACTCATTGGAAAACAGGTTTGGGGAAGCAAATTTCTCATTCGAAAATGTTTGGTGAATTCTGGAGAGTATCTAAATATGACTATTATCAGAAACTGTTTTTAGTATAGTGGAGGGATAAAGTGTCTTTCTCAGGCTGTTATAGTAGTTCGTAAGATGTTATTTTCAGCAGTGTTTATTATACAAAAGAATGTTCAGAACCAGATAAATACGCTAGGGAGACTGGTTAAATAGGAATAAACCAAAGGAGTTACTTAAAGTTACAAGAGAAACAAAATGCTGACATGGATGAGATAAATTATTCTTTCTGTTGTTTTTCCATAATAGTCTACTTTGTGGTCAAAACCAAAGAGCAGCAACTAATATATTTGCATATTTGTGGGCAAATTTAGATGAAGATCACAAATCTTCTAGTTTATCAATCAAGGTAAAATGAGATTGAAGCAATCCAGTCCAGAGGAACTGATACTTATCAGTAAAACCTTGGAGCTGAGAGAGATTAAATGGAAGCTATCAGATGCAAGTTGATGACGATGAATGGATAGACAAGGAAGCAGTATGCCTTTGTCTAATTGTTGTCACCACAGACCACAGGGCACTTGTGTTTGTCAGAATGGTCAAATTAGTCCAGTCTTCAAAACAGAGTATGCAATTCAGCTAAATGGAGATGGCCATCTGGCAGCCTACAACAACTTTGGAATTTGCTGCCTTTGCCAATATACCCCATCCTTAATTATGTGCTTAGATTCTAGCCTGATGCTAGATCTAGCTATATGTAGCTAAAGCTACATCTTTATCAGCCAGTAATATCTTTTAGGTGAATTACTGTGCAGACAGCTCAAGATCATCCAAATTCTTGGTCCTTTCCACATACTCGTTTAAATACTATCAGGATTTTTTGAAGGATCTCTTCCTACACCTCCCTGTACTAAACATTCCAAATACACTTTCATATAATCTTTCTTCACTGAATTACTGCAGTTCTGTCCTCTGCATGTCCTGATGCCCGTGCCTCTGATAGGCTTGAAAGTGTAGCATAAGTAGCCTCAGCAGTTCTGCAGAAGACAGTTAATTCTTTAATGTTCCTTCTCTCTTATGGCGCTGCATCCTTGTTTCTGTCTTCATCTGAGAGCAGAGGGAGGAAACTGTCAACTCTGAAGTTCAAGGGAATTAAGAAAACTCAAGCCTTCCTATTTCTGTCTTTTGGACACTTCCTCTTTCTACTACTGTTTGTGTACTCACCACCACATTCTTGGTCTGGCACTGACTATGGTGCAATTAAGAACTAGTCATTTCTGTGTATTACGCTTGTTCTCCTCTTGAAAGAAGCTGTAATTTGGATAGGTCCCTCCCTCAAGCATGAAAAATGTGATGCTTTGCTAACTTCCCTCAACAGAGTCACCACACATCGGTTACTTATCAGAAGGACCCTTCATCAGGCTCTCTGAGACTTCTACTCTCTCTACCTCCACCCAAGGCAGCCTTAGTTGTGCCTGATGCCTGGCAGTTGCCCAGCATTTGTATCCAGTGTATGATGGATCAGATTTCTTGCCACACGGCAGATGCCTGTGATAGTAACATTTCCAATTTAACATTTACTGAGATATATTTGGTTCCTTTTTTTGTTCAGTATAAATAACACACCCCATAGATGACATTTTGAGTGAAATTCAATTAGCAGGAATACAAGTAAGGTGGAATTCAGTAGTTTCCCTTTGTTTACCAACAGAGGCTGGTGGAGGTTACACAGTAGAGACAGCTTTGGGTTGCTGCTCTCCATTTTATAAACAGTTGTGAATAATAAGGTCCCCCCTGCCAAACTTGTGTTCTGGATGACAGCTGGCCAGCTGGTCGCTCTCAAAGGAATTTGCTTCAAGTGGGTTATGTGCTTGAATGATCATATCCATCAGATCTGAAGGCAGATCCATGTTGAATAAATCTCCCAGAGGATGTGTGAGTACAGCTCGGTGAGGGACAGGAAGGTCTGTACCAGAACTTTGAATGGTGTGCTGGGCAGAGTGCAGAGACCTGGGGTAAGGTTTGAATTTTTGACTGGGCTTGAAAATAAATGGCTGTAACATGAAGTCTGGAAAGGAAGAATGATTAAGCCTCCACTAGCAAACAAACAGCAGGTAGTCATCTTGTTAACCAGAGGTGAAATTTGGTCCAAAGTATCTAGTCCAAGAGTAGCAGATGTGAGTGGAACTTAATCCCGGAACTGCAAACTGCTTTAAGTATCTTAACAGAGAGGGAAATGGCAAAGTAGTTTTTATCAAACCTGTGACCCAGCTATTGCAATACTTCAGTATTGCTCAGTCTTAGTGTACTGTGAGAATAGAAACATCTTACAGGTTTTTTTGAAAATGCAATGGTTCTGTCACAAGGTAGAAGTTCCTTTGCAGGAATTTCAGTGCAAGATTAGGTTAAGATAACTAAGTGTCTGTTTTGTCCTTCAGATCTCTGGCAGAATCCCTCATTTGTTGAAGTTGGTAGAAAATTTTATACTGACCATATTGAAAAGGTGGTTGGATGTGTTGCAGCACAAAACAAAAAATGATATGATGTTTATATCAAGAATGTTTAAAATCCCAGTGTTTCAAGTAGGTATTAATGTGTTTATTTTAAATCTCAGTGAGGCTTCCTCTGTGTACCTGTCTTGTATGTCAGTATGTTGGAATAATAGGTAGTATGACTTTGAGAAAAGGTAATAGAAAGGAGATGAGAGAAGGTCATCATTTAGCTGTCAGTGTTCACTCATTTAACTTGGTTAAACTGGATGCCTATGAGGTGTCTCTTCAGTAACTGAAATTTCCGTCCCCTTTAAGTGTAAAACATCAGGAAAAAAAAAGTATCAAAACAGAAGAGGTGAAGATGAGTGGGAAATTGCTACTCATCTGTTGAATGGAAACTTAATGTTAAATAAGATCTTCTTATGTTTCACCGTTTGAAACACAGTAAGAGTTCCAGGAACCTAATTATCTAGCAATGGATGATGACATGGAAATATATTAAATATACATAGATAGCTAACCATGAATACTTGATCCATGCAAAAGAAGAGCCTAGTTAATTTTTATGTAAATTAAGCAACATTGAAAGTGGCAATATAATAAGCAACAACTCTGTTCTGCATTTAAATAGAACAAAGCAGGAAATTCACATTTGCAATAGAGCCTTTCTTCTTAAATTGTCTTTTCCTGAGTAGATATTTTAATGTATGCTTTATTCAAGTAAAAATGTGGTCTACATAGGTATCGTCTTGTCTAGAAACAGAGAAGTTAGCCTTTTAAAAGCTAATTTAATTCTTTGGTGGGTGTTGTGTCTGTTACTACCTTTAATGATTAAAGGGACTGCTGTTGAATCAGTGTGATAAGCAGGCATAGTTAATTGTCGAGATTGTGTAAGGACTAGTTTATTTCCAAAACTTTGTGGAGGTACTGAAAAGGGGTGCTTCCTACCAGAAGAGTAAAAATGTTGATTGACACTGGCCTGACAGAGGTGGGTACGCTCTAAGTGCGAGCTTAGCTGCACCGCACTCGCACTGCTTCCTCACGGGAACAGCTCCAGCATGAAGTCAGCCGAGGGGTAGCTTGTTATCCGAAAGATAGGAAACTCACTTGTGGTGACTGAGTGTAGAAGAAAAACTGAGGAACACTGAGGAGAAGGAAAATGTTCAAAAAGGAGGTGCATTTACCTTTAGCCTTCTGCTGCAGATTGCTTGATAGATGGCAACGCTTATCCTGACTCTTTATGCATGGTTAATTTATGCTGCTCATATTACTTCATTTCAGAATTGTCCATGGATATATAAAAAGTTCAGACGCGGGTTACACAGGGAACTTTTAAAACTCTTTTGGAGCTGTTAGTATTTAAGGGTAAGGGAGGAGGGTATTAAAGCAATTATTAAATGTGTATTAATATGACTGGTAAACAAACTTCAAAAACTGTTAAAGAACAGATGCGTTTGGCACATTTCAATGGTAAGCATATGGCTATTCAATTTTGAAATACAAATCCCAAGGCATTTAGATCAGTGCCTGTCAAATAGTTTGTCATGACAGAGGGTTCAGCTTCGAGCTGCAAATTTAGTCCTATTCTTTCTTTCCAATCTACTGATTAATTTGATCAGTTGAGCCACCATTCAGGGTTCCTGTTATACAGGAAGCTTAATCTATGGTAAATGCGAGCGATATGCAGGACAGTCTTTTACCTCTGCCTTATACAGTACTTTGTATTACAAAGGTCTGAATATCTTTGGAATGGCTGAGATCAAGTGTTTATGTTAGGGATAACTTAAAAAATTAGAAGCATCAACTGAGTTCATATTATAAAGCCTAAAATAAGAATATACTCACTGCAAACAGTTTACATGTGCGAAGTTTGTAGATGAGGTTTTTAACACTGGTGCTGCAAGTCAAAATGACAAAATCCAATTTTTTTTTCCTTAGCTTGTTTCCAAATCTACAACTTTCACATGGAGTTCAAGTCTAAAATTAATGAATAATTTTATTTTGTAAATATCTCTGAAACAGAATCAGAAAAATCACAGTGAATTAGCTTTACAGTTGCTAATGAGCACTGCTTTTACTAATGAAAAGCTCTAAGACTTGGTCATTGACATTATAAAATTTGAGTCTTCCTTCACAGATCAGGTTTGGGCTTTGAATTTAAAAGCTAGTGGTAAACTGAATATTTGAAGGCCTAATGTATTCTTTCAGGGTGAGGCCAGATTTCTCTATTGGCTTTCAGCATCCAGTATCATTAAAACTTAAAGGACTGTTTTATTCCATTTGTTGAGCAACTGGTAATTTTGTTTGGATGAAAGCAAAATTAAAAATAGAGAAAAAACATTATAATGCTTGGAAAATTTGACACTCAGAAGTCAGTGAACATCACAAAGCTGATTGTGGAATCTTAATTTGGCTTTCTTACATGCATATATGGGATGATCCGGTCTTTAACTAAATGGTTGCATGCCATTGTCTCCATACACATGTCCTCTGCCTCACTGAGCACTCGCTGAAGGAAGAACTTTTAAATATTTTGTTTTCTCCTCATCTTCGGTGTGTGGCCTATATTGCACTATTCAAGCTCTTCTCTGAAAACAGAATTTCCATATAAACATCTCTGCTGCTTGCTCCTCTAGTACTAGAGTGCTTCCTGATCTTGAAGGAATTTATTTTCACAATATCTGTATTTATCTCATGCATGTGGGAAATTGAAGTGCAGCAAGACTAAGGTCAGGTCTACTGCCTGGTTTTAGACACCTGTGGGCTTATTTTTGTCGTAGACTTTCTGTGCAGCTGGGGATGCTCAGCAGCATGGTAAAACTGACCCTAGAAACTTCCAGTCAGCCAGACCAGAAGATGAGAAATTAAAGACTGTTTATTAAACAGTCAGAAATAGCATACAGTTCTCTTGAGTTTTATTTAGCATGAAGATTGGTTTGAGACTCAGATGCCTGAAGTTGAACTTGTCCTGTTTCCTCCCCCCCACTCTGTTTTGTTTGATGCAGACCTTTCTGGTCCTGCAGCAAAGGAAGCAAAGCTCCTGCGCTTGTTGTTACACAACCCCGATTCACTGCAAGTTCAGGTCCTGGGGCAAAGTAGTATATCATCAGAGAACTAAAGATAATAACTGTTATATAGGCAGAGGCAACCTTAGATCAGGCATTTGCCTACACCTGAACTTTACAACCTGATGTTCTTTATTATTGATGTGTTTTGTTATTCTAAATGCTTTTAAACACTAAATTAACAGCCGATCACACAACAGATACTGCTGCCATTCCTCCCCAGGCTGGGTTTCTGCTTTGCCAAATTCTCTTCCAGAGCTGTTAAATAGCTGTCCCCTTGGCATTTGAATCAAACAGCTTCCTTCCCTGTGCTGCATGGGTGGTCACAGGCAGGAGCAGTGAGGGGACATAGCATGGTCTTTTACTCACGGGGAATGGTGCATGAACTGAAGGCTAGAAGTTGGGAATACTCAATAAGGACAGATTCTTCTTAAATTTCAGCTGTAAACTCTATAAAATGTTTGCTGAGCGTGTGCAAAATTAAGATTCTTCAAAGGCCCATAGTTGTTAGCCAAATTTGGGATGTTTTCTTGGAAGTTGGCAAAAGGCATCTTACTGACATAAATACCATCTCCTGCCAAACTTCCAAATCCCAGTTCCAAGGCTTGGGGATGCTAGTCCTTTCCAAAGAAGAAACCAGCTGAAATTTTTTGTGACTTTTTAAGTAACAAAAACATTTTTTCCATAGCCTCAGTCTTTGATATAGCTGAATTGCTTTAGCTAAGATTGTGGTGCTTGCCCCTTCTTCCCTCTAAAAAAATGAATCTGAGGCTGAAAGAGTCTGGAAATTTAAACCACTTGAGTCCAAGTGGTTTAAACTTGACGTTGTACATAGCAATTACAGTAGGGTCTTGTAATGAAAGAGCTGGGAAATTGTAATGTGAAGGTACTAAGCCTGCTTTATAGTAAAAGAAATTGGCTGTTGTGATCTGAGTTGTTTCATACTAGCGTAAAATTGGTGTTCATGAACTTTATTTTTAGACCAAATAACCCAATCTGGACTGGACAACTTGTCCTACTTTGATTTTTGCTTGATCAGGAGAATGTGTGATACATGGGCATTGCACGGTGCAGACTCAATTCAACCATCTAAGGCTAGTTTGTTAGGATATCATCTTGCAATATGAAATGTCTTTTTGTGAAAAGAATGTGAAGAATTTTGTTACTAATAACAGCTTACCCTTTATGGGTAAAGTTATTTTGCTCCCTTCCAAGATGAATGCAGCTCTTGCCCACTTCAGTGAGGATCTACTGCTTTTCTGCCTGCCTGCTCTCGCGAGGCCGGATCCTTAGCTGGGGTGAATTAGTTTAGTTCTGTAGAAATATGCACAGCTTTGCTGCTGTATATCCAGTCAAGTATTTGCCCTTCTCTTAACTAGAGCGTTTGCGTTTGCCCTTGGCAGTTCAGGTTTTTATTTCCCAGCTGAACTTGAGTAAAAATAAACTGTTCTTAAATTGCTTTGCTTCTCAACAAGTTGCACAACTGGGGTGGAGGGGACAGAGGGATTATTAGTCCACCCAAAAGCTTTGTAACCAACCATGTAGTTTTTATGTGCATGTAAAACGGCAACTGCCACCGGGGAAAAATACAGGAAAAGGATTGTTTTTCAACAGGAGAATTTTTCTTAGATGAATCACCATCTGGCTTGCAAATCCTCATGTCATAGCAGTGGTCGTGGGGGGAAGGAGCAAGCCTGCAATGCCAAAGCCAAAGAGCGAGGGAGGTGGATGAGGCTGTTTTATTCTGATGGCAATGGATAGTGCCAGCTCAAGTGCTGCAGCTTAACCTAAAGCAGCAGGGCAATCAGACCAGTTGGCAAAAGAAATTAATTCATTCTTACAGATACAGATAGGCACCTGACTCAGTTTGATATATCTGAACAGGTATTTGACTTTCTGACTTTTGTGGGAGGTGGGCACCTGACGAGTCCAGGTCTCTGCAAAACCTCCTCCTTGCACTTATGCATTCATTGTGCTACAAAATAAATTGGTAAATCTGGCACATCATCGGTTTTCAGGGATACTGTTCTTTCTTTCTCCAGTTGACCAACATGTCCAGAAATTTGGTGTTTGCTGTCCCCTCCTGTATATGGGCACAGGTTGATGAGAATGTAATGGTTTATTTGTATTGATCTAGGGATAAACATGAATTCACTGGAAGTCAACTTGAATGTTAGGTGTCAGACATTGCTATTTTTAAATTGCTTGTGTTTTGTCGATACAATTCATTATAAATATTTAACAAGGAGCAGTTAAACATTTTTCTTTTGTAAAGTATCTCTTAGGTTTGGGGAGGCTGGGCTTTTTTAAAGCTTAACAAAAGCAGTATGCTTGGTATAAAATAAGTTCAGTAAAATACTGGTAGTCTCCATTTTCAGGTTAGTCTCTCTTTGAAAATGAATGTGTTAGCAATACTAAATGAGAAAATATATTTACCAGCATTTATAGAGCTTCATCACTTTTTGGGGGTTATATATGCTCTTTCATATACAAATATTACAGATATTGTATGATTTAATTCCTGTTTTGCTTTTTAAACAAAAACAAAACCAGAGTCAGAACAAAAGAAACTGTATGTTCCACTAAATGTGGCTGTTATCCTTTATTTAAAGCTACTTAACTCGAAATTAATAAGCCAACAGTGGCTTCTGTGTTGTAATGACCATGATAAAGAAATGGTTTTGATAAAATCTTGACATGGTTTATGGCTGCTGTACTTCATGCGAGACAGGATCATTCTAAAATTATCAAATATCCTCCTCGCACCAGACAAACAAACAAAAACCCTTAGACAGAAACAAAATAACTTTTTGTACTTTAATGAGATTGTTTGGTAGTCTTACAAGCAGTTGCAATTTTAGTGATGTTTATACAAGAGATTGCATAATGGCAATTTAACACATGAACACTTTAAAAGAAGCTACAAAAGCTGAACCTCTGGGTGCAGCCGACTGCAGAGAAACAGTGGAAGCCCACCTATCTGCAGGCATGGTCTTAGAAGCAAGTACCTTTCTTCTCAACCATCCAGGAGTTTAAGGAGAAGTATTTTCATAAGATTGTTTTTAAGATTTGAAGAGTAATTATTTGTATCTGTAATATAAAATCTTTCACCTGTGTTGACTCTTGTTCTGGAAATTTAAGAAGTCAGCTCATTTTCGTGCTGACCGCTATAGCTTTTCTGAGAATATCTGATGGATTGAAACTCCTGAGGAAATATGCAGTCAGTTGTAATAAGTGAATATAAAAAAAATGTGTTTTTGAAAGAGGACAAAAGACAGACTAACTCATCCTTGTAACAGTGATAACCTTTCTTGTCTGCTGAATTTCCAAAAAAAAGTCACTCTTTTTGGTTTTGTTTCTTGGCTGAAGCTTGAAATTCAAAGGCTCAGCCAGGGAAGGGTTTCCTTAAAACAATGTCTTCAAAGGTCCATTAATCAATCAGAAGTTTTAATACAGTTTCTTACATGAAGATCTGTTTGGGAACCTGATTTTCTGCCAGTTTCAATTCTGTTTAGCCTCCTGTCCTCTCTTCTCTCTCTTGTATTCCTGAAAAGGGAACATGTAAGAGTTTGGTTGACTTAAAGCTTCTATTTGGTGGTTTCTTTAATTAGGTCTTGCTTCCCCTGCTCTCCCACTCCACCCAGCTTTTTTTTCATGACTCAAGCTAATTCGTGGGTAGTAAAAGTAGTGGGGTCTACGGATTCTTCCTTCACCACTACTGACTTTCTTCCAGGAATGACTTAAAACCATAATGGAGCATATCTGAGGCCCTCTGCAAGTTGTGGCTGGGTCTCCACCTCTTAGTAACTCATGTAAAGTCTGGCTTATTTGGGGGAATTGTCCAGGGTTTTTTATATGACAGTAGTTCTTCTGCCGTTCCACTGTAAATTTAAATGCTAAATGAAAGAGCTTACAGTCAAGTAAAATGTCAAGGGGCATCAGGCAGAATACTGTGAAAGGATGGGGTAAGTGTCCTGTGCTCCCTTTGAAGACTTAAGGAAAACAGAGCACTGTCCACTGAAATTGTTGTTGAGAGTTTATACAGAAATCCGAGCAGAGGAAGCCATTACAGAGCAATGACAAGGATCTTTGAAAGGAAAATAACTAGTATCCAAAATCCTTCAGCAGATGCTTCAGGAAGGGATGCAAGAAACAAAGAAATTGCGGAATAACCAGCCCAACTAGGAATTATCTAAAGAAGCAAATGATCTGAGTCTGCTGTCTAGATCATTAGTGGTTTGCCTCAGAGAGAGAGACAAAGATCTGTACGTGTTACAAATCTGTGTCTAGCAAAATTTGCTTTTGTGAGCCGTGGCAGTGAGATCGTGAGCAGACAGACTGGAGGGACACATTCTGCAGCCCTGTAGCATCATGCACTGAGTTATGTGGGGAAGTGGCTCAGCTTAACAATTGAGGTTTTCAGTAAAATAGCTGCAAAATGTCTATCAGAGGCTAGCAAAATTATTCACGAGATCCTCATCCACGATGGAAGCCTTGTGAAATGTTGATTCTCCCATCACTAATTAATTACAACCCTGTAGCAAAAACTACATATCTGCTCTTTTGTGTGTGTCTGGAGTTTTTACCCTATTCTTTTGTTACCTTAAATGGGACTTCAGTATTCATGTATTGTCTGTTTTTATTCAGTCTTAATTCCTTTGAGTTTAGTTTTTTTGGAGGGTTCCCATTATTGATGCATTAAAGAATATCATGGACAGAGGTTACCAAAAAAGGGTGTGACTTGGGAGTAGAGTAAATTTAGCACATCCACATTTTATTAAATTTATGACTCATAAAATGCTCAATATTTCACAGAATAGCCAACTGACCCTCATTTTGCTTGTGCTGATGGATGTCCTGAAGTTTTGCCAAATAGTTTTGGAATTAAATCCTCCAGAAAATGTTATTGCCTATTAAAAGCTTGAATGTGACCTTTTCTCCTTTCTCTTCACTCTGACCTCTATCTCTGGACACATCCCATATTGAAATTCTTTTTCTCCTCTGTCCATTTGGCAGAAGGATTCCACCTCCTGCACACCCTCTGTTGTATTTTAGTAGATGTAAAAATGGACATTTTTGCATGCAGCACCATCTTCAGAGTGACATCTGTCTTTCTATATTATCTTTGTTTCTGCATCTGGACAATCTGATACTTTTATATATGGTTATTTGTAACAAGCTTCAGCTACTGGACCAAAAACTGTTTTAATTGTTAAGGGGTTTATTGGAAATCTTGTTATGAAATGTTCCTTTTTGTTTTGTTTTTTTCTTTCCATACAGCTGTTGATATTGTAAACTGCACGTTTGCAGGGATGCATGTGTCTGCAGCATATGAAGCTGTGGGCTTTTTAGTAGTTTTTCCTGTTTATGGACTGGAGAATGTTTCAGATGGAGAAGACCAGCTGGAGAGAGAGCAATGTCAGCATACCCACTGGGATTTTAATCACGCAAAATTCTGTTAATAAAATTCAGGGTCTGTATATTATAACATAGAATAGCTTGGAAATGTTATACAAACACTTTTTAGTGAGGACTACGGGTCTGTGAAATGCAACTTAAAAAGTATTATTTTTTAAAATCTTTTCATTTTAGAACTGTAAAAAAGCTAAGGTTTTCTTAGCATCATTGGCAGATTTTTAAAAACAAAGATTGAGGAGTCTTTTTTTGGTAAATGTTAGAGGTAATACTTTTAATCATGAGCTAAGCCAAATCTATCTGAATAACCTTTAGTGCTGGTTTTAAAAAGCACTAAAGATAGGTGGGGTTACGGCAAACTCTGTAGGTCAGTGTATGCAGATGTAGTTCCCAAAATGGCTTTGCCATGTATGCACTCACCTGACCCGTGTCCTATTGTCAGCAACTGCGTGTGCAAGCAAAAAGTGGCATCAGATCTATACTCCTCATTCAATAATCGTGTGTCTGAGAAAATCAAGTAACAAGTGAGGAGAGAATAACATGTTTTATAATGCTCTGCTGTATAATGCCCTGCTTCTCTTATTCACTTACAGTCTCAGCAATCACATTTGGCCACTTCATGGCTTCCTCTGCTTGTACAGAATATGGTTTGTGGATTGCAGGAAATGAGGAGAAATGAAAGATAGAGCTGGCACAGGGAAAATTGATAAACATACACAGAGGGATTGTAAACTGTTCAAGGCACCGGTAACTGTGCATGGTTAAAGGAGGTTCTTTAAATTTTAGATTCTATCCTAGCAATTTCATTTGTAGTCAAGGGACTGCACAAATACACGGGACAAGCTATGTACACCTGATTTCAGGACTGTTAGTACATTAAGTTTCTGAAAATAAAAATAAAGCAATTGATATGAAACCCAAACAGCATTCTTGATGTAATTCATCTTCTGTAGGCATCTTCTTTCAAACATGTTGAAACACAATAGCCTGACAACTAAAAAAAAAAACATACTTGATTTTTGTTTTACTGTATTCTTCCTCCATATGTATTTGTACATTTAATAGAATGCTGTCCATAGTCACTTTCTGTCCAATTTGAATCATTTTTTTAATTCCTGTAGTCTTAGAGTAAAAAAGCTTAAACTTACTTTTTTTAGACATGTAGATAAACAGATATAGCTACATATGTATATATGTGGTTTTCCAGATCAGGAGTTGATATTTTTAATAATAAATTTTAAAAACTCAAGTGGCATTCTTTTTAATAGCTAATCAGCTTTGTAGGCTAATTTAGTAGGTTTTAGTATATGAAAAAAGTATTTCCAGAATACCAGAGCAGGTTATATTTGTCACTGCTTTCTCTCTAAATTAAAATCAGTTCTTTTTCTGTAGTACTGGGTTGGGGTCTTCTTCACACACATTCAGTGCTGTAATGCAGGAATGCAGGCTTTGACCTAACCAGATACAACATGATCATCTTCATTTCAGAATGGCTGCATTTTTTTTTTCTCCAAACAGCCCCTTTCCTTTCTATTTTGGAGTGGAATATAAAAATAACTTTTGTGAAGCCTTGGTTGATTTCCTCTTTAAATGTATGAGGTTAACATTTAATTGCAATTCTGTGCATGAAACAACAAGTGAACATATCATTTAGTTGTCTGATCGTGTTTCCACTTAAGAAATGGGAAAGTACAAACTCAAGTTCTGTTTGAATTAAGGCATTTTTGAACTGTTGATTGCCTTAGTTAAGCAACAGAAAAAAAGCGGATCTACACACTTAGAAGTGGGCAGTTAAACACCACAGAAACTGTTTAAAAATCTGAACCAAGCTTTTTAGCAACCAGCCTGGGTATTTTCAAAGATAAATCATGTCCTCTGTCCTAGTAAGAGCCTCTCTGGAACCCACTGGAGTGTTTTGAGATCCATATAACTGAAAGTTGTTGTAATGAATTGTATTATAATAACCTTCTGCAGGTCCCAACCAGGACGAAATGTTCGATTTGTATCTGCCAAACATAATGGATAAGTTATAAACATGCAAAAAGATATGAATCCGTCCTAAAAGAAAATTGTTTTCATACAGAATTTTGGTCATTATTCACCTGGTTGAAATATTCCCAAAATGCAGCATAAAACATCTTTGAGCTTTAACACTGGAGAGTAGAGTGGTGGGTGGGAGAGGAGGGATTGAGGTAATTCATGTGGAATGTTGCCAGTAATGTGCCTGCCATGCAGTTGACTACAGTAAGCAGTTCTTGGCAGATTACATTTACATGGGTGAGTCACATAATTTATAATAAAGAATCCTATGTGTAATTTAGGATGGAAATTCTAGATGACTTTCATAAAGGCAGAAAAGATAATTAGACAGGCTTAAGCATGCATGCTTTTTGTGCACATTGTGTATGGAAAAAATAGTCCTCCCATCTCCTAAAAAAAAACCCTAAATTCCAAATATTAAGATCACAAACTACAACCTTGTTTTTAGAAAATGTATTAACCATCATTTAGAAATACGTTTTCGTAGCTGTAACAAAAATCATAGAAGAGAGTGCCTGCATCTAGTTCAGGGTTGTCATTTTCAAGCCTCTCTGATTGTGAATCTCTTTTTCTTTGGCTGAACCAGGTTGTTTGCAGGGATTACTCAAAGTTTCATTACTAAATAGGTACATCCTTACATGTTTTTTTATAAACAACCCTGGGTGGGATTCAGAGTTACTGTTTCTGTCTCTGCTATTAATTCTTTGGTCAAGCATTTTGCCATTTGTAAAGCAGTATAAAGGTCAGGGAAGTAAGATTGAAAGACTAGGCAAGGGAGGGTTTTTGCCTTTGGTACGATATTTGATGTACTGTTGGTTATTGCTAATTTTTTTTCAAAAATGTTTACTCATTTTCAGCAGTGTTTTCTGTAACAAGTAATTATGTTGCGTCAAGCATTAGCACTGTTTGATCTGTCAGTTTACAAATGTATATATTAAGCATTCAGTAGAAATTCTTATTTTGAAACTGAAAAGGACTGAAAGCCTGAAATGTGCTGTCTGCTAAAGACAATATCAGCTTAATATGTCATAGATGCATGACATATTAAGCATCTTGCACTGTCATAAGGAAGATTCGTGTTTTGGCAATTCCACATCAAGATCATAATGAAAGATCTGGGTGACTGATGTGAGGCAGAAAACACCTTGTAGAAATCACTGTACTGAAACACCAAACCTTAGTTTGGGAAAAAAGAAACAAAGAACACCCACCCCCCACACCCACCCCCCCTCTCAAACCCCAAAGTTATCAATTGAAGTCCATTCTGGCTTTTTTCTGCTAGTTGAGAGGAATGAAAAACCTAAGGAACTATTCTACTTTTCTTAAAGATGGACTCTGCAAAACTAAAATATCCAGGAGTTTAGGGCTATGCATATCTGGAGGCAGCAACGAAGCCCAATCTTCGTTCTGTTCTTCCCTTGAGGCACTGCACCCTTTCTTGAGTATCTCCTGTTGACAACAGGAAGCATTGTGTGTGTGTGAAGGTGTCATCATCTGATGAAGACTGATGGCAGAGGGTGACATTTTTAGTATGGTTTTCTTCCTTCCTGGAAGTTTTTAATTTCAGGAATCTGCTGAAGCTGTTGCTGCTCTAGATAAATGAATGCATAAGGATACTGGAGGAGGGATTAAAAAGTGCTAAAAACCAGTTCTATCACAACTTGAGTACAGTATTGCTCTTTTCTTCTCACCTAGCCTGGAGATGTTTGTAATAAAGCATGTGAGGCATGTACCTGTTCTGTAATGAAAGCACTTTTGTGTTTTGTCAGTGATGAAGAAATTCAGGTCTGAATGGCAGTGAGGTGTCCCACTGATGGGCAGGGGGCATTTGTCTGCAGGAGTGGAGTAAGTGCCTATACCTCCAGAGGGAGGTGGGGAGAGTGTGCTGCTCACTTGTGTTGGAGTTTGTAGCTTGGAGGTCCTCTTGGGTCCTTCACCATTTCAGAAGAGGAACAGCTGTGGTTCCATGCCTTTGTTTTTTCCATCCGTTGCTAGCCAGGAATTTGTGAACATCCTTCTCGGATGTGGATCTTGCTGAGGTTATTCATGTCTTTGTCACCTCCCAGGCTGAAATACTTCAATCCATACTTGGAGCAAATGTTCATAAGCCTCCAGAGCATTTAGCTGGTGTGTAGAAAGCAGTGGCATACTTCCTGAGTGGATTTGTTCATCACGGACTTGATTTTTTCAGATAGCTTTGAGCCCTTTAACGCTGTAATGAATTTGCTGAAAGCTGCAGGTGTGTTGTATCTCTGAAAATCAGGTCTTGGGAACACACTGAGCTCATGTCTGTTACTCTCCTCTGGCCACCTAACTTGTTCCAGATGCTGTTCTAGGCAATAGCAACTAATAGAGGAAAATGCTACTCTAGGCAACTGTAGAATAATGAAGAAAAAATGTTCCAACCCTTGGCCCAGAGTTCGTGTGAATTACAGGAGGACGCTGTGTTCTGTGTAATCTTGTTTTTACATCTTACCAACGCAACAGATGTGAGCTGCAGGTTCGGTCTTCTGCCACGAGAAGACAAGCCTGCACCCACATCTTGGATGAGGGGGGGAAATAGCACGTTTATCCTCTTCGGTGGATGAAGGAAGGGGTTTCTAATAAGAAAACATACTGTGTGTATAGCATCCAGTCCAGCCTGATGAGCTCTCCTGATGAGTTAGCAGTGGGAATACTTGAGTCATTCTTCCATCAGTAATTAGGGGTTCAGATTCCCCAGCAGCCCCAGTACTAGCACAGCCCTTTGGCAGGGTTGGCTTCTGCTGGCTCCATGTGCAAAAAGGGCTTACTGCAGGATCGGGGGGAGCAAAGAGAACATCCAGTGTCGGGCAGGAGACAGCAGGTTCACTCCTTTTGGAGGTGGGTTGTTATTGGATTGATTTAGCATCCTAAGAATAAAAGTGGCTTGAAACCTCCTTTTGGAGAGAAAGGTGTTTGCTATCACACTGAAGAGACTACATTTCTGTTCTGGTAACATGCTGAGTAGTCACATTCATATCTAGCCCTCTGTCCGGCAGAGTTGTCTCAGTAGTACAAGCACTGGATCAGAAGGCTCCATATTCAAGGTAGTCCCAGGGGCCAGAGCGCAGTCCTGAGCTCAGATGTGTTTATTTGCCCGTGAGGACACGGGCCGTTCTGCTGATGATACAAGAGCATCTCAAATACTTGTCTGCCAGCTGTTCCTCCTGCTTTGAGCACTCACTTTCCCTGCATCTGAGTCCTTGTGGCAGGGCATGTGGTGTATGTTTCAGGAAGCCCTTCCAAACAATCTCCCTGTGTCTCATACCTAGTATGATGTCAAACAGAAGGAGATTTCTGGAAATCTCACCTCAGCGGCCAGGAGAATCACTTGACCATGCTGTAGAGAGGTCAGGGGTAGTTTCAAGCATGGTATTACTGTTACTTTACTAGTGGGAATGTTCTTTAAACCACGTTACTGAATCCTCAGATGTAATCCACATACAACAGCCCTTCTTCCAAGGGGAAAAGAAAAGAAATGCAGATGTAGATACTATATCCAGAGCTCCATCTTGCCTGGAAAGCTGATGTCTGTAAAAGGCTTACAAGCAGTCTGTTGTAAACATTAGTATCCCCATCTTGCAGAGAAACAGGGGGGTTTCCATAGCAGTGGTTTCCTGTGAAGTTTTCAGATAAGAGCAGAGCTGTTGATGAGCTACCTTTTTTTTCTTGTTACAAACTTAAAACTACGTATGTTATAATAGACAAAATAGAGTATCTGAAACAAATCCCCTCATTGCTGTTCTTTAGCTCTAGATTACAGACTGAGGAGAAGGGCTGAGTTGGAGGGTCAGTTTGTTTTCTTTATTTCTCTAGCCCTGCTCCAATCTCTAGTGCTGATTAATTATAACAGCAGCAGCAGATTGCATGTCAGGACATCTTATGAAGTGAGAAATTAGGATCGTTGAAGACTACTTCACAGATGTGTGAGCTCAGAAATGAAGTGAGAATTAGACTTAAATAATATGTATAGTGTTATGAACTGAGCCTGGCTTTGGGTTTTGGGTTGGGGTTTGTTTTTTTTTTTTTGATACTGTAACAAGAGGTAAAAAGTGAAAGAGTACTAAACTTATTCACAGGATTTCACAGGAATTCTGAGGATATGTCTCCAGGTTTCTGTTAGTCTCATTCTCTAGTTAGAAATATGGTATTTAAAGCAAAACCAATATTTATTCATTCCTCTAATAAGAAATAATAAAGAATATTTATACATGTCTATTCACTTCATAGTGGAGACAAAATGAAATGCAGCTCTCTCAGTGGCATTTAGGAACATGGAATTTATGATGTGCTGCAGTTTCTTGTTTATTGTGTACCGTGTTTCACAATATATTGTGGTCTTGCATTTCTATCACTGTACCTTAAAGTCTGACATGCCTCTGGTGCCAAAACATCGCACTGTGGGTTACCCACAGGCTACATTGGATTTACGATTTCCTGCTTCACCTTTGTAATCCAGAATGTTTTCTGTGTCTTGATAGATAAATGAGTGCATCTTGCAGTAAAAATTTTATATGGGAATTCCTGGAGCAACCAGTATAAAAGCTGTGACATGCTATACAATTAATGATAAAACTTTGGGTTTGCATTGATGTTGAATTGTAAAGGGAAGACTGAAATCTCTTAACATAAAATATTTAAAATCAAGCATTTATTACGCCTAGATTTGATAAGGCTACTTACCAGCCTAGACATGTTTGCACACAGCAGTATCTTCTCATTTAAATTCAATCACAGTCACAAAACAAGCCTGGCTTAGACTAGCTGAAGATATAAACTTCATTTTCATCTCATTAGGCCACCTGGAAGCAACAATCAGTGAGTAGTCCTGACGTCAATGGTCTTTCTACTTCATTAAAATGTTAATTTCATGGCTTTAATTCCCTTTGTAAAACGTGCTGCTGCAGGACACTATATGCAGATTTATTCTGAAGCAGACAAATCTGCATGCCATATTCCTTTTTTAGTGCCTTAGGTTCCTTTGGATTTTTATTTTTAGCCATTCCTATTTTTATAAACTGCTGTGAAAAGATGATCGCCATAACAACCAAAAAGTAAATATTTTCTTAAAGCAGCCCTTTGAGAATGTATACTTAAGAATCAGGAATTCAGGGCATCATGAATTTAGTGGTATTTTGCTCTGCTGTGCCCTTTTTCAGTATTCAAAATGAGACAGGTATTGTTACTGCCTAACATTTTCAGACAGATCATGAAGGGAAAGCATCACATATAGCAAACCAGAAGCAGCTACATAGACCAGCTGTAGCGTCAATATTTTTAGTTGAGGTCATGCTGATGTCAGGACAAAATGATGGACTTCTAGAGCAATATTAGAATTCTTCCTTGATATGTACTTCCTGAGCATTTAGTTATCTTCATCTTGCTTTAGGGGATACATCTATGGTTTTATAGCATATTTCAAACTTGTACGTCATAGATTGAGTTCAACCACTAGTAGGAGAAGTGTGTCTTCAGTACAGGAACACAAGAGGAGCAATTGAAGGAGCTGGGACTGTTCAGTTTGAGGAGGAGAAGGCTGAGGGGAGACCTCATCACTCTCTACAGCTACCTGAAAGGACATTGTAGAGAGGTTGGTGCTGGTCTGTTCTCACAGGTGATTAGTGACAGAACAAGAGGGAATGGCTTTAAACTCCAACAGGGGAGGTTCAGACTGGAGATTAGGAAAAAAATTTTCACCAAAAGAGTGATCAGACAGTGGAATAGGCTGCCCAGGGAGGTGGTGGAGTCACCATCCCTGGATGTGTTTAAGGGTCATTTAGATGAGATGCTGAGGGGTATGGTGTAGGGGAGAACTTTGTAGAGTAGGGCTGATGGTTGGACTCGATGATCCCAAGGGTCTTTTCCAACATGAATAATTCTGTGATTGTACATCTAGTCTCTTCCTCTTTTACTGTATACAAGTTGTAAACAAAAATTAAGAGCCTATGTACTATTGTATATTTTTCACAGTGCTATATAAACTCTAATTATGTTTTAGTTTGCCTATACTATCGGTAGGTAGATGCAATGTATGCTTCTATTGCAGATGGTAAAAAGCAAAGTGCCGGGTCTGGACTTCTCAAGACCCATTGGTGATTGAGCCACCCTGGCTCAGGAGTACTGTGCTCTGCTGGGTAGCTCTGCTGACACTCTTGGGTCTGAGCTAGTGACAAGACTCAGCAATAGGTCTTCCTGCTCTACCCTGGCAGACGCTGTCACTTTAGGCTCTGTACAAATCCCACTGAGCACCCACTGGCAGGTGGTGCCAAGGCCTTTCTATGAAGGACCCTGGTTAATGTATGTACCCTGCCTGATGCTAACCTGGCTGAAGGACAAAGACCGCCAAGTCCCTGTCCAGCAAATAAAGAAGGTGTTTTTTTTCTTAAGCACTGGACACATCTGAAATTTTCCCTCTGGGAATGCCAGTGGGATTTTCCTGCAGCAAGCCCCAGGATGATGCTCCTGATAAGTAACTGGGAACAGATAGTTAATTTGTCCTCATGCCTGCCAGGAGAGCGGTGTAGATGCAGCTGTATCAGTGTACTACTATACACATCTCTGCTAGTTCTGTTGAAGGTGTGTAGCTCAGGGAGCAAAACAGAAATATGCTCTGTAATTTTAACTGACAAGTAGCCAAAATAGCTTTAAAGATGTGAATGCAGTAAAGTTAGCCTTCCAGACCTCCATCAGTTTCCTGTTTCACATTAGGAAAGATAATTTACCGATGAGTCTAAAAACATGTTGGTACCTATTTTGTCACTCATGGTGTCAAGGAGTTTTTTGAAAGTCAGTGAAGACAGGTGGACAGTAGCCAATTCATTTCCATCTTTGAGCTCTTGCCTACAACTTTATTTCATCACAGGCAGTGCCATAACTCAATGTACTAGTCAATTTAAAATGCCAAAGTGTGCCAGGGTTTTACTCTATGGATAGAATTATTCATTCATGTCTGCATTTGGTGAGAGTGGAGTGATACTATGACGACTTCTCAGATCAGATTGATCCAGAAAAATATTCCATTTTGTAACCTCTCTGAGACATTAGTTGTTATTGCAGCAGCATATTTGCTCTTCCAACGCTGTGTTTTGATTTGACATACAATATATCTTATAAACTAATCAAAGAATTTGTCACTTTGGTGTGCAGTCCACTTAAACATGAGTTACTACAGTCATTTGAACAGAAGTTGTCAGTTTGCCAAATGAATTTTTTTTGTCAGCCTTGACATTTGAAAGGCCATTTCTACAATAGAGCAACATAGTTAAAGTTGCTGTTGTCACTCAGTGAACTTATGACTGTAGGCTGACATGGCTTTGGGAGAATAAAAATAAGAGCTTTTTTTTGTTTTGTATTTCTTTTGCCTCTGTCACTAATTATGTGTAGTTCTAGAGATATTCATGCTATAATTACTTATTGTTTGGTTTGTTTACTTGTTTTTAATGCTCTTGGAAGCAGGGCAGATGGAAGAGTTGGTGGGAGTTAGTTTGTGTCACCATTGCTTAGGCAGAAATGTACTGAGATGAGTGGTGGACTTTGGGTTTCAGCAGCTGTCATGCTTTCCGTGTTTCAAAAAGTGTAACAAAGCTGCTGAAGTTCTCCTTTGCTTGTGTTTGCCCACAGAGAGAAAGGTTTTTACCAGAACTACCTCTCAGAGCTAAACTGTCTTTGAACTCAACCAAGCTACACTGGATTTTTCATAACCCCATCATTTATTTGTGAAAGACCAACTGGCAGTTCATCATTCTGCAGCTCTTGAAAAGACTAACTTTTATCTGTTCCTCAGATGAGAGATTATGCTCTTCAGATAAACAGTTGCTCCTGGCTGATGAAGACATTGTGCTGTACCACGGCAAAGCTTTTCTGCAGGCAGTTCAGAGTTTTCCACCAGCCCTGAGCCAGGCCTCTTCCCTAACTTGTTTCTCCAGTGCAGAGGTGTTGGTGCCTTTACTGGTGGTCGGGAGCAGTCTTGTCCATTCCCTCCTGGCTGAAGCTCTCCGCAGTGTTTGTCTCCATAGACCGAATATGAGTGAGAATAGCAGTCTTCACCTAAAGTCTGTGTCTAGCTTGTTCCTGGCCATTGAGACAAAACGTTGAGACTAGCTAGGCTGGATGTTGTCTGTAGCGAACCGTTACATACGCAAGCACTTGAGGGGAAGATACCAAGGTACCACTGAAGAACACGGAGTTTTCTAGAATGTGCTACTGATGTGCGTGTTTCCAGTCTCTGCTTGCTGTTCCTTTACACCTTGGGATCTCCCGGTGCAGGAAGCTGTGGAGTGAGGACTGTACGATGACTTTCGTGCTTTCAGTGGTAAGCATGGGGGTAACGACACGCAGAGACATTGTTCAGGCAGCCTTGAAGGAAAGTGTTTCTGAACTCAAATGTGTTAGATACAGCAAAGTGTATTTATGGAAAACATAGCTCAACAGCATTTTCTGCTACAATGAATAGCTTCTCTCCTTAATTAAGCATTGTCCTCTCAATGCACTTTGTGAAAATTAGGGGGCTTCATTTTTCCCAAGTTAAAATATTTAAGGAAAACAATTGTGTGCTGGCAACAATGTACTTTTTAACTTGGAAGCCATTTGTTTCTATAATTCCTATGAAATAAAATTAACTGCCTAAGTTGATTTTATTCATTGTGGTTTAGTTATGTACATATTCATATTTGTGTCAAAAAGCAGTGTTAAAAACATTAGTAATGACTGCTCTCAGAGCTTTCTAGCACACAACGCTAACAGAGTTAAAGCTTCACCAGAGTTCAGAGATGGAAGTTTATAGCAGATATTTTCAGGAAACCAATTATAGGCTTCTGTACAAAGAGGCCTGTACAAGAAGGACTTAGAACATTTTCTCACCCATGACTTCAGCTGTCAGCCTTCTGATCTGTATAAAAAACCCAGCATACCACTGCAGCCCACATCTTTAACATGAAGTACAATGCATAGATTATGAGCCAAAACCTGGTCTTATTTCCCTTGAGCAGAGTAGTGTGTTTGGCTCAGTGTTGGGCCATTCTATACTGGGATAAGTGGCCTCCCTCAACCTTGTTCTTGCAATACTGAGCTCAGATCTGAAGATGAACCACTGGCTCATATCTGACACTCTTGCTGTCCTTGAGGTAGGAATTCAGTTTTCACTTCTCAGACTGACATCATCACACACATGGAAGTACAAGATGGATGCCGAGAAATTCAGCTTCCGTCTGGGCACAAGAATGACATTTCAGGCACTCTCAGCAGTCTTTGCTCATTTTCATTCAAAGGATTGACTTGAGTATAATTTTTCTAAGCATCCCTATGAACATCAGTAGTTGGAACAAAACCATTAGCAAATCATTTTATGTCTAGAGACAGATCTTTTAGCTGCTGTGCATTTAAAATTAGTGCAATCCTTCATTCATCTGCAAAGCTATGATGCTGTGTTTTCACAGATCCTGTGGAATCCAGCATCCCTTTTTCTTTTCCATGGCACTGTTATGGTAGCTTCTGTTGGTACAGCCATTCTCACATCACCAGTTAAACATAACAGAGCTGGAGCTAAGGGCATTGATTAGTGGTTCCAGCAGCCACCATCAGGGGAAGCTCATCTCCTCCTGAACCTCCCTGTGTCTCTTTTCCACAGGGCACTGAAGGGTGGAGGAGAGACTCCTTTCCCATGCTTCATTTTTTCCTAGCAGTGAAGGGAAGAAACAGTGTTTGTATTGGCACCACAGAAGTGCGATGCAGGGTAAACAGTGCATGTCCTTCACCTTGGCACAGCTTGAATAACGTGGGTAGCAGATGGCCCATTTTACTGAGGGGACCACCACCCCAGTGCCATCAAGGATGCTATCAGGAGGATATTTGGTTTTACAATAAGAATGGCTTGAGCAGCTTTTTGGTGTCTATTTAGGAAATTAAATAGGAGACACTCAGTTATGTGCTCTGAGTACCCATAGGGCCATACTTTCTTTAAAAAGTGCATCTTGATCGAGAGCACTCAGTCATACCCACAGGCTGCAGGTAGGAAGGGCAGGAGAGTGTTTGCGCTAGCTGGTCTCCCTGTCCGCTCTCCTTCTGTAGTGGCCGAGAGGGTGCACATGTTACGTGAGGTTTCTCCGCATGAGGAGAATCCAAAGGCCATCAGACTCTTAACTTTATGGCTTCCTTTCCATCAGAGGAGCTCCACCAAGTAGCTGAGGCAGGCTTTGTGTCTGATCCCATGTCGTTAGTGAGGAGAGGAGCTATGTAATCATTATCCTTTTTAGAAATTTTAACCACAGCCTGTGGAGGGGAGGGGTGGCAGTGCTTTCTGACAAATATGTCACCGTCTTTCATCAGCTGATTATAATCATCTTGGAAGTTCCAGTGTGTATGTTTTTCCCATCTTCTTTTTTACTATTGTGTTTTGTTTAACTTTCCCTAATGAGCCCAGTGAAAAGCAATTGTTCTAAATAAATCATGTACGCTACAAAGCAGTGTATCACAATTAGGTTTCCATTATACTTTAATTAGGCATTCCATTATTAAATTGATGTCTTTGGCTTCTTCCAGGTCTCAGACTAATCCTGAAACAAATTCCTCTTTGTGGATAAATATTAGTCAGTCGTAATTAAAGAGTATTCATCGGAGTTGCGGCTTTTCATTAAATCCCTTTCTGATTAAGATGGCTCCCCCAAGTACTGGGCTGATTAAATTTAATAAGATTTGTCCACTTGTGTGTATCATGGTCTGGTAGAAACTGTTTTAGCACCAAGGGATTGGGAACAATAAGTTCATATCTTGGTACGGGCAGTCACGGGTCTAAATAAATGACTTGTGCGCAGTGCCTTACATTCACGTATCAGGGGGCTCTATGGTTTGTGTGGCTGGTCAGGGGAGGGAAAAAAATGGAAATTGAATTAGTTGTGTTAGAACTGAATATCAGATGGTTAAGTTACATCAAGAGGGTTACAGTAAAGAACAGAGGATTTAAGTATGTTAGAGGCTCTGTTCTGTTGACTATTTCACCACTAGGACTTTGCTGTTTAATTGAAACTCAGGTGCTTTTCTGCCCCAAACTGATTTCACTCAGTGAGATGTACAGATGAGCTTGTTTCTATGTAAAGATGCCTCAGCTGCAAATTCAGATCATAAAAGGGACATTTCTGACAGAAGTTCTCCTAATGGTAGATTATGAAATGTTTTCAGAGCAAAATCCCTGTCTTGGGTTTAAGGTAGAGGAAGAGCACGATGTGGCTTTAGTGTATATATATCTATCAGAGAGAAGTTAATAAGCCTCACAATTTTCTGTGTGCTGAAATTATGCCTCTTGTCAGGCTCCTGGTGCTGTTCTGCATTCCTCTTGCTTTGTACACAGAAATGAAAACAAACCACTGTGACCAAGAATGGCAATAGCACTAATCAGTGAGGCATGAAACGCAAGAGATTGGCTCAGGATGTGTGCGGAAGCACTCCATCCAAATATTTGAGGTGGCTGCTAGCAGGTGTTTTTTCAACATCTAGTTCATACTCTATTTTTGGTGCAGGGTACATTTTCATCTAGTGTTTTGTCTTTGTATGGGCCATATTTGTAATACTGAATCTTGCAGAAGTTTGAATGCATTTTCAGTTTCTTCTTGTGTATCCCAAATATAATGGTACTGGATATATCATCTAGCCCATCTTCTGTATTGCAAGGAAACAAAGTTGACCCCTAATTCCAGATTCCTCTTCCTGGGACTGCTGAAGGCTACCCTAACCATGAGTGATACCTGGGACAGTTTGAAGAGGGCAGGGGTGTAAAACAGTGTCAGGTCGCTAAACAGCTAAAGAGTACTCTCTAGCGGTTGACTTTGGGTAGTGGTAAGAACAGATAGCGAAGTGCACTGAATTAACATAAGGTTACTCATCTGTAGCGATTAAAAAAAGGATTTAAATTGAAGTAAGGTGAGGAAAGCAAGCTGAACTTTATATCTGAATTATATAAAAGAATAGATGTAATGTACTGGAAGCCAATAATAAAGTCTATTTTCTCTAGTAGTCATCACTTACTATTGCTACTGTTGTAATACAGCACTGGATGGTGTTATGCTGTTCATAGCACCATCCTTCCATTGGCATGAAATAAGGGCTGACGGAACGTGAGAAGTCCATGGCATTTCTGAGGAGATAGGATGCACTTTGATCTGTTGATTACTGAGTGAGAACTGCCACAACTGCTTCCTTCTGAATAGCTATGGTGAATTACTTTTCTCTGCTTACTCCCTCACAGTGTCTCTCACTAGTTTTGTAGTGACTCTACAAAAATAAAGACTCAGAACAAGTTGCATAGTCAGTCTGCAGATTGATTGGGGTCTAATGTTTCTATATCTAAGACTGTGAAAATTATTAAAAATGGAAGAAAATCACAAGAAAATCCCTACCCTACATACTGGCAAATCCTAAAACTATTTGGGGGGGAAAGAAAAAAAAAAAAAAGTATTTGAAAAGAGTATACGCAGTAGTTGTGGAAGAATTGGGGGAAGTAAATAACGTCTTATAGGATGATCAGGAAGATTGGGAAGGGGAGCCCATTTAATTTAAAATAGGTAGCCCTTATTTTAACTGGGATCCTGAAAACTAACATACGCTTTTGTGCTACAACATGGCAATTCATACATACTGCAATCCCTTACGTCCCTAGCATTTTTCCAAAAATTCCAGGTTTTAAGCTAGCTGCGTTGTTTACCTATCAGTAACATCCTACAATGTTGAACATCATTGATATGGCAGTTGTGTATGTAAACTGTTCCAGAGTGTTTTGCTTTACTGTTAACTCAGGGAGGCCAGTCAGAAATGACAGTGGAAATTGCAGATGCGGTAGCTGAATTCTGTCAGAACTGGATTACCTCAAATAGGGATGTTTTTTCTGCTGTAGAGATTGATGCTTAATTCCATCTGCATTGGAGAGAGATTGATCGTCCAAGCAGAAAGCAAAGAAATATACAGGGTGGATGACTTCTTTCTCAGATTCCCAGTGATTTCAAATGCCCAACAAGTAACAGAAGAATTAGGTGGATAGTCTGTTAGATTAAAGATAAGAATAAGCTCTCCATGTGTGTATGGTTTATGTCTTTGATGTCTTATTTTTGCTTAATTGTCTTGATTCTTAGCTTCCCAGAAATACTTGGATGACTAGTTTAGCTTTCTTTTTAAAAATAATTTTAAAGGAGCTGTTTCCTAATTTATGTATGTTTGCCTGTCTAGCAAGACATCACGACAAGGTAGAGTGCATGTGATGCTTTTTAAGAGGGTTTCACTGCAGTATAGTAAATTATCTTAATTTCAAGCATAATTGTGATTCTTATCTGAGTTTGTTGGCTGTTTGCCAAGAAATTAATGTTATAGCTTAGTGGAGTTGGAGAGTCACATACCAGTGCATCAGTGTCTGTTACGTGAAATGTAATTTTTCTGTATGAAAAAGTAGTGGTATATTGTAAGTCTAGAAACAACATGTTTTCTCCTTCCTAACATGTAAAGTAACTATGAAAACCAAATTCCATCTGTGTATGTAGAACAGACTTGTAGTATAGGAGGCCAGGGGAGAGCAAATATGCAGGCAGGGGAATAAACATGGCATTTCTGTTGTCTGGATTTGATAAATATAGTATGGGAATGATAGAGTAAAGAGTGGTGAGTCAGTTATGCCTGGTCATCCCTAGTGACTGAAAATAACTGGTTATTCCAACCCTTTTATCCCTCCTCTCCACATATTTTATATCCCTCCTCTCCCTCTTCTCCACATATTTTGTATTATATTTATAGCTCAGCCAGATTTTACTTTGCAATTCCTAAAATAACTGGTCAGAGATAGGGAGGGAACACCAAAGGGCAGCAGCCCCCAGGCAGTCTCATGGGTGGAGCCACTGGGTTGGCAGGTTCCCCCTTCACCCTGCTCATCCTTGATGCTCCTGCCTAGAGATTCCTCTTTTAAACGAGCCGACTGGGTTCCTGAAGTCATCCAGTTTGTGCTGACAGTGGTACCCAGGAGCCACATGCAGTGTTCCAGATGAGCTGGCTGAGGCTTTGTTAGCAGCTGGGTCAAAGGGCCCCTGTCCAGTGAGGTGGTGAGATAGACTTGGATCTGTAAAACCTAAATGGAGGTTGTAAGTGGTTCTGAAACACATGACATCCAGCACCACAACCCAGAGCTGTATTTATCCCTTAAAGCATAGATGTGCAAACAATGCCTCCAGTAATTATGAGCTAAATCCTCTGTATTTTGCTTCAGCTTGACATGTGCCTAAGTTTTTTTGTATAGTTTAATCTGCAAACTAAGAATCAATTTAGCACATGATAGTTCTTAACTTGCAGACCAGGATAATATATTTCTTGATCCGCCCTTAGCTTTCCCAGCTTTTCCACAGTGCTGACTTCTCATACTATAACTGAACTACACTGTGGCTTCCTTCTTGTATTAGCTCTGATTTGGTATGGAGAGGAGAAAAGGAGCTGACAGCTATGTCTGCTGAAGAAAAGAGCATCCCTTACGTTCAAATAGAAAAGAGGGACATCCACTCCTGCTGCTGTAGTAACATTGGTTTATAGTCCCGCAAAGAATTACTCAATCTGTAAGAGACAGTTAAGTTGATTAGATTTTATTGGCTTTACAAGTTCAGTGTAGTGATGGTGATTAAAAAAAGAAATTTAGGTAAATTACTGTTTGCTTAACTGCAGTCCTCTTTATTTTCTGACACATGGAGAGGGCAAGGGGAGAGACGTGCTAAAGCAGCAAAGGTGAAGCCGATTAGCAGGCACCAGCCTGGGGTGTGAGGATCTCGTGCCCATAGCTTATTTGCATGCCCCGACTCAACTGGGGTGCCTTTCACAAATGGTGTGCCAGGCTGTATTCTCCTCGCCTGGTTGAAGTTCCCCAGAAACAAGGGAGCAGTGCCTGCTAGCTCCCTGTTACCATTTCAGTGGCATCTCGTTTCCATGGGAGGTGGTTGCCCAGTTCAGCTGTGGAGGCTTAACAGGCTTTGCATTGGAGAATGGTGGGTTTTGCATCCCAGCCCTGTTGCATGTCACTTCAAATCCTACCCAAGTGTTGTCCTGGCATGCTCACTGTAGCTTGCTGGCTCCATTACCTCCTAGAATATGGCAAAGGGCTTTATAATGCTTAATAAGCAGGGCTAAATATCAGCTCTCACAGTGGTGCTGTAGCTACAAGAAAGGACGTAGTCTTTGTGCCATAAAACCAAAAAACAAGTAGAAATGTTAGTACTAGATGTCTGTGTATGGACTTCATGAGGCCATTTTGGAAAACTGCCTGGTTCTAGCACCCACACTTTGAAAACTATGTTGAAGTATTAGAAGAGATTGAAAGCTGCAAGAGGGATTTGAGCTTTTAAAAACACACTTCATACTCAGATTTCAGAATCTTGGTAGGTTTAGTTTGTTCAAGAGCAATTTAGGAGATTGGCAGATCAGACCGACACAACCACATGAACACAGACAGCTCGATAGTTTCGCACAGTTATATGGTCGGGAAGTGAAAGTATTGAAATAATGTACCCGCACACACCTCCCCCCGATTAATTAGAAGAATTGCCTATCTCATGTTAAAAGCTTTAAGGCAGCACAGGATGTCTGTCTTGCAATGACCCGTGGCAAAACAGAAAGCATTCTGCATAAGCTCCTGTGGCCTGTGTTACTCAGGAGATCAGATTAGATGATAACATTCCCATGTGGTCTTAAAATAATTAAATGAGGTATTTACAGAGATTTCAAAGTCAAAGCAGATTCCTCCCCAATAACTTCAGTTAGTGGCATTGTATTACATATTAATGAGATGAGGCATCAGGTTGCAAAACTATGTGATTTAAATGTATTTAAGAAAAGAAATTAATGATTGCTAATAGCTATGAGGATGTCCTTATATCTCTTGATCTTTGTACCAGTCAGGTTGTTAGTACCTTGTAGCCATTCCTAGCAGTCCTCTACTCCCCTTGTGCAGCACTCAGAGCACAGCTCCTTCCTTCTGGGGAGCAGAAAACAGCCAGGGCTGTCCCTTCCCCAGGCTTCCACCCTTAAGGACGAGAGGTGCTGTTTCCTAAACTCCTACATGTCTGGAGGTGGAAGGTATTACTATCTCCTTGTATCACAATGCTGGTGGAAAATAGGATAGCTAGAGAAAGAATTGGTATGCAGGATCCTCCTTCTCTGTTAATCAAGGCCAGCATTATCATTCTGTCTTTTTTTGTTTGCTTATTTGATTGCTACACTTACCCAAAAAAGATTTCCAATAACTACTGAGTTGAAAGTGATTTAGATTAACCCTGGCCGACACCGCTGCTTTAAAGAGGGCTGCCTGAAGTTTTAAATCTTCACAAGGATGATACTTCTCAGGAGGGGCTGTAAATCCTTGACGCTGCTCCCTCCTGATACTGTGTTCTCAAAGAAAAATGACTCAAACCTCAGGAGCCAAGACAGTAATATTTCCCAGGAAGCAGTTTTAGATGGCTCTTGTTTTAATGTTCAAAAATGTATCTTTGTTTCAAAGCTAATGTACAATACTAAGATATTGTGAAGCATAACTAATTTTATTCTACTTGTTTCCATCTCTGCTTTGATTGTGTTGCTGATCCATTTATTTACAGAAATGCCAAACTCCTTCTGTTGGGTTTCCAACCGAAATGTATGTTAGATTGAGGATACTAAGGTGTAGGTGCGGGAGCTACACCCAGTGTTTCATGGAAGCCTGGAAATACGTCTGGAGCTGTGTGATGAGGGGCCAGGTATGCTGCTTTGCAGGAGGAAGCAGTCACGATTATATTGTGGTGCAAGGTGGAATGGACAAGGGTCTCACATATTGGTTCCACTTTTCACAGATCAGTTTATTTTAAGGTGATCATGAATATTTTGTTGAGAGCATCTCAGTATACCTCTCCCCATTCTGGCTCAACAACTCATCGGTGTGCTGTTCTGTGATGTACTGTGGTTAAGAATAGCATCTTCTCTGCTGGATCAGTACAGGAGAAGAGGCTGTGTAATCCTTGTATGATTTAAAGTAATGTCAGTAATAACTAAAGTGGGACAAATTGCAGCTTCTGAGATCCTTGGTAGGGATGGAAATGGGTAATAGCCACCACTGTTAATGTCAAAGAGACTTGGCTGTCTGTTCATCTTCCAGGCTTCCGAGAGTCTGAGCAGTTCATTGCATGGATTTGCCTGGGGCGCATCCTCATTTTTGGCTCACTGATGGTCATTTTGGATTTAAGAGCTTCTCTTCCGAATCTTCATTCTGACCCTCAAGTCCCTGCTTGTATAGATCCTTCTGTCTCACAGTGAGCTTGCTCAGCATTGATCGGTCCCAGGTATGAGCAAGAAAGTGTCCTTATCATTGATGTGGATCATAACTGAGGAACGAGCAGTGCTTGAGCTCCCAAGTGATGCTTATAGCAGAGGGGATGGATCTGTCCAGCCAGCCCGCTGTGCTGTGGCTGAGCATCACTTCTGGCAGTTTTCACCAATTGCAACTGCCTTGCAAGATTCTCTTTGCAAATGTGTTTGAAAGAAGCTGAAAATAAATTACTCCTGTCTTTTGCATTCAGGCTGTTTTTTTGCCCCCTAGAATTAAAATACTGTGATGACATGGTAATACTGAACACACAGAATTAAAAGTACTTTTCATTTTACCTATGACATCTTTATTTTGAGCCTAATAAGGGGCTCTTGGTTGTATAGTTTTATAATAGGTGGGGAGATAAAAGATTTGTCTGTGCACGTGCAAAGGAGCACAGAGGCACATGGGCAGGCAGGGAAAACCCGGATGGAGAACTCAGATGGAGAAATAGAGCCCCAACCCCAGCTCCTTTGAGGGCTGTCACGGGGGAGCCATCAGCCAGTGGGCCAAGGGTGACACCCATCACAGTGAGTCAATGGGAGAGGCTTCTGTCCATCACCTTACAGACTGAGGGGTGTTACTGCTTGCAGGCCTCTGGGACTCACTACAGCATGGCCAGGAGGAATGTTTGGGGATTCTGCAAAATTTATTATGGGATATTTAAGGGTGGAACCAAAAGGGGAGAAAGGGATGGTTGAGGGTGGTTTGGGAGGAGCAAGTCTGGGAAAATAGAGGAATAAGGGGTAAAAGGGGCTGATCCCATATAAATGAGGCCGGTCAGTACACTTTCCTGGCCATGCTTTGTGCCTCATCAGCCCAGTCTGCCCCATCTTATCATTAAACCCCATTTCTAACTATTTTCCTGGGTGAGGGGACTCTGTAGGTGTGTATGGAGATCCAAATGCGAATAACTGGAAAGACTAGGGTTCCTATCTGTTGTGTGGGTGCATATGTCAGTGTGTGATCACTAGTGACTCTCGAGCAGGATTAGCAGGCGAGGAGGGTAAGAGGCTTGGGAGCAAGGTGTCAAAGCAGCCTGGCTCCCAAGTCTTGATGAGATGCCAGAGAGGTCAGATGGTCACAATGTGGCTACTGGAGGGACTGCAAGGTGCAGTCCACTGACTGAGGATACTGTGAGGTCTGGGGTCAACTGAGACCAGTTTTGTATGTTTGTCTCTTCATGATGCAACTGGAGAAGAAAGAATCCGAAGATAGGCTACTAAGGACAGTTGCTGGAGGGATCAACAGTGCATGTGTGTCCGTGCAAGGGGTGTGCACCAGCTGCTGGAGAGGGGCTTTGGCCCCAGGGGCTTGTGTGTCCAGGTGCCAACACCTGGGAAGGCCCAGGGCCAGATGCAGCGTAAACTGTCTGTGGTCGGTTGCTGGAGGGATCCATAGCCTGTATATATGTCTATAATTCCCACTGACAGACCTTTATCCTAATCGACCAGGGAGGGGAACACGATAAGGCCATTTTGTTTGCTTGGGTGCTGTGTTTTCTGTCCATCTTGATCCATGGCTGGCTGGCTGTGCCTGTGCATTGTACGTGTGTATTTGTGTGTCTGTGTGTATTGGGAATACGTGCTGACTCGCTCCTAGCTGGGGCAGAGAGTTGCAGCAGCCTCACCTCTGCTGGGCCACCAGATGCTGCAACTTCTAACATAAAATAAAAATTCTGCCGGATCAGCTGGTGTAGTAAAAGAAAACGTCCTAATTTTTCCTTGGAAATGTTTTTTAAAAGAAGGCGTCTCTCTCTGCTCTTATTCTGGTCATGAGCCTGGTAAGTTCTTCCTTTGCCACCTCAGAGTGCAATGCCCAAAGCAACCAGCTGTGCAATGTAATCGCTTGGAGTAATGTGTATCCACAGAGCCTGAAGTATAACTAACTTTGATTGGAGCACAGAAAGTTTAAAAAGAATAGTAATTTTGAGGCATCTTGTCATCCCAAAATGGAGACCACCACATGGATTAATCATCATCTGCATGGCAAGCAGTTTATAGCCACTTAACAATTACTACAAATAAACTTTGTATTCACTCCTGAGCACTGTACTAACCTTTCCTTTCCTGAGGTACTTTTATAAAGCATAGGACAGAATATATAGGATATATAGTTTAACTACTGCAGGAGGAAAGTCGTGAGACTGTAAAGCGGCTGAAACTGGTGTCTCTCTGTCCTGAAGGCCCAGGCTACCTGCCTGACATTTTAGCCTTAATGGCAGTTTCTTAGCTTAATTAGATTTCAGATGCAAAACTGTGAACATTATTGGATTTCCCCTGTCCTTCATTCCTTCTCCAATGGGATGTGGATACATACAGGATAAAGATTCCTCCAATGTCACTAAAAGCATTGCAAAAATGGTTTGTCCACTGACAGCTTCTCTGAACTATGAACACCACTTCATTTTTTTGACCCACTAGAGAAGTAGAATGATGTGACTTCCCTTAGGAAAATTTCTTCTTAAAATGTGCAGAAGCAGGTTTTTTAAGCAGATCTTTAAATTCAGGTGGAAAAACAAAATCTTTAAAATCAGGGAGTGCCTTGTGTCTTCACTTAGGATCACTTTCTTTTGCTGGTTTACTGACACATTGCTATTGATCTGAAATATGTGCTGTTAGGTATCTGCAGACTGCAGAGGCAATGGGTTTAACTTCAGAGGGAAACGGAGACAGGAAAGATGCTCTAGCCAAGGATGCAGGTTCAAAGCTGCCTTATTAAACCTAGCCTAATGGAATTTTGTCCCTGCTCACGAATGGTCTGCCTTCATCTGCTGCGGTGACTTTTCTTTTTAGCAGATCTGCTTATAGCATGTCTGACAGTGATGCATTGACCTTGTCCATATTAAAAGATGCCATTGCTAAATCAACAGAGAATATGCAGAACCTTTTTGTTCAAGTGTGCATTGTGGATCCCATAGCTTTACTGCATGTAACACTAGCAGGGCATGCTTCTTTCAGCAGCTGTAGAAAACTTGATTGAAGCTGGTCCTTTCCACATGCTTGCATTGCCAAGGAATCAAAGCTTCAGGCTGCCACGTGTGTGGAGTTTTTAAATATGTATGACCCAAACAAGGGGCCTGTTGAGAAAGGCTCTAATCCTCTTGTATATTAAACCAGGTATTCTGGTCTCTCTTTCTGATGTTTCTGTGCTCTCAGATAGGCTAAATCAACCTTTGAAGTTTTGTTTCTTGTGTAAAATACACTTTAATAGGTGAACCTTGCAGCTAGGAGTTAGGAGGTACTGGTTCAACCCTCTTGAGGTAAAGTGTGTAGGTTTTATGTGCCACTAGGACCTAGAGAGCTACGGAGAATCAGAAGGAAGACATATTTAAAGAGATGGATATCTCTTTAGAGGCATATGTAGCAGCCCTTCCTCTGGCTGGACCAGGAACTAAGGGACGTCAGTCCTGTAGGATATTTGTTATATTCTGATAACAGAAATATCTGGAGTAGGGAGAGGAAAAATGCAAGCTGTTCTCAAAATGAAAGTGCTTTGTGCTAAGGTGTAGCAGGCTGGCCATTGTTTCCCTTGTAAGAGCTGGGTTTCTGAGACATGTTCAATTTTGGCATCTCTTGGAAGGAAATCTGAAAGGGGTTTACCTGTGCAGAATACAGTTATTCTCTGCTTAGATAGGATGGGATCCCATAGCTAGTCAAAAGCTTGAGTACTGAGTTTTGCTCTAGTAGACCTCTTAGGAGCCATATATATAGCTCTTTAAAATCCCAAATAACCTGCCACAAAACTGTCTGAGAGAGAACATTATAAGACAGCACAATTATAAAAGACTCTGAAAGGCTGAATAGGGTTTTTCCCCCTCGTGATATTTTGGAGTTGAACTTTAGATACATAATTTTAAACATGGCCTTTTAAAGTAACTTTTTATTCTGTCCCTGTCATTTTTAGAGCTGTAAAGGAAAGCCAAAATGCCAGGGAAGGGGAGCAAATGAAAAGGGGGAGCGGGGCTAGAGAGCGGGTTTTGATCATCTTTGCAAGAAGTGACATCATCTGTGAGAACAAAAGTCTTCAGTCGCTGCAACTGGAGACAGCTTTTAGTCTCCAATTCTATTTTGCCCCAAGCCAGCCAGCCAGCCAGCCAAATAAAAACAGCAGGATAAATCACTGCTGGCAGAACTTAATAGTTATGCAACATCCAGTGCACCATGCGCCTATTTTTAGATCAGTTTTACACTAGCAGAATTTATTTTATGAAATCTAAAAGGAATGTCTGGTCAGAGGCCGCAGGATAAAGAGGGTATTTAGGAAGTGCAAAATGTAAAAATACTTATACAAAGATGCACTAGCAAGCCCCACTTTGGCAATACTGGTATCCTTTCAAGAGTGTTGGCTCAGTCAGGCGTGGTAATGAAGAGTAGAGGGTTTTTTCATCAGTGTTCCCTTGAATTTCTAATATGCAATTGTTTTTTAAATGGTTAACTATACTTACTTTACCCTAATAGCTAACTGAATGTGTTTTACTTAAAGCTGGGCTTTTCCACCATTTATGCTGTACTGGAATGCAGTAAGCAGCAACTCACCTCCTTACAGTACTGGCTAGTCAGATTTAAAGAAATGGTGTTAACTGGAGTGCTCTGCAAAGCTGACTGAGCTACAGAGATACTCCTCATCCTTTGTGAGATACTCTGGATTTAATGAGCTCCTGATATTTAGCTGGTATATGCTTCATATATATTTCCTCAATCTTCAGTGAATTAGGATTGTGTATGCTGCTTGCTCCAGATCAAACTGAATCTTTCTCAGTGTTCACAGGAACCCACACTAAGTTGTATTTCATTAGTTAAAAGCAACTTCAGCTTGCAACACAGGTATGAATAACTGAAGATTGGTCTCACATACTGTGCTCTTTATCCAAGACCAGATGCGCATCTTTTCTAAATCTGACTTTATCCTTTCGCTGTTGTAAGTCTACATTAGTTTGTACCATGTATAATTTTGTTCCTAAAGTTTTTTTGCTCAGATTCAGAACGGGTAATGATTGGGAAAGGTTTGACCTCTCTCAGCCTTTAGAGATTCTATCAGATAAAACATACTCTGCATAGCTAACTTATCTTTGGGGTTTCTGCCACAATTTGAAGAGTTTTCAATCATGCCTTGAAGCAAATTAGTGTTCTGACCACTGCATGATCTGTCATGATCTTTTTTTCCCTTCTACCTTTCTTCTAGGTGACAATCTCGATGCCATCCATGACATAACTGTGGCATACCCCCAAAACATTCCTCAGACAGAGAAGCACCTTCTGAATGGAAACTTCCCAAAGGAGATTCACTTCCATGTCCAGAGGTATCCCATAGAGACAGTGCCCACTTCTAAGGAGGAGCTGCAGCTTTGGTGCCGGAAACGTTGGGAAGAGAAAGAGGAGAGACTCCGACACTTCTATGAAGGTGGAAAATGCTTCAGTGCAACAGGGCAAAGCATTATTCCACCATGTAAATCTGAGCTCAGGGTCCTCACGGTTAAGTGCATCTCACTCTTGTATTGGACGCTGTTCCCACTGGGTATGCTTGCACTGCTGTACCTGTACAGCTTTGCACGATGGTATTTTGCAGCCATGATCATCATCTTTGTTGTGCAGCAAAAAATATTTGGTGGGCTGGAACTAATTGAACTTGCTTGTCATCGGTATTTTAAAAAGCAACAGAAATTTCACAACATGAAAATGAAAAACAATTAGTTCCAGGGTATGGAAAAACAGAAAAATACGTGGTTTTGAGATGTCCTGCAAATTTTATGCACTGGGAAGAATTTTTGCATGAGAATTGTCTTTTACTATCGCCATTGTTAGACATTTGCACTTGATTCTGTGAAGAGAAAGAAAAATGTTAGTTATTGGTACATGTGAAAATGGTAGTTTTTATCTCTGAATGTAATTTCAACATTGCTCTTGCAAGCAGCTAGCGACTGCATTCTGCTGTAATTAAGAAACAAATTGCTGGATTATGAACAATCATAAGGATGTTAATAAATGTGACATGCACTGAACTTTCATGTGGAAACCCAAACTGTCCAGCTGAGAGACAGATGTACAGTTTCTGTATAATCACATTGTTGTAACGTAAGCACCGGATTTGGAAAGCTGGTAAGTTTAACCATGTTTTGATGGTAGGTGGAAGTTGGAGGATAAGTTGTTCTGTTTCATTTTTTTCTATTGCAAATATTCAGACTTATTTTAAAATAATATTTTCGCATAAGCTTTTCCAAACACTACTGAACTTACCACTATCCAACCATTCTGGCTTGGTCGCTCAGAAGGATTCTTAAGCCTTGCAGTCTTGTGTTGTAGTACCGAAAACAGTGCTGGCTCTGCCTCCATTTAAGTCTTAACTGATTATTTAATAGACCTATGCAGCTAACTTTTGGTTTCTCACTGTTTCATACTGTTTTGGTCTACCTGTTAGCTGTGGGAGACTTGTTCCTACTGTAGTATACAGAGCTGCAGGATAGAGGAGCTGGTTTTTTTGTTGGTTTATTGGTGCTTTTTTCTTGTAGAGGCAAAAATAAGTGTCTGTTTCTAAGGACCTGGCAAATGTTTTTCAAAAAGGTGTCCTTGTAGACATTATTTGATTGAAAACATTTTATTTATTTTTCAAAGTAGGCAAGATATCTTATTTTTTTCAAGTATTTAGTTTGGTTTTCACATTGCTTCCTTAGGCATTTCAAGTGTCCCTGTAGATAAGTAGAAAGATTGCTTGTTCCAGCCAGACGTGTTGCAATGCATCTGATGCAATGGTTGTCTCCTTATAGGTACAGGAGATGGGTTTCAGACTTAGCACAGCACAGGAAAATTGAGGTTCATCTTTGCTTTGCAATATTCTCGTAGATTGCTTGATAACATCATTGCTTTTCCAGTCTCCTTCACAATTTTTGGGGGGTTCTTTTGGGGCTCCCACTGTAACACTTTGCCTTATTTTCATGACATTCAGAAAATCTGAAGGCTTAAACTCAGACAAAGCACTTTCAAGTGTATCCCTTGTCATATATAATAAAAGTAATGTTTCTGCTCACATAGTAAAAGACACAAATGTTGCCAGCACTTAGGAGAACTTCAGGTTAGATTTGTTTTTCAGCCTCAAAAATGTTAGACCACTTGATCAACTGCAAAACCTTCCTGACTTACTAAGCATTTGTTGTTTATTGGATGAAGACTTGTTTGAGCTACACCGAGATGGCCTGTCTCCATATGTTGAGTGGCACTGTCATGAAATGTGAAAGTACAGAGTGCAAAATGTAACTTGTACAGTGCTGAATATCTCAGTCATTGGGTCAGCATGGTAGGCACATTTGTTTTCTTCTAAATTCCAACACTAAACATGTTGTCTGATGTGTTTTTATCAAAGGCCATTTTTTAAACGAATCACCAGCCTCTATTCAACTGTCCCTTGCAAGGTGACAAATATTTTTTAATCTATGCTTATAATAACAACTGTTTATTATGTGAAAAGTACTTGAAGCCATCTGTTTTACTCTAATTTTTTAAATCCTTTTTTTCTTAAATAAAACTAAGTTTATATTTAGGGTTATGTTTCTTAATGATTTTTTCATATTTATATTTGTGTACCTGATGACTGGTGTTTCATTGTCACGAGTGGAAGGAGGTCCTTTCTGCACTATGAGGACTTCTTAAAATATATTTCTGTGATATCAAAGGCATGGTTGCAGTTTAAATCTACATAGCCTGGTTTTTCTTCACCTAATACTCCATTTTGGTGCAGTTCCCAGCACATCCAGGTAACTCGCTGCAAGGAAAAAACCTAAAAACCTCATTTATGGTTCATGCAGAGGAGTCTTAAAAGGCTTCTTCTAGTCTATCCTGAGCCATGGCTGTGCTTTCATACTAGGAGTAACCATGGCCAGCCTACTCCAATAGCCTTAACATAATCTTCAGGAATGACTTCGGAGGACAGGTTATATGTGTTGGTGACATAAATACCAGCTCTACTTTTCTCAGTCCTTCAGAGAACTTTGTGGTGTCATCAGATGTATCAGGAACATCAATGTGAGTCTTGGTCATGGAGTAGTGAAAAATTTACGTCTGTCTGTGATTAGAGCTGGGCTCTGAAAGTTAAATCAAATGCAATCCATCACTGACCCTTAGAAGGGTTTTTTCCCCAGCTGGAGCCAAACACGTAACCTACTGTAATGTGGTAAACATCCTGCAAATCTGTAATTCATCCTCTTCTCTCATGTATTTGGATTGAAGAGAAAGAATAATCTTCTTGTCAGCTGCTAATGTCACATTTGCAATGACTGACACCATGATGTGTGGCGGCACATGGTAAGTGAAGAATCCTCCTCTCACAGGGAGGGGTGTTGGCTTGGTGACTGACGTAAATTTTCAGATTATGTGCATCATTTTCCATCTCAATTAGAAATTCAAACATGGGGAAAAAATTAATAAAAAGCAAAAACTATGTGGCTATAGAAGCTTCTTTGTTTAAAAAGTAGTTAAGGAACTGAAGGAAGATATTTCTGCGAATGCTTTTTTTCCTCTGGTCAAAATGTAACTTTTTACACAAAGGGTTTTAATATACAGATTTTTTTTGAGACTATTTTGTTCTTACTCTGTTTCCCTATTCAGAGTACACTTACGATGGCACTTAGGGCCATGGTTTAGTGGTGGACTTGGCAGTGTTAGGTTAACAGTTGGACTTGATGATCTTAAAGGTCTTTTCCAACCTAAGCATTTTTGTGATTCTATGTTGGGTAAATCACTTTGAAATGTTTTCAATGTTGTTAGGTTAAAGGTGCTAATACTCCAGAAATCACACCCTGCCTCTCTTTCATGGAAGGCATATTGGCACCGAGACTTGTCTCGCTCATTAGCATGTTTGTCATGGCTCACCTTCTCTCGTAGTCCTAGCAGCCGCACTGCTCAGCAGTGATTGCTCTGTCTACGGGACCTCTAAGTCTTGCTTATGTTATTTGAGATCAGTGACATGCTTTGAGGATACTGCTCTCGTTTGTTCAATCAGATGTTTCCCCATCAGCATCAGGGTTTTCTTTCTCTCTGCTCAGAACAGAAGGTTGAAATCCTGCCATCTGCGTTTGTCATCAAGCTCATCTGGGTAGCAGGACATCAGACCAAGACATTTCTCTCTTGGCTTCAGAGCTGCAAGGCCCAAAGCTGGTCTTTAAGGTGTTGTCTTGATCATATGAAATGTAGTTCCTAGTTTTGTGCATCGCATCAATCTGTGTTGTTTAAAAAAGATCCATGTTTTTATAACTTGATTTTATATGTACACTGTGTGAAAGGAAACACCAGGATACTACAAACCTACAGAAAGCCTTAGTTTTCAGAGTTCACTGATTATATTAGAATGTTTTAATCATGTACCAGTTACTCTACAGCAACAATAAAGACATGAAGCATTGCATGTGTTTAATTTTGCTGTTTTCTTTTTACTGCGTGACATATTCTGTATGCACCCATAAGGAACAAACCTTCAATCATATGGCTGGCTGTTTTGGGCAGACTGGTGTCCATTTGGGTGCTCAACCCATGGTTTGTGTCTGTTGGGGTGCTATGTCTCACTTCTCTCCATGGGAGGTTGGAAAGAGGCAGCTGGCCGGACTCACCCTTCTCGATTCTTCATGTAAAGGGATGTGTGCAAGACATGCAGCTCAATTTTAGCCTTGATTTGCTAATTAAGCAATATTGTGGCTCAAAAGAGGACATAGGTAAGTCCTCCATTTTAGCTATATCCTGTTACCACCCATGTAATTACTGACACAAGAATGTATCTGTGGCATGGTTCACGTTCTTAGAGGACCTCTTTAATGTAACTTCAGATCACAGGCTCCTTGATTTCTCTCTCCATTGTCTAAATGCTAATCTGGTGTGGAAGGGCAAGGGCTGTGATTGCCAGGAGCTGTTGTGCTCCTCGTTACCTAATGGGGAATAGCCTTGCCATGAGTGCTGCACCCTGCAGCAGCCCTAGCAAACACCCACGTCTCCAGCAGGGAGCATGTGTCAGAAAGACCGCAAGAAACTGAGACCCTGGTAGCAGTTTCTACAGCTGGAGATGATATTTGCAATGTGTACATATGCTCGGAGCATTCAGATTGGTGCCAAAAGTCAAAATGAGTCATGCTCTGCATTGAATGGCTTGTCTCTGAAAAGATGGTTGTCACTTTCTCTGTTTCCTCAGAGGTGAAATATGCAATGAAAAAATCGATTTATCTGGTTTACCTGCCATTATAGAAAATAATAATAATGGAGGCCAAAGCTTTCACCCTCCAGCTGCCCCAAACACCTCCTTTGCAGTTCAGTACAGCGGGTAAAAGGTGGTCTTATTTCCTGAGGACTTTGAATCAGACTGCAAGCTATCTCAAGCAGAAATTATTGCTGGGAGCACGGTCTGTGCTTATAACATGCTTGAGTGACTTTCATCCTAGGGAGAGTTTGTGCTGAGACACACAAGAGGCAGAGAGCTCACCGCTGTCCTTGCTGGGCCTCTCAAAAGTCCCAGCATCTTTAACAGGAGTGGAGATAGGCCCTGAATTTTTAAGCAGATGTCTTTGTTTTAGTCTAGTCTGGCCTCCGTATGGTTTGTCATTCCTTTTTCTGGAATTCTGCACGTAGAGTGACTATTTTCTCTGGTGCTTGAATATGCAGGAGTTTGACAAGAAGAGTTTGAGCAAAACTGCCTACATTTTCTCAGATAGGCATTGCTGCTCACAGGAGCAGAAGAAAGGATGTTTGCTCCTTCTGAGATACCTCATGGTGGGCTGCATGAGAGGTGGGCAGGCAAGGGCTGGTGTGAGTGAAATGGTTTTGGTGGTCAGCACCCTCTTCCCTAAATTTCTCTCTCCATCTTGCTTGTCAGAGTGAGGAGGTGAGAGCCCCTTCACCCTCATCTGCAGGGAGCAGAGAAGCACCTTCAGCCTCACCAAGGCCTTAGCCTTGCTTCTGTGTCCACAGGACGACACCCAGCAAAAGAGGATGAGCTGCTACAGGCTGCGAGAGCACAAGAAGATGCTGCAGGAGGAGCAAGAGGCAACACTGGGCACTGCTGCCTACAGAGCCATAACCAGGCACTAACACCACTGCCTGGTTTGGCCCTCTACACCCTTGAGTTATTTCTTTGCCTTGCTGCGTGAGCTGCTGGGTGTCTAGTGAGTGAGAAGAATGGATATTGGTTAACACTGGACTCAAAGGGAAGGGAAATGTTAGGGATAATGGGATAGAGGCACTGGGGAAGCTGCGTACAACCAGTTGGGAGCTTCAGAGGCTGAAGGAAAAGGTCTACATTAAGAGACTTGTTTACTTAGACATCTTTAGAGAAAGTGGATAGAGAATGAACATCCTCCATGGGTGGTGGTTCACAGTGAGACCCACAGACTGCCCTGGGAAGAGCCTCTTTATGTTCTTACCAGACAGGCCGCCCAAATATGCTGGCATTGCCCACGCATGTCTGTAGATAGTCGGGGTGATATCTCCTCTCTCCATACTAAAGTTTCTCACTTGATGTCCTGTGTTTCAGGACATGTGAACAGCTCCTCCTGTTTCTTGTCCTGGCAGCTGTGAAAGACACTGAGCTCTTTAACGAAGAGTAATCCCTTACTGTCAGTAAGATTCCCATCAGCAGCCTGGGGAGATGCCCAGCTTTCCAGAGAAGCTTGCAAAATCACTTGTAAAGCAGAGCTGCCTCATGCAATCTGTGCATCACCTGGCAGCCAGGTGCTCCCTCACCTCTTTGGCCAGGGGCTGCCTCGTCGTGCCCCTCCCCACCACCGCAATTAGATTTCCTTCCAGATTATCCACTGAAATGATTTGAGTGGAAATGTTCACACGGATAGGTCCACAGGTTTGATTCTTACAGCTTTGGACTCCCTGCCTGGGTGGTGTTCAAAGAGCTCTCTCAAGCTCAGTTCTGAACTTGTTTCATTTGAGAAGTGCCCTTTTTATAGCTACTTAAGCAAAGCTTCCCACTTCTCAGTACTTTGTGATGGGCAAAACCCATTAGAGCCAGTAGATTGGCCTCAGGGTCATGACAGGGAAACCTTGCCTCTGCTGCGGGGGCAGGAGGGGGTCCCCTCCCAGCACTTGGGGCTCAGTTAAATGAGACTACCATGTGCAGTCCTGGCCATGGGGAGGTCAGGAGCTGAAGTCAGGTTGCTTCTAACAGGCCTTAACACCAGTCTCTGGAGGAGCAGAACCAGCAGTTTAAAGGAAATGCTCAAAACACGGTCTCTTTTGGCAACAAATGAAACTTTCCTGATTCCTTTCTTGCTCTCTGCCTTCCTTCTCCTCTTGCCCTCCCAGGTGCAAGAGAGAAGGTTTTGGGACACCCTCTAAGCTTCAGTTGCTTAAAGCAGGAGAATGTGATCCCAGAGCTGCTATCCTACGTGGATCAAGCCGTGCTGGCAGGCTCACAAGTCAGGAACGGAGGACTGCTTGACATCAGAAGGCTCTCTTCATCTGTCTACCCCTGGAGAGACCCACAAGGCGAGGGGCTGGATCCATTTCCTTACCCACTGCTGTTCTCCTGCGTGGACGCGTGCCAGATGGTTCATCTTGCTAGGCTACTGCATGAACAATGTGAGATTTTCACCAACATGAGGAAAATGGGATATGAAGCATCATCCTGCAGGACCCCAGTGCTTCAGCCACCAGCTGGGAAGCTGGAGAGGAGACTTGGGAAAGGTGCGGCTGTGCATGGACCTGCTGACCAACAGACCTCGCGTGTCCTTGGTGGTCTTCTCAGAGATGTGGTGGATAATGTGGGCCAGGGGTAGGGACAGTGCAGATACCACTTACTGCAAGCCAGGGATGTGTCTGACACCAGGCACTAACACTCACATACAGGTTTGAGGCTGCATGACAGCCTCAGCCTCAGGGACAGGTATTATTCCTGGTCCCCGAGGCCTTGGCTAGGAGCGAGTCCCAGCATTGTGGGCAGGACAGCACAGGATTCAGCTGACCCACAGCTGCTGGGATAATGGGCAGCAAATGTCACATTGCTAGCAGCAGTGAGGACCAGGTATTTATTCCAGGTGCAATAACTCAGCTGCCTGTCTGTTCCTGTCCCTGATACATGCCCAGCATATGCACCCCCCAGAGCGTTAGTCCTAATAATTCAGTGGGGTTTTGTCCGACACGGGTAAGAGCAGGGCTGATGTTTAGCTGTGGTCTCTGTTCTCCTCATTTTATTCCTGCTTCTGCACCATGTGTGGGGACACCTGCCTGGTCCCAGAGCGTGGGGTGCCTCAGACTATACACTACATGCCCAGCTCAGCTTTAAATTCAGACACTGAAGCTCTAGGAGTAGTCTGGCTGCACAGAGCTTAGTGTGGGCTATTCTGGTATAGATAGATGAGCTTGTTCCGAGTCTCCCGCTGCCACAGCCATACCGCTCTCCTGTACAACAACTTAAAAGCCCACAGGGGGATCTTGGCAAGCCTCTTCTGCAGCAGAAGTGCTGATAAAGCTTTCTTTTCCTTCCCAACCACTGATAAAGAGCAGTGATGGAGGCAGGAGTCTAGCTGGAAGCATATGACTTTTGCTGCCTTCTCTGTTTCCATGCTGGGATGAGCTGCCAGGATCAGGGTAGCTGGCCCAGGCCTCTGTGGTCCATCACTTGGGCTCTTAAAACTGTACAAGGGCAAACCTGACCTTGAGGTCACTCAGCAGTCAAGTGTCCACTAGGTGTGTGACATTTCCAGCCTCCTTACTGTAGATGCTGTGTTCCTCTAGAGGTTTTGTTTGTCTACCCTTGCTGGGGAAAGGGAGGGGTCTTTTCCAAGAGTCCCTGAGAGTGAGTGCACAGAGATGTTTTATGCAAGATCACAGCAAGGTGTTCAGGTCTGCCTCCTCACAATATGTGAAGGTTAAAGGCAGGCTCTCAGCTTTCCGCTGCTAATAACAGAAAGTGCTATGTAAGTGAGAGAGAGTCTAATTAGGGATTAATGAGAAAGGAGCCTGTGGTTTTATTATCCGTTAGACACGAGTACTGTGGATCAGCAAGAGAGGTTGCATTAGCTGCTTCCTGCTGAGTCCTTCCAGCAGGAAAGTCCTTAGCAGACTTTCTGCATCATTTAAGGCCAGGAGGTAGAGGAGGGCGCTGAGGATAAGGAGTGGTGGGGCTTGGTGTCCTCTGCTGCAGGCTGGGACACCCCAAACCTGTGACTCCACGGGTGGACTGAAGACCTTGGGCTCTACCGTTGGGTCTGCCACAGCCCAGCGGCATGCGTCACACAGCTCCTGCTTCCCGGGTGGTTCAGCAGGACTGGGGCCATCTCCTGGGGATGCGCTGCTGCTGGGAAGACACACCACTGTGCCACAGACCCTTATTGCAGGTGAAAAGGGGCCCCAGCCCCATGAGAGTCCCTTTCTGGTCACAGGTGTCCCTTTTTCTCAGCCTGGTGGCAGGCCACGATACATCAGGAGAGGAACAGTCTGGGAGCGAAAGCACAGCTATTTGCTCCTGTGAAGGCCAGAGCAGAGCTCCCTGCTTTGGGACCAGCCCCTGCCCCACTCCAGCCTGAATCTGTTAGCGAGGGACACTGAAAAAGATCAGATCATTGACTGTTAGACGAACACAGGAATAAAACCAGGGAGGTTAAATACCAAAGCTTGAATTAGCTTCATCATTCCAAACCATTACATAAAAACTATTAAAGTTATTACAGGACATGCTGGATGCTTGTACATCAGGAACAACAAAAATAGATAGAACGGTTCTTGTCATAAATATCACTCAAGCCATCTCAACAGCCTTCTTTGCCATCATGGTGCTGCTGGCAGCCAGCCTGCCTGAGCAATGCCAAACCAATGGCGAGTGGTGGGTGCATTTGATGGAAACAGCTAATTCTCTTTCTAAAGAGTATGAGTCTTACATTGGTTTATGATTAGCAGATCCCTGAACATTTCTCAAGGAGAGAAGCTTCCTGACATGAGGCAGACATTGTTTCTCTGGGTCCTCTCCATGGGGCTCTTGCTGCAAATACTACAAGGAACCAGAGCCCAGGGGATAAAAAAACACAAACCCCCCACAAATGAAAAACCCCGCATGCATTTGTCAAGTCTGTTAATAATGTGCTTCATACTGTACTTTGAATGCTTTATTTAATGATTACTCTGCATTTTGCCACTCAGACATTGCAGTAACATCTAGTCCTAAAGTTATCAGACGTCCAGTATATCACAGCCTGACTCTACTGATGTCTTTCTTTTTGATTCCAAGATGTCTTTGTTACCAAGCACATGGACTTCTAAAGCCTCCTGTATCAACACAGCATGCAGTTACGTGCTTTTGTTACTCTATTAACCAAACCAGGTGCCTTTTCCAGTGACAGACCATTGCACCCCTAGATATAAAGTCCTTTGGTTACCCCTAGTCTGCCACATGCTCTAACACATCCAGTTAGGAAACGAACCCAGCTTTTAGCTAGGTATCTCCAAATCCTAATCCTCCCATCCCATCATGCTCTGCTGCATCTCTCCCCACAGAGGAGAGGATTAGAATGGAGGACCTTACCCTGCACACCGGTGGGAGTGGGCAGAGTGAGAGGTCGCGCTGAACCTGGAGTGCTTCCAGGGCCACCAAACCTCACTGAGTCACTCATTAAGTTGATACAGCAGGAAGTCATCGAAAATAGAAGACAGTGGAAATAAAATAAATAACAAGGAATCCATTCACACCCTTGGCAGAGGCGATTCGGTTCCCGGTTCCCCGTGTGCCTGCAGGGAGGACAGCCGCTGCTTATTAGACAGGTTATGTAATTGAAGTGGTCTATATTTATCAGGAGTGTGTGGCGTACACACCTCGAGGGTCAGATGCCCAGCAGTTTGGAGAACATTAGTTCCCTTAATGAATCAGCAGGGAGAAGGACCTAAAAATACAACTCGGCTGCAGAGGGGCATCATCAAGTTGCTCAGTCAGCCAAGGTCAGGAGGCCCTGACTGCTTTTCCAGCTCTGGCTGGAGTTGTGATGTTACGCTCAGATGCTCATCACCCCTGAAAAGGCAGGATCCACACTGAGCTAAGACTCCTTTCAAGCTTCTGCTGTGGTGCTGGGTGTTGAACCCATGCCTAAAGGAGGAAAAAGACCACCAGTCTATGCCATAACCACCATATAGTAAAGTCAACCTCCTTTTTGGGCATTCTCCCTCTGAGTCCAGCAATTCTAGACTAATGGTAGTCCAGCAATTCTGGACTAATGGTAGTCCAGCTCTTGCAGGCAGGGTGCTGGGATCAACTGCCTGCTCTGGGTTTCAGCTTTGTGACTTAGGGCATCCTGCATGAAAGTAGCATAAAGGCTGGAGATGGCCCGGGCTTCAGGTTTCTTGCTTCCCCTGTGAGGGGCATCAGCCATACAGAAGGCAAGCAATGACTATCTAAGCCCACGTAGGCACTTTCCATCCTCCTTTCTGGATGGGTAGAGCTGGAGAGAATCACTCCATTGCTCCACATCCCCCTCCAGTGTGTGGGGTGGCATCCTGGCAGTGCTCAGGTGCAGCGATCTCAGCAGTCAGAAGCTTGGCTGGAAGCAGGTCTTTTATGACCTTTTCAGCCTGGCTGTGACCACTGCATCCCAGTGCCATGCTGGTCTGCACTAGAAGAGGCCCCAGGTGGCATTCCTGCTACATGGAGGGGGGAAAACTGAACACAAGTGGGGTGTATTCTCCTTTATAGGGTGTAGTACCACTAAAAATGATGGAGCAGGGAAGCTCCAGCGCATTGGCAGTGGCCCACAGTCACTCCACAACAGGCTGGAGACACTGAGGTGAGCAGCCAGTTGGAGAGGTGTTTCGGCCATTTTGCGTGTATGAAGATGGTTAATGAGAGCTTTTTTTTAGAAAACTGGAACAGGTGGAAGGAGTTAGCAGATTGTCTCTGTTTTCTTGGTTTCTACTATTATAAGTGAATTTGTTTGCCTGCAGTGCCCAAGAGCACAGCTCAGTATACCCTGATTTACCCAGACCAGTATAGACCAAGATTAGTCTTATCCTATAGGCCCTATGCTGTGTTTGCAGTGTCCATATATGCCATTCACCTTTTTTAAGATCTTAAATACTGTGCACCAGACCAAATTCTGCCTTCCTGTAGACCTGATGGAGGACATGCCCAACAGAGGCAGAGAGCAGAGCCTGGCTATGCAGCCTGTCCCACGAGGCTGGCGATTGCCCTGATGTCTGTGCATCCCTGTCACACCCCCAGTAATGTCCTTGGTCCTTAGCTTCATACAGTTCAGCATCTGCCCCATGCAAGGGCTGGGATACCATGCTAAAGCTGGCCTGGATGGGCACATGCAGCTCCGGGTGAAATAAAAAATGTAGAGGGATAAACTACATGTAGATGTTGAGTTAGTGACCTATCACAGCCAAAGTTGATGTCCCTCTTGGTGGGGTCTGCAGAGCTCTGGTAGCAATTCAAGTAACATAATCCCCGTTGCTCAGTCTGACCCACCTGAAGCATCCATGTTTGTTATGGTTTGGAAAAGCTTGGTCAGAAAGTGCTTCCTCATTTTTGTGTGTTTCCAAAGAACAGTACTCTCCTATGAATGTCAGGGTGGAGATTACCTACAGGAGCAGTAGAACTTCCTGACTGCTACAGCTAGTATTAATTAAGACTTGAGAGAAGGATCCTGCTGAGCTGTGGGCTGAGGAGCAATAGTTTCTTGGGGGTGGTGCAGGCAAGAGGGCAGAAAGAAGATGGGGGTCTGGCACTTCAGGGGCTTCCTCAGGCTAGAGGAATGCAGGCAGGTGCAGGCACCATGTTGGTGCTCCATCTGGAGCTCTGCAGGTGTTGGTCACAAGCTGGAATCCTGCTCCCCACCTGAACCACTTCTGGAGCCAGCCTGGAGATGCTGGTAGCCCTGATGGGGAGGACAGACCTCTGGAGAAGGACCAGGAGGTCAACACCAGCAGTCACATCTGTGCTGTGGGCCTGGAGCACTGGGTAAGGCATTTGTCTGTGTTGCAGTCATGTGTAGTCTTAGTCCTACCTTCAGTGTAAACCTTGGAGATTTTAACATAAACCACAGGAGGGTGTTCCTCCCATCATGATCTTACTTCTGCTTGTCTGTGAGGTCTCTGTGGTCACTGCAAAGTCCACCCATGCCACTGGTGACACTGGATCAGTCCTTCTGGGCTCTCACTGTCCAAGCACCTGGGTGCCAGCTCCCCTCTGCTCCCAGTGATGCGACCAGCTGAGGCTCAGAGACCAAATACAGCCCTTCCACACAGTCAGTCCTGGCCTCTCTGGGATGAGGCTCTGTCCCACAGCAACTGAGGAAAAGGACTGATTCAAATATAGATTCAGGGCTGGGCTTCCCACTGCATGTTTTCTGAGTGAAATAATTTATTTGGAAGACCTGGTCCTGGCAGAAATCTTTGCTCACATTTTTCTGCTCACCTCAGTCATCCCTGCAGATAACTCGGCTGTCAGAGCAGCTCCTCCTTCCCTGACCCCACATCCCCTGGATGGGCTCACAAGGCACATTTCTCTCCTGCAATGGCTGCCAGAATTGCTTATTTTTAAACCCTGGGACACAAAAGCCCTGCCTTTATCATTTGCCTGCAGTCTCAGCAGCCCGATGTATCCTCATTAAGCAACCACTGATCATCAAATGAACCTGACAGGCATGGGGAAATGTGGCCACCCGGCATGCCTGCAGCTGGTCCTGGCTCTCAGTGGATGAAAATCATGGGGGATCTTCTCTTTACAGGATGGGGAGAAAGGCTCTTGGGACCCCAGAAGAATGGTGAGCTTGTGCCTTCCCACTGCAGGGTGGGAGCCAGTGGCTGCAAGGACTGAGTTTGCTCCAGTCCCCCAGATTTTCTACTGACAAACAATAATAATAATAATAATTCTTTAAAGAGGGTTAATGGGATGGAAAAATGGAAAACTGTATTATGGACCGTGCAATTTTGTTTTCCTCTTTGAAGACACTGTTTAAATAATCCTTCTATTTCTTTATTTTTAATCTTTGTAGCCCACACCCTGAGGGAGGATGTCTTCAGAGCAAGAAGACCACCAGAATTTGGTCAACTGCATGAAAGGCAACATCCAATTTGGGTGGCAGCCTGACCCTCAGACCAGGGCTGCTGCTCCTGAAGATTTAGGGAAAGGGTTGGATCACACAGGGATATTGGTGCAGCCCCCTGTCCAGAGCAAAACCCACTTCAATTTCACTGTAAATGCCTGGGTGTTCAGAAGTGTTTGGACTTGTGTTGAGCTTGTGTTCTGGTCAGGACTAGCCCCCAGCTGGTTTCTCCAGCCACCAAAGTCACTACAGTCTCCCAAGGGAAAGGTCACATTGCCTTTTGGAAGAGAGCATGCAAAGCCCAGTACACGCAAAGAGGGAATCACAATGTGAATGAAACATTACAGCAATCCCGGCGATGGGAGCATGCCTGTAGGCAGGAATCACTCCTGTGCTGTGGTGATGGGAGAAAACACGGTCACTGGTGCTTGTTATGGGGCCAAGAGCCCCCTTTCTGGAATATACTGGAGCTGGGCCTCCAGCAAAATTACAGCTTGACAAGGATGCTCAGGAGTCCCTGCTTGGGTACACTTCACCCTGAAACAGGCACCAGCTGATACATAAATTAACTTTTTTTTCCCCCCAGCTTTCAGAAAAAGCTTAAGCTGGACTCTGTAATTGCATAGTTTTAGTACAGCTCCTGTCTCAACTCAATTTCTTCAGGCACCACTAATTAAATTGAATTTACTAGGATGACAAGTGTCCTTCTTGTCTTGCCCACAGCTGTTGTGACTGCTGCTCGGGCTGCAGTGCTGACTTTTTGGTCCTGGGGCTCAGCCTTGTGCAGGGACCTGCCATGGGACCCTGGGGCTCCTCTGGGGCTGCCCAGGCTTGGGGGCACTGCCTGGGTGCCACTCTCAGTGTGAGAACTAAGGAGCAGACCAGGGATCAGCCCAGCCTGGTTTTTATTTCTGCAAATAACTCAGGTGGTCACAGACTGGTCTGTAGGTCCCTCGTTATCCTCATGTCCGTGCCTGGTGAAGAAAGTTAATAATAGATGTTGGATACTGCAGGAAGATGCAGAATTTATATTAATTCCCATTCCTTCTCAGTAATAAAAATGTTTCTCCCCTAAGAGTCCCATGATTAATTGATCCAGCAATTGACAAATCAAGGATGGGAATGCATAAAATCCAATAGAAACAGATGAAAATAGCATTATGTACCATCTGATGCAGTCAGCGATGTCACACAACGAAATGACTGCAGAAAAATAGGGCCTTGAGCTGGAGGAGCCTTCATTAAGATGTGGCAAGGGTATTATTAAGTAAAAGAACATTGATTTTGTTTGAAAGATTTGGCCATCCATATTAAATATAATCTCAGTAATGTAATCTTGGTAGTTGCTTTAAATGTCAGCCTCACTTGGCTACATCTGCTTGCTGGGGTTGCTGCTCTGAAATGAAAATGAAAACTTCATTCTCCATCACCTATTGTACTCCATTAGCAGCTTGATAGGCTGTGCCTATACAGGGAAGAATTAGCATATGGGTTTTCTATAGGGAATAAGCATATGCCAGAAAGACCTGTGTATGTAAAACATAAGTGATGGTAACAAAACAAGTAATTTATAAAGACAAGAGCAGCCAACGAACAGGATATTTCAAAACCAGAAAACACCTCAAACTCTGGGCTTTCATGTGGGGCTTGAACACCAGGCCAAACTCTCTGCTGTTTCCAAGGCATGTAGATCTGCTGCTGGCTTCAGCTCAATGTCCTCAGAAGCTGAAGCCCCTATCCCAAGTCCAGTCTGACAAATTCTGCTAAAGAATTATTTTTCTGGGGTCCCAGATGTCCAGATCCAGCAACAGCAATGCCTGCACAGGGCTTCCATGGGAGTGTGTTGGTTGGCTGGAGAGAGGTGGTACTCAGTGATGCCCACCAGTGGATGCTTCAAGATTGGTGAAAAGCACCACTGAACTCGCAACCTAACAGCACAGCTGATGCAAGGGTCCTTACACAGGTGGGAGTTCCCACAGCAAAATGGTGCATGACACCACTCATCCCAACAGGGAGCACGGGCACAGTCCCCAAGAGGCATGAACCTCGCATCCCACAAGCCTCAGAGGAGCTGGGGATAGCATCCCCTGGGGAAAAGTGCAGGAAGGAGGAGAAGAGGAGGATCTCTGCTGGAAACATAAAGCCAAAGTCCAGCAGTACATAATATGGGTTCTCTTTGCTGCCTGCTGGGGAGATCTGCTGTCAGAAATCCAGCACAGCAAATGCAAGAGATGTTCTCTTCCTCTGAGACAGATAAAAACTTTGACCAAATCCTTGCCTGTGTTCGTCTGAGCCCAAGGCGCCCACCTCTGCTCCTGCAGGAGATCTCCAGCCCTGCACTCTCTCCCCCAAGCCCTGGGATGAAAACAGCAGCCTGCAGACAGCGATGGAAACAAGGGGTACCACCAGACAGGAGGGACTGTGGGCTCAGAAGCAGCTGTGAGGACCAAGGGAAGACTGGAAGTTTTGACACAGTTATTCCTGCATCCCCCAGATCCAGTGGGCCAGAGGAAAGTAGCAGTGCGGAGAGCAGGTGGCTAAGCACATCAGTTGCATAGCTCTGCTAAAGGAGCACAACAAAAGGCATCAAAACAATTTCCTTGAGAATCAGAAGTGTCCAGACACAGCTGAAGGCACTGAGCCACTTGACTGTAATGGAGTCAATTTTCTCCTTCAAAGTGCAGCATATAAACCTTTTTATAGCCCTGCGCCAGCAGAGCTATTTTTTCTCCCTGCCAGCTGTTGAAAGCCATTTCTGTGGCTCCCTCTCCAAGCCTTTGCCCGCTATCCTGCAGCTACCATTTCATTGCCCTCTTGAGCACTTGGAAGCTGAAAGGCAAAGAATTGGAAAACGACCGCTCTGCTCTGACATTGCTTTGGGGTCAGGAAAGAGTACCATACAGGTGGGGAATGGATGGGAGATGGGAAGCAGGGGTAAAAGGAGCAACCATGTGTGGCAGGGCTCACCCCATGTTCCTCCAGTGTGAGGTCTGCTCCGTGCATCGCTTCCAGTGCTGGGGCCACAGCAAGAGGAGCTGGCTCTTTGTGTGTTGAGCAAAAAAGCAGGGGAACACCTTGCCCCAGGATGCTGAGGACACCAAAAGCTCATACTGGTCCAAGGGAACAGTGGTCCCTTTGGCAGAAGAAAGATCTTTGGAGAGCTGGTTAATGCACAGGAAACATCTCTGGCACCGAGCTCCTCAGCAACATGTTGCCGGAGATGTGTAGGGTTTGTAAGCAAGAACCCTTGTTTTATTGCCCTAATTTTATCTGCCTCCTAATTGCCTCCTTTCAGGTAATGAGCTGCACAGACCTTTGCTTTCTGACGTGGAAACCTAATGATCCTTCCTTAGGTCCACTGACTATTTTTCCGTCTCTTTTATAACTGTGAGAAAAAGAAACGAGACAAAATAACCGTAAAGATCATCCTGCAGGCCTTTGCTGGGTAAAGCCCACATTGCCGTAATGTAAGCATGATCTAAGTGCTAGGCTTGAAACAAGAGGGGCTTTTTCACTGCAGAGTGGGAGCAGAATTACCTTTCCCTACAGAATAGGGCAGCTACTCCATGGAGTAAGTGAGCCTGGATCAAACACAGGGCTTGACATTTGGGTCACAGATGAGGCACAAACACCTGCCTCCCCTCGTGATCAGTCCTGGGGGTGTCTGATGGAAATAGGAACACAACCTCCCTCCAGAAAAAAAAGGAAGAACAAGAAGAAAATGGAAAGAAAATAGATTTGTGTTGGTTGGGTGAGTCCGGTAGTTCTGAAAAACCACAGAGCACAAAGGCGAAAATATACATGGAAAGCAAAATATAGAAGCTTTTGTGTGATGCCAGCAATTTTCCTTTCCTTCACTGAGAAAGGAGCTGCATGAATGTGCGGTGTTACGATTTGCTCTTTCAAATGGCTGAGTCAAATACCAGCTAAATTACAAAGAGCTGTACAGAGACGTGAAGGACACGTAATGACAATATTTTGTCATTGCTCCCTCTGAAATGGATGTGGAAAGTGGGAAGAAGAAAAAAAAAATCGCATTAGGATTCAGATAGGATTTTGATAGCAGTTATTAAATGAAATGTAAAGGTTATTTTTAAACCCAAACCCTTGGTGCTGCACCAAGCATGAACAGACTGGAAAATGATCTGAATTTTTTCATTTTCCTAATATTGTTCCTATGGATGTGTTTACCACATAGGCAGGCATTGCAACCTTAAATTAAGAAAAAGGGAAAGGCAAAAGAAGAACATGCATTTTGCCAGGTACACAGTCTAAACACATACCAACAGAGCAACAGCTGTAATTGATATTCCACTGCCAGTACACCTAGGTCCAGGGTTAGAGCAGCAATGAGCAAGACCAGGACTTGGAGTAACCCATGCGCTGGTTCAGCTCTCGGCTCTTCAGGTCTTCCACCCTGAATACAACACTGGAGCAGATACTGAGTATACAGAAAAGGAAATGTGACTAGTGTTGTCCAAACTCGGCCCAAAATTCCCATTGACTTTGACGAGTTGGTCCCAGGCACAGGCATCCGGCCTGGAGGCAGCAGGAGTGAGCAGGCAGGAGGCTGAAGGGGTTTCTGGAAGAACCCAGGCAAACTTCACACCTGGGTTTGTAAGAAGCTCCTGCGTGTCCAGTTTCTAGTTACTGGTCTTGTAGAGTCGAGGTGGGATTCAGCAGTTCCTACACGTTGTCCTAGACCTTGTCCTGTCTCACCAAGGGCCTGTGGTTTTCATCCAAGAAGAGGGCAGAAAAGTCAGCCTTGAGACCAGTCCACCAACCCTAGTGGTGTGAGGGATGTTGCAGGGTGAGGAACGATCAGCCTGTCGCAGCCCAACCACCACAGGCACAGGGCTGACCTTCTCACTGACATGCCAGCGTGCAGGTCTCCTTCCCATAGTGTTCAACACCAGCTGCCCTTCTTCTGTCACACTGGGCTGCAACCTTATCTTTTATCAGCTCCTCAACAGTGACTTGTTTCAGGTCTTCCTCTCCCTCTAGGATTTCTCGCTCTCCCCCATTATTTTTCAATCTGGCAGGGCCAGTCCAACGTCGTCTGTGAATAACTCATCTGATGACTTGAGATCATCTGCCATTTCATGTTGTGATCTCTCCAGTATGTTTAGGGCCAGAACTAGCTATTGCACCTCTCTGTCCAGATTTTTCTCTCTAAAACCTTTCCATAATTTGCAGTGCTTCAGGCACTGACAGCTGATACTGTTTTGCAAATGAGCAGTAGTTCACATGGCAAAAGGAGAGCATGGAGGAGGGTAGTAAAGGTGTTTGTTGGCCACAGTGGTTATTTTCCATAGAGGGGCAGAGATTGTGATCAGTGGCATCCCTATCAGAGTGCTGCAATATGGTTGTTGGTCTGTGGTTTTCCCGACCACTGGGCTCGATATTGAGGCCTGGTTAGCAACATGCCCTTTATTCAACCAAAGCCTTTTCTTCTCTTCCCATTTCTGAAGATCTCAGCACTGCAGGATCTAGGCAGTGATACTAAGCTGAAGTTACCTACACAAGCTCCATCTTGCTCATCCTTCCTGGGTTAATGTGGCATTATATGGCATTGCAATTGGCCCAGTTAATGGTCTTTAATATTGTCACATTCTCAATGCTACTCATCACAAGCATCGGCCATAGTAGCAGTCATACTACTGCTGTGAGAGCTTGTGAAGCAGCGTGCTTGCCAGCCACACACAAGCAGCTCCCTTCCTTCCCAGCCCAAGCATTTACTCTCTCTTGCAAGCTTCCCCTGGCTGCTGCCATTCCCTGGAAGCAGAGAGGGATGGAGGATGCTGCCACCTTATACAGAATGGGTTGCCCATCTGTATGCTGTCCGTGGCTGTGATCATAGGTGTCAGACGTGGCATCATCTGAGAAACACCAGGATAAAATGCTGAACCACAAAGTGTTAAGAGGAAGAGGCTAAAGGCACCCTGCAGCCCTTTGCCTAAGTGAGAGGCTGTGATAGCAGCACCCCCCTGTCCGTGGCGCTGTGATGCTCTTGCTTGATCTCACATTTTTCTGTCCCGGCACGTGTGCACCTGTGACTGGCTACACTCGTTTGAGCTGTGCACTGAATGATGATGAAGTGACATCGTCATGGCAACACGTGTGGATTTCCTGGTGGCATAGCAACCCGATGCAGGCTGATGTAAGATGTCTGCTTGTTTCCTCCACTGGCTGCGCTCCTTTGATGGGTCTGTGAGATTTGGCGTTGTTTTAGTTTGTTTTTTTTCATCTGTTGGACGTGCCATGACATCAGAATGATGAGAATGTTGTTTTGTATGGGCACAGAGGGGAAGAGACAGAGATTATCTCCTCTGAGAACTCTCATCCCAGGCACTATCTTGCTTAGGAGCAGTAATACACATATCTCATTTTTAGAGGCTTGATAGTACTTAATCTTGTATTTATTGTAACTACTTTATATAATACAGACTCGAGGAGACAAGAAGATACCTTCAAGTGATTTTGTCTCAAGCTATCCCTCTTGATTTTTGCATTAGTCTTGTCAAAGGTACAATATTTTTGTGCATGGGGCAACTGTAAAAAGGTCTGGGTTTTTTCACGTCATCACAGCTCAGTGCTGTAGGAAAGCTGCAGGCCAAATTTTTGTGCAGACCAGGTATCTGCAGAGCTGACTGACCCATTAGTTGTTTCATGGGTCATCTGCGGTACAGAAAGACTAAATCCATGTTTGCAATCACATTGAATCTCTGTATGCAATGTGAAATGGTAAAAGTCTGCAATGTCTTTCTTGCTTAAGGCTGTTTTTTCTTTATATTGAAGCAGAAGAAGGTCTTTTCAGTGATGGCTGTGGCTTCAGTCTTAATCATCTGGACCCCTGATTGTGTGCGTCAGCTGGAATATCATTTGGGAATAAATGAACAATTCAAAGCAGGGGACGCTGGATTAGTGCTGGGGAATTAATATAATTCAGCAAGTCCTTCCAAATTTACTGGACTATCCATTTCCCCCTGCTTGACCCTTCGCTTGTCCTATGTGGATCAACAGGAGATGGTGAAACACTTCTGGTGATGTAAAGCTCAAGGACAGAAGCAACAGGCTATGAGACTGCCTGAAGAGGGAAGGAACAGCAAGCCCTGAATGGACCAGAATCTTCATTACCAGGGTAGCACAAAGGGATAGGCAACCCTGGGGGAGTCCAGGATCACCTCAGTCAGTCAGTTGCCCTCACTCAGAGAAGGATGGAGCTGGAGATAAGGGCTTCCTGCATATAGACTTGTGCCTGTATCTTTGTGCTATGTGGGACTGGGAGGCTGGGCACTCGATGAATTATGCATTCATCCATGCCATCATTCATGAGCAGATACTGCCCTAAGTGGTTTGGAAGAGGTGGAGGGACTATACATCTGTGCACTATAAGGGGGAAAAGTTCCTTGGCTCAGTCAGGAAATCCATGCATGTCCCAATAACTCCAAAATCTAAGAAGTGCTGATCATAATAAATAAATTTTAAAAATAACAAATAACAAATAAAAAATATTGCTGTCATGTTTCATCAATATGGCACTGCCAACTCTGCAATGAAGTGTTTGAAAAGATCTAGAAGAGATTTGTATCCCAGGTTTCCCATCATTGGGTCCAGGAGATGCAGATGAAGAAATCTGTAAGAAGATTGATCTGAAGGTTTTTATCATGCCAAAGACAGACTGAATGGCTGTATACATCACTTCTCAAACACACAGGATGTTATTTAGAGACAGCAGTCTCCAAACAGCTCTTCCACATGATCGATGGTAGCAAAAAGGTATCTGTCACTGTTTGGCTTCAGGCTTTTCACACAAAACCATGTTTTATACTGCGTGCTAAAAAAAAAACCAAACCCAACACACCAACAAAACAAACCCAAAAACTTTAACAAAGTCTTTATTTGTCGATTTTTATTTATTTGTCAATGGATTGTACAGGACCTGGAAAACAAGCGCACCAGACTGGTGGTGCTTTTTTCCAAGGCACTCAGATGCACGTTCCTGAGATCTGATGCCAGAGGAGCAGTAGACCCCAGTGCTCAAAAGGTTAATTCTTGCACTGAAGCAGACCCTTCTAGCGTATCTTTTTTTTGGATGTTTTTCAGGGGTTATCATCACACAGAAATCTCTTCCTCTGAAGCCTGTGTTCACAGTTTACGGAGCAAAAATCAAAAGAGCCTGTTTGTCAGATCCTGTGAACATGCCAAACTAAACAAAATTATTGTTGTCTCCTAAGGCATGTGCCTAGGAGAGGCTGTGGCAAGCTTTTAAAAAGCCTCTTCAGTGTCATACAGGTGACCACCTGAATAGCACCGCTCTTCCTTCTCTCATCCCATGCCCATCACCCCTCCTCCCACTACCTCAGGAGTGGAGAGTCTTTCCCTTTCTCTTTTTTTGCTTTAAATTTGTTCTCTCTCCTTTTGGACATTAACAAATTGCATTTATTATTTCCTTCCCATCCTGTCCTGTCCCATTTGATCAAGTAATTTCTTTGAGGGAATGATACCGGAAAGTTGGTTGAAGAAAAACTCTCTAAGACTCAGAATCAGAGCTTTAGAAAGCAGGCATTCTTTATTGCAGCGCTGGGTGCATGGGGGATCGCTCCTCCACAAGCGTGCACACCAAGCGCCTTAGATTTACCACTTAAATGCAGATACCTTATACATATTCATAGGATTGCACAACACAAACATACGTATTTACTATTAAGGCATGGTTAGTCCAAAAAACTTTATCAGCAGTTTTAAACCAATCATGTCACTCCTGCGCCTGCACATCACCTCCAAGTGGTGGTCTTCGGGGGTCTTCAGGAGGAAGGCCAGTAGTCTTCCTCGTCACCTTTTCCCCAATTTCAAAATCACCAGCCCCTAAAAGCCAGACTCCTCTGACTAAATCCTGCATTGCCCACCTTATCTCAAGTGTGATGTCCGTTATCTTCTGTTGCCAGGGCCTGGGCCTAATCCTTTGGGTCATACAATGCACATTATCTTCTGTCGCCATGTCCTTGGGGCCTTTATCTATGTTTATGTGAGTTTCTTTCTTCGTTCGTACAGCTCAGAAACTCCTTAGCTTAAACAGACAACTCTTAGGCCTACTACAACCATCTTACTAGTTATGTACCAAATTTCTTAACTTTTCATATATCAGGAATACAACTGCAGCAGTACCTCCACTCCTCTCACACATCTGCCCCAGGCCCAAGGCACTATGGCTCCAGTAAGGGTAGTTGGACTGCTCAACATTTTCTCCCCAATGCAATATTTTTGACTGAAAACTGACCTCAACAAACATCATTTTTCACCAAAGCAGTGATATTTCTGTGAAAAAGGCAGCTTTTCCATCAAAAACCTCAAATGTCTGAAAGCAATGTGGAAGAAAACAGATTTGTTATCCCTTGGGAAGTTGCACCAGTGCATATAAACTCTTTGGAGGTGCAGCCATGGTACCTGAGTGGCACTGCTCTGGCCAAACCTGCACGCAGCCAGCAGCGGTGGGGCTCCTCTCCCTCCTGCTGAGCAGCAGGAGCAAGGAAGGATACAGCCCTGGCCACCAGCACTTGGGCAGTCCCCAACAAGAGGCCACCAGGAAGGGTTTGGCTCCTGGCTACGGTCCCCCTTGGTTTCTCCTCTGCCTCCCACCATGGGCCTGCTGCAGCCATGGTGTTGGGGAACATCTGTGGTTAAGAGCCAGGGTGAAGGTGGATTTTACCAATCCAGAGTCATCCCGAGGAAGAGCTTAGCCTCCGTCTTAATGATGTCAAGGTAGTGCAGGCATTGCACCAGCAAGGACTGGAAACCTAAGGCGGTTTACAAACTGGCTTGACTCCAGCCACCACTGTTGGACCAAATCTTCTTGCGAGCTACAAGTACAAATATTCTGTATGAGGTTTGGGGAATTTTAGTATTTTTATTTTAATTTTTAATATTTTGCAAGGACAAATGACTCTTTAGCTGGGCAATGACCACCTCATCCTCACATCTCTTAATGGGCACTGGGGGGTCTGCCCTGGTGAGAAGGGGAGCTGGGTGCATACGAACATCCCACTGCTCACTGCTTTGCCACCTCTCACAAATCTGCAGAGCACTCACAAGGAGGTGAGAAAACTTGACTTGTTTACAACCACTCTTCTGCTGGCTGTTGTGTTTGGATGAATGGTTTATTTTTTTCTGCCTAATTGCTTTGCTTTCAGCCCATTCACAGAAAATCCGGGAGCAGCACCAGTCCGCCTCCCCACTGGGAGTGGAAATAAAAGTGCTGGCAGATGACATTTACTGTTATTTTTTTAAGGAAGGTAGTTGGTCTTTTTAAATTTTTTTTGCTTATGAAAGACTGAGAAAAGTCCCTCTGTTTACAGATCGATCTGTTTACTTCAGTTTTGTCCCATTTGAGTGATTTCCTGGAAATCAGGCACAACTAGCTTTATGGAGGAGAGACCCCTTCCATAGTCTCAGCATCATACTCATCCAAGAAAAGAGGGAAAAGCAACTCTGGGGTGATGGTAGCAACACTGACCATGGGAGATGAGGCTGTTATTACCACTGCACTGTCCAGACCATTAGCCCTCACCATCCACATTGGACATTGCATTGCCCATGGGGGTGACTACAGCTCCTTCAGCTCTGCTTCTTCCTACTTTCCTCTTGAGGGGAACAATACATGCTAAAAAACAGCACTTCAGATGCTCTCTGACTCCTTTACATAGTGGCTGAGCTGAGGGGTAGGAATGAGGATATCTGTGCTAGATTCCAGCTATCTCATGGTTTGGGTTTGAAGAAGACATTTGATTTCTTAATTTTTAATTTTTTTTCCTCATAAATGCAACATGGGGATTATTCTGGCATTTGGAAGATAAATATTGCTATTATTGTTATTGATATATCGATACTATTACTTGTTGGAGTAAGAGCACAAGCCAGATGGTGGTACAATAGGTGTTGAGTGTCTGTGCAGCCCAAGGACATCCCTGCCCTGATGCTCACAGCCTGTGTGCCGAATTGTAGCGGGAGGTGCGGCCAGTGCCAGAGGGGATCTTCCAGAAAGCAGCACGGGCAGAGCTGTGGTCTCCTGGCCAAGGCAAGTGATGCAGAAATGTAAAATATGGATACAGCTGCCTTGGATGAAAAAGACTGACCCAATGGTTTCTTCTGCACATAATTTTTTCCTGGATTTTCCCAGCCATGCCTCTCTGTCCTCAGAGACCCTGGGCTGCAAAACCCATCTCTGCCCTGGGCCTGTAGTGGGAGGGTGAGTAAGAGTGTTGCCTGGTTTTGCTCAGTCCCAGGTCTGGCTGCAGAGCTGGCTTCAAGACTCAGGAGCTGTTTTATTCAGTCCTAGATGAGGAGGACAGGGCGGTTTTTGATTACTGTTAGCAATGAAAGGCAGGATTTCTTCTTTGCACTCAAGCTTGGGTCTTCCTTCTCCTTCCCCCAGAGCAGTCATGGATGTGCAGCTGCTCGCCTCTGCATTTGTATTTTTTTCTAATCAGTACCATGTTTCACCAGAAGGCTGAAATTTTCAGCCCAGCAAGTAAAACACAAGCAGGGATAACTGCAGGATGGGACCCTTGCTCATAAAGGCCCCATGGGGCATTTCACCTGCTGCTCTCCCCAGGGCATTCTGGTGCGCCCTGGTGCTGGCAGCATCTGCGAGGCAGCATGGGCTGCAGAGCCCCTCCATCCTCCCCACCCCGAGCTGCCTCCTGTGGAGAGGCAAACCGAGGACAAGCAGCCACGGAGCCACTGAAGCAAAGCAGGTCCACAGGAGCTGCAGCCTCCAGGAAAACGCAACTGGGGATGCAGAAACAGGAGACGATAGAAACAGCTAAAGGCAACCTTTTGACTCCAAGCAAAAATGTTCTGTAATGTTCATCATGAAAGAGAAAGATATTTCACAGAAAGAGGGCAGTGAGAAAATCATCTGGTCTGCTGCTGAGCAATGAGTCTGTCAGGGAGAATGATTGCATGTGCCTGTGCCTTTCCAGACAGATATTGCTGAACTGGTTCCTAAAGACACCCCAGGATGGGTGTCAGTGAGATCTTCAGGGATCCTAGTCCAGCATTGCCTTACTGATGGAAAGACGTAAGCTTTCCAGTAAGCAACCCAAACTTTTCTCCCTTCTTCTTTAACCTGCACAGTCCCAGTCCAATCCATCTTTCCTCTGAGGTCATTTTGTGAAGACCAGTGGTTGTTCTCATTGTGGTTGCTGGCAGCTGCCCCCTGGGCACCCCCCTCTCCTCTCCAGGCAGAGGCTCTCTCTGAGGTGGCTTTGTGGCAGCTGTCAGGAATGGGCCATGCTGGAGGGGAGAAGGCAAGGGGAAAAGAGGAAATAAAAGCCAAAAAACAAGGGTGAGGACAAGTGGTAGCAATTTGCCTCCCAAGTTGCTCATTCCAAGCATGCTTGAATGCTGCCTTTGCATAACGTGTAGGGCTATATTTGTCCGTGAGACAGAAAGACAGAGAGAGAGAGAAAATATTTTTCCATTGAGGTCATTCTTGCTCACTTTTTCCTCTAAGAAAATCAATGTCCTCTCCAGTCCTTTCCGTTCCCTCGCCCTCCACCCTGCAGACTCATAGCCCTGCCTCTGCAAGCAGTGATGTGCTGGATTTCTCTCACTAATGACAGTCAGGGTCTTGGACCTCTAAATCTCACACCTTCTTGCAATTTCTTCTGGCTGTTCCCCCCAGCAAGTGTCTCCTCTCTCTTCCCTGTTTCAAACCCCCTCATTCCCCTACCTGCCCTCCCCTTCAAATGGGAATGAGGAATGGAAAGCCCTTTCCTGGGCTCGTTCCCAAGGGCTCCAGACCAGTTGCAAAGGAGAAACCGTGATGGGAACACTGGGCAGTGGTGCCTCTGGAGAGGTCCGGCACCCCAAGGCAGGTGCTGCTCTACACTGGGTCACTGCCCACAGGAATTGGGGGTTGCTTGGAGGTGATTTCAGAAAGTCCATTTCCCAAGGGTGCTTCAGCTTGTCTGAAGGCCACCAGAAAGCCAGAGTAGTTTCACTGTCTGCTTCACACCACAGTGAAAGGATGGCACTGAAACGGAAGCCGGTCTAAAGTAGAAACTTAAAATTGATGTATTTCAAGCAGATCCTGGCTCCTGAGCCTGAGACACAGCCCTCCCCCCTTGCTCAGGAAGATGTTCAGATCAAGGAATGCAAGTTTTTCTTTAACAAATCAATGTCCTTGAAACATCTAACATCTGTTTAGTGTAGCCAGGGGATCTTTTCCTGTGAGAGGCAAAAAAGATCACAAAACTGTGATTAAACTTGATTTCTTTTTTGCCTTTAATTTAACCTGGTAGCTGGAGAATTTTGATATTACCCAAGGAAGACTATATGGTAATATTGACATTTCTCATTCCCTAGGTACTAAACCTTCAAAAACGCAGAGCTGCAGTTGTGCAATTCAGACAGAGATGCAGTGTCTTCTCCTGCCAGTGTTAGCTCAGGCTGTGGCTGTTAGGAATGAAGCTCATCATAGGAGAAAAGGTAAAGCCTCCATTAGAAAAAAAAAGGCCTTTAAGCTGTGTTTGAAACCAAGCAAGTAGTGCCAATAGCCTGCAAATCCTGCTGTTTGCTTCCTGTGCTTAGAAAGGGGCAGCATGAAGGAGGTGGGAGAATGGGCTCCCTGTGATCTGCACTGAGAGGTGAGGCCTGCTTGCTTGCAGATATGACCCATCAGTCGGTTTTCCCAGGTTTGTTGAGTGGAGTCAAACAAGCAGCCAAAATCCTGCATCCTTATCCAAACCTCCCACATGGCTTCAGGCAGCCATGTATTAGGAATCACATTGCAGGTGTTCATGATGCTTCAGAAATGCTGTTCCAGTCCTGGCTGGAGGCCAGAAGAGCAGAATATGCATAATGAAAGGCTTGGCTTGATGGTGGGGGCAGGTCTGAGTCGGTACCAGTTTGATTCAAATTAAATGTTTCCCATTACTCCTTCCAGCTTCTCTGGAGCAAAGAGATGCCACCGCTTCCCTTGGCAAAGCCTTGGGGATCCAGAGGCAGAGGACAAGCAGCAGCAGGAAAGCGTTACAGGCTGGGGTCTGTCTTTGCCTGCTTCCCTTGGACAGTGGCACGCACCTCTGACCTAGGTTTGATGTTTGAGTTTTTGATTTGGAAACAGATGTCAAATAGGAAACTAGTCCTGGTCCAGCATAGCCCGAAGTTAATGTGAAGGTGTGATGCCAACTGGTCTGCCTTGCCAAAGGACCAAAACTCCCAAGAGCTGCCCAGAGTTGAAGTCCAGCCCTGATTGCCCTGTCTGGCACCCAGACACACATCCTCAATCCTGATGCCTGATGTGCCCTTCCCTGCAGAGACAAGCCGGAGCTGGACTTTGACCTCTTCCCAGTTCAGTGCCAAAAATAGTGGGTTTGGTGTACAGCCACCTTGGCTAACCCGTGGGGAAACCCTGGGGAGTTATGCACTGCGCTCTGATTGAGATGTCTTCCCTAAAACTGTAATCTCAGTTTTCACGTGTTAAAAGTCTCTCATGTTTAGTATCTATTTCCCTTAACCTTTCTGCTACAGCGCTTCGTTTTCAGGTAAGATCAGTAGAGAAGCTAACTGACTCTCAGGCATTTGTAATACCGGCTCTTCCACTGCCTTGTTCTTCAGAGAGTTTTCATTAAGCTGTTCAAAAACACTCCAGCATGTTTCAGGGCAAAGTCTGTTAGAGCCTCTTCACTGAGTGAAAGTTGCTTAAAATACTATTTACTATTTAGATTGCACTAGCAGCCAAATCATGAGAGGGGAAGAAGAGTGCATTTTTGCAATGGATGGGTGCTCCCTTTGCTGAAAAAGGGGTAACATGTAGCTGTAGCATGTTGTTGGTATGAAGCCAGGCAATACATGTCATGGCAGCCATGTGGGGTCGAGAACATGCCTACTAAGAACCTTAACCATCCTTTTTGCCTCTGTACTTGAAGGACAGGAGGGAGTTTAAGCTAAAAGGGCTCAGGTGACAGGGGCAAGCCAGGCTGTGCAGTTGAGCTGCTCCCTTCTGACAGCCAGAAAGTATCTCCACAAAGCAAGGCTACAGGATCTTTTCCCAGGACCCATCTGGCCCTCAAAGCCTTCAGCCTCTCACAGCCATGCTTTGCTCAGTTATGATGATGTTTTAACATTTTGGATGCCTGTGAGCTAGAAAAATCTCTGACACCCCCAAGCCCTTTTAAAACAGGGCACTTACTTAACCACCAGCTCCTTACAGCAGCCGCTCACTCTGCACTCTGTGTCTCTCATCCTTCAAGAATTGTTGAGCAAAGTATGGGAAGCTGAACCCCCAGAGAATTGCAGGCATCCAATATCCATCTGTTCCTGAATTAGAATGTGAAAATATCTGGACTTCCCATCTAGAAAAACTCTGAAAACTTTACAGCATCATCCAGCTTACTTCACTTTGACTCTGACTTTGTTAATGCAGTTAAAAATGCAATTTAAGAAATCACATCAAATTCACAAGAGGAAACATTTATTTCAGAAAATGCTGGATCTTTTTTCCAGTGGGTTTTTGTTTTTGTTTTTTCCCTAAATGAAGTTTGTGATCCGATTCTTTGATGTTGGCAGACTGCTTATTGCAATACCACTATCAAAATTTCTGATGAGATCCCCTCCTCCCCTATCATCTAGTCCCTCTGGTTTTCCTTTTTTTAAAAAAAAAACCCAACCAACCAACCAAAAGTAACTGTGAAGCCAAACATTATATACTAGGACCTAGCCAAAGTCCCATCCCTGCAGGATAAGCTCGTATAAAACTTTTTGGTGTGTTTGCTCTTGGACTGATGTGACTGCAGATAGAGAGCAAGAGCAGGGTCAGATCTCTTCGGGGTGGAAGAAGGGAGGAAGGCACAGAGTGGGGGACCCAGCCAAGCTCTGCAGCAGTCTTTGCTCAACATCATCGTAATCCAAGGGAAACTGCACAGTTTCCATATGCTCTTGTGCAAAATATCTTTGGAGTTGCTCCAGGAATAGACAAGAGACCTCCTGGGAAAAAGAACCTTTGGGGAGCTTTCCTGGGCTGGCTTGCAGCAGAGAAGCCCACCAGCCTGGAGTGACCACCCGAATCCTGCAGTAGAGCATCCCTGGGCCCCACGTGCAGGGCAGAGGAAGAAGGCTGTCAGACATGTGGGCAAGGCAAGTGACAAGGCAAGACCTCCTTGGTGAAAGTGATGAAACAAAGTGGGTGTAGCCTTGCCTGGAGGTGCAGCAAGCCTCTGCGGCTGGGCCCTGCCTGTGAGACGGTTGCTCTGCTGTGATGGAGCAGGACGAGACAGCCCAGGTCACAATCACTGCCTGGCCTTGCTTTACCTCTTATCCTGTTGGTTAACCTCACCCTGGGAGGTAGCTATGAACAGTGAGTGGAGAAAGCCGTTTGCTCAGTCTCTGTTGAAGCAGAACGGACAACTCTGGCACACAGCAGCTCCACATAATTGCTTGGGATCGGAGCCACTGGCAGGCGGGGCAGGGCTTTGCCCAGCAAGCACTGGCAGCAGCTGCTGCCCAGGACATGCTAAGCGCTCTGCTTTCACCCATGGGCACACATGCATGCACACACACACACACATGCACACGTGTGCCTGGCTGCCTCCTCAGGCCTCCTCCCTGCATACGTGGCCATAAATGGATTCCAGCATGATTGTGAGAGATTTGGGGAAAGACAGATTAGAGAGCTAGACACAGGCAAATGCAATTATGGAAAAGTAGTTCAATAAATAGAATTATGTTCCCTCACCCCAACAAAGGATTACACCCAGGATTTGGCAAAATTAGGTTAAGTGGAAACCAGGTGCTGGACATAGAGATTACCAGGGATCTGGAGACAAGCCAGTATATGCTGCTGAAGGAAAAATACCATCATCCTTGCCTGCGCTGATCAGTATTTGCATCAATGCTGTGCTGTGCTGGGTTCACCCTTATCCAGTGTGGAAAACCAAGGCCAGTGTTGAGATGGGTCTTCCCTGTCGCTTGCCACAGCAGCAAGCCAGGGCACAGCATAAACAAAGATCAGACCTGCTCTGCTTTCTGGCTGGTCAGCAACCAAGTGACTTCTCTTCATTTTGCTACTAAACATGAGAAATAATAGCTTATTCTGTCAGCATAACTTTACCAAGCACAAGAGGTTGGAAACATATATGGCTATTCATTTTCCTATAGTTGTTAACTAGCAAACAGTAGTCCCTGTCATTGGCCAGTCAAAAATAAAAGGCTCCAAACGATCTTGCAAATGATCTCACATTAGCACATGCTCCATTTCTCTTGTAATGGCATTCTTGCCACTGGACATCACAGCATTTGTCCTGCATCTCCATTACCTCTGGGGTTGGTATGGATACACCAATATAGAATGCAGAGTTTGAGCCCACCTTCCCATCTCTCAGATCTTCAGACTCATCCTCTACCTCAAGTTGAGAATTTGAGTTAATTTCCAATGAATGGATACCCACCTTGCCTCTGGCCAGAGCGGTTCCAATCATTGAATATCCTCACAAATACCAAGTACCTCCTCCAGCTGTTTCAGGTCAGAAGGGTTTTGTAGACACATGATGGTCAGGTGTCATCTCTGCATGTGTTTTGAAACTTTAAACAATTCTTTACTTGTATTTGTGCCTGGCCAATATGAAGGGATATCAGACCTGGTAACCCTATAACACTGGGAATTTGTCTGCAGGCAGGACAACTGAGTTCCCTTGTCAAACCAGAGCAGCCAGCAAGCTAAAAATCCCTGATAGCAAATCCACAGAAATAACATAAAAGGTTGTTTGGCTGATGCCAAGAAGCCAATGGACCTCAGCAATTGCTGATCAACATTTCATATTATCCAGTTGTTAACACCGGGGCATCAGTATTCCCAGCCAGAGCATAGTACCAAGACTCTACTGTTCCTTCTTTATTGGCTTTAATAGCTGCTGCTGCTATCACCCCCAGCATGCTGACAGCAGAGACCTGACTGCTATTTAAGCAGCGCTAAACGTAGCGCTGCCAGGAAATGACTACGAATTAGGGCTGTTCCCATATTGCCAATTAAGCCTAATTAAAATGGGAAAAGAGTTGTTTTTCCCCAAAGGGAAAATAGTTTCTGAGAAAGGCACTAACTCGGATGTTGTAACTCCAGAGGCACTTGTGTGGTGATGCTGGTCACCAGGTTGGGCTGATCCCTCTTTTCCTCCTGCTCCTGGTCCTCCTTATCCCATACAGATCCAGATCCATTAACTAGACCTCTTAGTAGGAAAACCACTCTGAACCCAGGGTTTGCTTGCATTGCTCTGCACTCAGTGCCGAGGGCTGCTGGGGCTGTCCGGCTGCTGGGGCTGTGCTGTGGAGCACAGGTACACAGAGCATCCTCCCACCAAAAATGCATTGCTCGAAGCAGAGGGCAGAGCAGACTGCTCCCCCCAGATTGTGGAAGAGAGGCAACAACCAAAATAGCAAGAGCCTGGCCTATGCATGAGCTGTAAGCGAGAAACAGGCCCAAACTCTGCCTACCAAGTGGGGATGCCCTAAATCCTGCAGTCCTGACACCAGGGGCTCACCCTGCCTTTGCCCTTTGGCTCTAGCTGAGTGCAAATGGAGAGGCTCAAGGAGATCGTGCAATGCTGTCATCCCACACCTTTGGAAACCTGGACACAGGAATCAGTCCCACTTTCTCCCCTCCAAAACACACATAAAGATCAAGAGGTCAGTATCTTTTTAACACTTTTTGGATCTTCTAGGCTCAGAGCTTGTGCAATGTAGCTGGGTCACAGGATCAAATTTTCTCCTGCAAAAGGTCTTTTGGAAGTGAAAGTTGCACACCTCACAGCATCCCCTGGCCTGGGTCCCTGGGCCGAGGTCATGGAAAGTGCTGGATCAGGCCAGCTGAAAGGCCCATTAACACAGTCTCCTGCCTCTGTCGCAGACACCTTGGGAAGGGTATAATGGTAGAGACTGGGTCCCTCATGAACCGGAGGAGATACCTTTGAGCATGATACCGCTTGATTGATTCCTCTCCTATGAAGTTTTCTGATTGCTTTTCAAAGCATCATGGGGGTTTGGCAGCCCCAGTGTCCTGCAGAGATGAGCCCTGCCATTTCCAGGCTGTGTGAAGCAGTATCTCCTTCTGCCTGCTTGAACACACCAGCAAATGATTTGCCACTCCTGGTTCTTCTGTTATAGAGACAATGAAAGCTCTTTATTAGCACATCTCTCTACTGTCACTGTTGGCATCTCTTTTTCCAGGATGATCTATTGAATGATTTCTCAACCAGAAGCTGCCCAGAAACTTCGATTACCTTCAGTGCTTTTCTCTGTACATTTTTGTATTCTTCTGTGGGGGAAGAAGGTGGGTCCAGCACCCACAGAGCAACCCTGGTGCTACCAATATCAGCTGTGAGCCTCTGTGTTTGTGGAGGAAGAGAGGAGTTTAACATCTCCAAAGCGACCTGTGAGCCAGGGGTCTCAGCTACAAGATGCTGCATGTACCTTGGTCACTTGGCTGACAGTATTTGGTTTGCCGTTTTGAAGAGCAAACGCGTGCTAGTCTCGAAATGAGTCTGCAGTTCAATTCTGCCATCTGCAGCTCACGTCTGAAACTGCGGGAGCCTCTCCTGCCCCACAGGCAAGCTCCGATCTGGAGGTGGGCAATGAACCCCTTATTTAAATAATTTCTCACGTGAAGCTTCTGTGTTTTAAAATTTCCAGAGGTGACAACAAGAGGTACAGGGCTTTACGAGAAGTGAATATACTGTAAATGGGATAAAGTCTTTTTTCCTAATGATTAAGTAGTTAAAACACACACCTTAAATGACAAGAGGAGTTTAGGCTCAGGGGAGTGTCTCTATATCAGCAGTACAGGGGGGTTTTAGCCATGCTGTTTCTCAGAAGTTCTTATCCAATCTGTCCATTTTAGAGGGGAAAAAAAGTTTGTTCAAGTACTGGCTCGGGAAACTCCACATGTCTTCATTATTTTTGCAAGAAGACAGTTGAAGCTTGCTGTTTCTTCAAAGAATGGGTGCAGGCAGATCAGCAAAAATAGTGGTTAAACATTTGTTTGAATTCATAAAACCCTGCCATCAAACAGCACTCAGACAGCTTGATAAGAGGACACTGTGATGACTTCTCTGACCCTACATGCTGCCAAAGCCATTCTTCTGCCAGGGTGTCCCTCTGAACCTCCCCAGGCTGGATCCCACTGTAACCCAGGTAGCTATCATCATCCCCATGCAGACCTCACTGCTTCAGATCCGCACTCCAGAGGAGAACATCATGCTCCCTCTGTCTGAACTCCTGTATTATACATGATATGGCACATCCCTGGTTTAATAAAGTCTTCATCTAATCAGAGTATATCTTGTCAAAAAAGAGAAACAATCTGTTCCTGACCTAAAAATTTTGACTGCTGACTTTCTGCTACCGATTACACTTGAGCCTCAGGCCTTTCTAAGGGCTCTCTCTCTGTTCAGTCACAACTAAAAGGGAGTTTAAGGAAATTGTGCCCCCTATTTTATTTTTCTTGCTCTGCTGTTGACATACTGTGTGACTAGAGAAGGAAATAACTCTTCCATGCCTTAGTTTTCCCACCTGAGCAACAGAATGAATTCATCCATAAAGTGCCTTGAAATGCACAGATATTTGTCTAAAAGCCTAATGCCAGTTGTTTTTTGTTAATGCTATGTTAGAAGTACATTATTATATTGAAATATCCAAAGGCTCTTGTTTAGCGTCTCTCACAAAATCACCATCTCAGTAACAGCAGTCTGTTTGTTAAAGAAATGATTTTTTTTTAAATGTGTGAGTCATGAATCCCTCTAATGTAGGTCAGTGGGAATGTGTGCCAATCCACCGCAGGCCCGGCAGCACAGAGGGCACATCTCAGGGGCGCAGCCACGTCGGCTCAGCATGGATAACACAGAGTATCCTGAACCTTTCAGCAGCTTTGCAAGCAGCTTCTGGCCGTTGCCTTCCTCAGTTTGGCACTTCCAGCTCTGCAAAGCAAAGCTGTTTGCTCATCCTGTTGCCTCTTGGATGTGACTAGTGCCCAACAGCACAACACTCTCCCAACCTCAGGGAGGAGGTAATACAACCTCAAAGTGAAACTGCACCAGGGTAAAAACCCAGAAATTATTTTTACAAAGGTGGTTTAATAGAAACAGGATTCCTCTATCCCACACTCTGAATTTGGCTTTAAAAACAGTCCACTGTTTATGAAGTGCCTGCAGTGTTGTGCCTTCACATCTCAGCAGCAGAGATGACTGATTGCAGATGTCTGCCTTTTCTAGGACTTGTTCGCATTAAATGAACATTAAATAGGATGGCTGGGTCCGTCGCCTACTTAAGAGCTGAGCAAAAAATGCTGTTTCCCAGCATTTGTTAGCGTAAAGTTGTCAGGTAAGTTGTCTGTTAATGCCTGGAGGGAGAGTGAGGGTTTGTAAGTCCACCATAAGTTTAGCCCTGCCAGCACCAGGAGCGGTCAGAGCCTGCAGGAAACACACTTTCCCATGGGTAAGGTGACCCAGGTCAGCATGGGGGAGTATGCCGAGATTTCTTAGCTCCCTCCTGCTTGTCTGGTGTGAAATGCAACACAGACTGTCCCAGGTTCCCATGATTTTGTTTCAGGGCAGTGAGACACAACAACCTCCCTGGAGCATCTCTCTGGCCACCTTTGGTGTGGGCGCTTGCTGGAGAGGTCAATGATTGCACTGGGCAACCTCTGGCAGTGGGACAGAAAGCGCTGCCTTTGCCTCTTTGACCACAGGCCCAACCCTAGCCCGTATGTGCCTAGCTTCATACTCCTTCGGTCCTCTTTCTTTATTCCAGCCATATCACAGGGTGTCCTCCTGTCCCATCAAAGTTCAGAGAGAGTTTCTTCCTTCTGGGAAGGAGAAATGATGTCAAGCTTCCCCAGGACAGAGCCAATACCCAAATGAGCAGTTTGAAATGCTGAGTATTACGAAGACCATTTAAAAGTCCAAAATTGCTCTGTGCTGCATTTAATGAGAAATCAGATAGCACAGAATCACAGAATCATATAGTTGGAAAAGACCTTGAAGATCATCTAGCCCAACCATTGACCTAACACTGACAGTTACCAACTATACCACGTCCCTAAGCGCTATGTTGACCCTACTCTTTAAACACCTCCAGGGATGGGGACTCCACCACCTCCCTGGGCAGCCCATTCCAACACCTAACAACCCCTTCTGGAAAGAATTGCTTCCTACTATCCAGTCTAAACCTTCCCTGGTGCAACCTGAGGTCACTCCCTCTTGTCCTATCCCTTGTTACTTGGTTAAAGAGACTCATCCCGAGCTCTCTGCACCCTCCCTTCAGGGAGCTGTAGAGGGCGATGAGGTCTCCCCTCAGCCTCCTCTTCTCCAGACTAAACACCCCCAGTTCCCTCAGCCGCTCCCCGTAGGACCTGTGCTCCAGACCCTGCACCAGCTTCGTTGTCCTTCTCTGGACACGCTGTGCCCCCAGGGGGCCAAGAAGGCCAATGGCATCCTGGCTTGTGTTGGCAATAGCGTGGCCAGCAGGGACAGGGAAGGGATCTCACCCCTGTACTCTGCACTGGTGAGGCCGCCCCTCGATTCCTGTGTTCAGTTTTGGGCCCCTCACTACAAAAAGGACATTGAATGAATGACTCGAGCGTGTCCAGAGAAGGGCAACGGAGCTGGTGCAGGGTCTGGAGCACAGGTCGTACGGGGAGCGGCTGAGGGAACTGGGGGGGTTTAGTCTGGAGGAGGCTGAGGGGAGACCTCATAGCCCTCTACAGCTCCCTGAAAGGAGGCTGCAGAGAGCTGGGATGAGTCTCTTTAACCAAGTAACAAGCGATAGGACAGGAGGAAATAGCCTCAAGTTGCACCAGGGAAGGTTTAGACTGGGTATTAGGAAGCAATTCTTTCCAGAAGGGGTTGTTAGGCGTTGGAATGGGCTGCCCAGGGAGGTGATGGAGTCCCTGGAGGTGTTTAAAAGTCAGGTGACATAGCGCTGAGGAATATGGTTAGTTGGGAACGGTCAATGTTAGGTTAACCGCTGGGCTAGATGATCTTCAAGGTCTTTTCCAACCTCGATGATTCTGTTATTCTGTAATACTCCCTCTCTCTCTCTATGGTAAGCATTTCAGCTCAAACTCAGGAATGCTTCAGGACATGTGTTCATCAACTGGTTGAATAATTCAGCCTGTGGAGATGATATATTTACCCCTCTGTCTTGAATACATTGCTTTTAAATAAATAATACTATTTGCACAATAATCTCATCTTGCACAGCCAGCCTCATACAGAGGTATTTCTGTGGCAGCTCTGCAGTTGACACTGGATGGCATCGAATCTAATGTGCAGCATATAAAGCAAGGTAATAATATTTCCTAGACTGGCAAGCTGTATGTATTGTTTAATCAGCACCAGCCTCATGTGGACCAATTTGTCTCTTGGGAAAGGTTACAGGTTGGCTCCCTCAAACCTTTGGAATCCCAGAAGCAACATAAAATTGCCTCGAGTTGCAACAACAAAGCTTCTTCACGTGGTGGTTTAGGGAACGAGGGCTAGGGAAGGAGCTTGGATTTAAGTCTTTCAGTACTTCACCCTTAGGGTGTGAAAGGGCTTCTCAGGGGCTCCTGAGGAGCAGGTTTCTCCCTCTAAGCGCTGCCAGGCATGCAAACAGTGAGAGGCTCAGGCCAGGGAGCCTCTAGATGTCACTGCCACGCAGCAGAAATGGACCCTGGTGCCACAGCCGGCTGGGAACACCCGGCCCAAGCACAGCTGGAGGCACAGCTGGCAGCACAGCTGGCAGCTGGCACCCAGGGCGGCACTGGCCAGCTTGGTGGAGGGCATTGGGAAACCGAAAAGGCCAGTGTGCTCTTGGTCTGCCTGGGCATGCTGCTCTACAGGGCTGACAAAGTGCAACTATTGTGGGGTGGGACCAGGTGCAAGGAGCATAGCCAGGTATTGCAGGATGAGGTATTTTGAGTAAGGAATTGCCAGGTAATAGTAAAATGTTTCAGCTCCAGCCCTGCAGCAAAGAGGTCCTAAAAGATGAGTGCTAAGGCTAAACACAACGATGTCAAATACAGCTGGTATCTCCCTACCGGAGCGGTGGGCTCAACATTTGCTTGTGCTCCTGCTGAGCTGCCTACAGACAGTGGTGGTGGGGGGGTGTTACTCTGATGGGCTCTCCACTTGCTTCCCTGTGTTTGGGGTACAGGGAGAAGGACAGGAACCTCTTTTGAGAAAGGGTCACTGTCTCACTGAAGGTAGCAGCAAGAGCTGAGTGTTCCCAGGCTTGCAGGCATCCCTCCAGGATGCACATGGGCATGCCTGTCCCTTACTGTTGCCACCTTGCCTGAGAGATGCCTGTGACTGCAGCCCATGGTCAGAGCATTTGTTGCGGCATTGCACAGTCATTCTCTGCTGCAACAACTGCACTGCATTAATTAAAAAAAATAAAAATCGTTAGTGCAAAATCATTAGGTGGGCTGCTCACAGCCAGGGTCAAACCCAGCCTTCCCCCCTTCAGCCATGCATGAGTTTATGGAATAATGTGGGTTTTTTTGTTTTGTTTTGTTTTTTTTTAAAGTGTTTTAGTTATTATGTATAAACTGCATCAGTTTCTCTGTGAGAAACTGAGGCACAGCCAAATGTGGAGAGGGAAGTTCAGTTACTCCGAAGTTGGTCATGGACACTCCCAGTCTCCCCTACCACACAGCAGGATGAGCACCAAAACCACAGCCTCTAAGGCTTCTGGAAAAGCCTAAATCCAGGCTGATACTCTGGGAATATCTGCAGGATCAGGCTCTGTAGGCAAGACGTGTGAGAGCTTCCTCCTCCATCCATCCCGAGATGACTTGGGCACAGCCTCTGCCAGGCAGATGCCAGACATGGGACATCTGGGTCTCGGGAGAAGGGGGGTTAACATCAGGGTTTCAAGATCTGCATCCAGAGATTATACTTGCAGGGTCAGCTGTCGCCACTTCTGCACCAAAATCTTTCTAATGCTAATGGTTGTCACAGATTCTACCTAATTTCATCAACTCTTCACCACACCTTCAGTGCTAGGGAGTTCAGTATCACTAATCTCATCTGCTTCAGCTTCTGCTTCTTCACATTGCCTGCTTCTTACCCTCTTGAGGGTTTTAGCATCATGAAGATTTAAAAATAAAGCATTTGTTTGAGGTCCTCCTCTTCAATTTCTAATAGAAGATCCTCTTAGGGCCTTTCAGACTTGTGTCCCTGAGGACTAGAAACTGATTTTCATCAAAAACATTAGAGATGATATTATCATAATTGCATGAATCTCAGAGCTTTTATAAATGCCAGAAACCTCATGGGGATTGTACTAATATTTCCAATCTGGCAAACACAGATGAAGATGCACAGAAGATTTTAATATGGGCACCATCCCTATAAAGTTGACCTTCACAGCCTGACCAAAGATGAGATGCAGAAGCTTTCCCTCTTTATCTAACACCCCACTGATCTGAGCTGCCTTTTATTGAAACTTGGCCCCTGTGTTTGTGAAATGTATTAAGCTTCTTGTGCTTTTGAAAATAATAGTCACTGCTGTATTATGGCCAAATCATTGTTTTTCTCCCTATTGACCCAATTTTTTTTCCAGCTACCAAACACCCTTGACTTTGCTTGTGGGATGGTTAATCAACAAGTCTGTCACAATGATGGATTCCTCCTGAATTGTTGCTTAATTAGCTTGGTTGGGAGTATAAATCAAGTGGAATACCAATTCTTCCAACACTACAGACAGGCAGCCGCGCTCAGTTTGACAGCAGTGAGTTATTACTTTCTGCCCCAGTGCGGGATCAGCATGCAGGCGCCAGCCCACAAACCCGAAGAGGCCGCAGGTTCGTCCCGGAGCCTCCTGGCGTGCACAGACCACACACACCAGGGCCAAGGGTTGGCATGATGGAGGCAGAGGTGGGCTCTGGCTGTCAGAGTCTGCAGCGGCAACCGGCTGCCCGGGCTCTGGGCCTGGGCGTACGTGCACCTCTTGTGTGAGAAGAGCTGGCATCCCCAGCGTCTGCCCTTGGGGAGACAACTTCTGTGTCGGGGATGTTTCTCCCCAGGGATGTCTGCTGTCTGCTTCTAGGTTTTTAATGAAGAAGCAGTATTTTAGTCTGTGGCCTGACTAAGTTATTAGAGACAAGGATCTTCATCTCATGACAAGTAGAATTGCCTTCCACAGAAAGCCAATTATGCATCATAACAAAAGGAAAAGTAATACATTGTGTGCAAATTAAGATTTTTAAGACTGATCTTAATGCGCTGATCTTAACAGCTTGGTATTTTTATAGATGGGACTTGCAAACAACGAGAATGTATTTAAGCCTGTTGACTTGAACTGAATTTCACAATTTTACCATGTGTGGCTTCTGTGTAGCTACAAAGAGCTTGTTCCCAGTAGGTCTGAGCCAGCTTGACCATCCCCAAACTGTGTGGAGGACATCATGCAAAAGTACTTCCAGATTTCTACTTAGGCTTTTTGAATTCCCAGGATAAACGAAACAAGTATACTTCTCTGAAACAGCTCTACTAATACACCTTCTTAGCAAAGCATATTTATTTTTCCCTGGCCACTTTTTAAAAATTTATCTTGTCTCTTTGCCAACGTTTTCAGAGAACTTAATTAATGATTTCAGGTGGGATGTGTAAGTCACACTTTGAAGAAGGAATTGGTTGTTTAAAAATTACTGAAAAAATATTAAAATTGTCTAATTTTACTGATTTTCCTTTCCCCTTTTTTCCAGTGAAAGGGTGGGCTCAGCGGACCCACTTGCATAAGACCTACCTACATGAGTAATGCTGTCCAAGCTACAGAATGAGACACTACTGCAGACTGACCTCATGATAACAGGGTCTCTCCTTTACCTTGTGACATAATTGTTGCTCCAGTGCATAACATCTCGCTGCTGAATGAGTATATCTCTTGCTAGTATGTGGACCCTCAATGGAAACTTGTGTGGAAGGTCTGAGTAAGGCACGGTGTGAATTATATTGCCATGGCAACTCTGAATTGCTTTCATCCATCGACATTTGCATCCTTCATTTTTGGCATTTTCACAAATAGAACCTTCAGAGATTTTTTTTTTTTCCCCAATAGTTGAGTAGAATAGATCACTAGATTTGCTTTTATCACCATGATAAAACAGTAAGAAAACAGAGTTTGTGTGTGGGCTACAGAAAGGTTACAGTTATTTAGCAGATTCAGGTTTAACTTTTGAGCAGGAATTATATCTGAATAAGCCTTATATTTTGAAAGACATCAGGACAGAGAAAGAGAATGCAGTTCAGATAAACTTGTTTCTTCCCAGACAGTCCTGATATAGATGCTGGAAATCAGAAAAAAAACCCGAACAATCTGTTCTATATCTCTAATATGCCCCTTCATTGCAGTAGCAAATAAAATTGAATCCCTACAGCTGATTAACTCAAATATGCATAAGACTTTTTCTTTTTTAAAAATGTATTTATTAATAAAAAGTTTTTTAAAAATCACAAAGCTTCTGGTGTTACTTATGAATTATTATTAATTTCTTCAACCTTTTTCTGGCATTTAGAAATGGCACACAAGCAAATTAAGAAATAATTCAAATAAAACTGTGTCTTAATTGTTTTTGTTACCTACATGATAGACAATCCTTCCACACAGAAGGCCTGACTCTATTCTTATGTGCAGTGGAGTTAATGGAGCTGTTCCTGACTTCTGTGCATTAACCAGGAGAACCAGCCGTATTATTTACAGGAAGATGAGAGGAGATTACAGTCAGCACTTCTATCTTGCCCAGACCATTAAGTACTACCAGCTTGCTCATGGATATCCCTCATTATCTTCTCTTCTCTCTCCAAAGCAACTCCAGTTTGCCTGAAAAGGACCCTTCATCCCAACATCTGAGTACCATCAAGCATAATCAAAAGTCCATAGGAAATCTGGCTTCACTCCTTCACAGTGGTTTTTCAAGAACCCCATGATAGCTCTTGTATGGGATGGCCTTGGGCTGTGTGGCCTACTGAGGAGCAGAAAAGCCACCTAAAACAGAGATAAAAAGACTCATACAGACAGCTGGAGGTCAGTCTTTAGAAATCACTAATGATATTTTTCCAACAGAATTTTTTCAACAAACGTCATGTGTGTTTTCCCACATCACTCATAGTTTTTTATGCTCTAGTTTAAAGAGTTTCAGTCCTCTAAGGGGCCATGCTATGACTGCCCAGTCTCTGGCTGCAAGTGGCTGCTAAATTGTTCAAGCAAACTGCTTACGAACACCCTACAGGCAGAATTTCATTCAAAACTGGTAAGTGAAAATTATGATTAATTATATATTTGCAGAAGTTATGATCGGTTTATGAATGATTCATGAAAGGAAAAAAGAAGACTAAACAGACTATGAATATAATTTGCAAGCAGTAATTCAAGCAACTTTATCCCCCAAAGTGAGGTCTTCCTAGTCTCATATTTACCTAACAGTAGTCTGCAGTGCATGGGGTGGGTGCTGTGCTGTGAATAATCTGTTTCTACACATCAACACATTAAAAAACAGCTGTGCTGTGACAATAAGAAGGTGCGCTGTCCAAAGGACTCTGAATGCAAAGGGCAGACTTTCAAACAAATAACTGTATGCAAACAGAGCTCAGAGGGGTGCAGGTCTCACAGTGTTGAGTGGTGAAGCCCAGCTCCTGATGCAGATGGACTCACTGGATGCAATTAGGAGACAAGATAGAGGAGCATCTGGGCATGACCACTGTCCTGGAGCCAAGGGTGAAAGACATAGAGCCACCCCTGCCTTCGGTCTGAATCTACCATGCATTCTCCCTGGGAGAGTGTAATTTACACCCTGATTATATATTTCCCTTTTCAACTTCCCACCAAAGCTGGCATCCAGTGTCAATTGCCTTAAGAAACAGGATGTGAGATACCAGAGATGCTGTTCATGTATTATTTATTATTGTAATTCCTGTCTATAGGAAGGCTCATCTGGATGCAGTCCCAGGTTTTCAGTGAAGGTCCTGCTTTTTGTTTTTGAACTGGATTGATAAGGAAAATGTGTGACTTCGCCCAAGGGTGCACCGTGAGGTCCTGGGGTCAACCACAATACAAAGGCAGGAATGTGCTGGCTCCCCACTGCACATTTTCTCTAAGGATTGTGCTTCCTCCCTCTTTTCTCCTCAGTGCCAAATGTCTGGGACCAGCACTAACACTTTACCATTGCGACTGGGAACATCCATATCCCAGTGCATTAGTAGAAGCACAGTGGCCAACACAGTTTATGGATGTATAAACAGGACAAATTCTGTAGGAAAAAGTCCTTCATGAAAACCCAGTAGCAAAATTAGAAAGTCCAGGTAAACTTCAGCTAAAAAAAAAACCCTGCTCCAGGCCTGACATGGAGGGAGCAAACATCAGATGAAGCACAAAGGAGGAACTGTTGTTCAAAAGTAAACTAAATCATATAATTCAGTTAAAAATGTGAAATCAGACTGACCAAGAAATCTAAATGACCACTTATCCCCACCCTTTACTTGGCTTTACATCTGCTACAGCTATGTAAGATATGCAGGAGTACCTGCATCCCTCCGAAGAAGACAAAAAAGACAAGTTCTGCTAGTTGATCTATTGAAAATGTATTACCTCAGGTGGGAACTGGGGACAAGTGGCTAACTGAGCCACCGGTGGTCTGAGCAACTGGTAAGACCATCAGCAATTCCCCAGAAAAACAGCCCAGAGTCCAATTCCCTTTGCAGACCCTCTCCAGCCCCTCTCATGCTGCAGCTCTCACCTTTCTCTCTCTCTCTCTCTCTCTCTCAAAACCCACCAGGGTGAGCTTTCTGTAAGGTCCCCACTCATATTCACTGTGACCACTGTAAGGGCACACAACCCTTTCTTCTCAGTTTGTATAATATTAAGGAGATTACTTACCAGACGCATCGAGTTCTGACGTCTCTTTAGGTGTACATGACAAGAGTCAGCCACTGGAAAAAGGAGAAGAAAAGGTGCATCTAGACAGTGATATTACACTAAGTCTTCAGACATGTGTCTTTGTACCTTGAGGCTGTGACCCAATGTCCTGCACAGGATAGTTAAGGGGTTTTGGAACCGCATTTTTCCCCTTATTACAATTCAGACCCAGAAACATTTTCCATACATTGCCTTCCATGATAAAATATTGCAGCAGCTGCTGGGAAAGAGTAGCACCTGCATGACTGAGAGTGAAAGGGATAGCAGGCTCGGGGAATGTGGTTGTCCTACAGACTACCCCAAAAAACAGGTTCAGGGCCTCTGCTTGGAAACTCTGCTCAGTTCTTAGTGCAAAACAGATTTAATGAACTGTGAGCCACTGAACTAACCACAGAGTGTAAACAGAAGCCAGCAAGATTGTAAAAGGGATTTTTTTAAAAAAAAATCTTTTTAACACTGTGTTGTCAAATAACAGTCCCCAGACTGATAAAATACAGCACTCAGGCATATCACTGTGGAGCACAGCAGGATTTTTGCTTCAGACTAGCTGATAAAAAGCTTGATGTATCCCTGTTCAGCTAGCTATCCTTCAGGCTGTGCTTTTAAGACAAACAGCAGCAGCAAGCATTTGTCTGCTATTTCTTTCTTAAAACCAAGATGTTTTGCAATTCAGAATTAACAGATGGGGCAGTAAGAAATGAGGGCATGCTTTTTTTTTTTTTCGTTGCTTCCTCAAAGTCACTTTGAGCAATATTTCCAGCAATGGCAGGCTGGTATCAGTAAGGGAATACCGTGCTTTGGATGTGGTTGGCCACCACTGAGCTGTGCTCACCCTAGCGAGGCTGAATAACTGGGGCCAGGGAACCCCAGGGAAATACCACCTACCCATGACATACATCCAGCCAGGAAAAACCCTCACCACTCTTGGAGTAAGAGGCAAAACCTCAAGCAATATACATCACACATCATTTTTAACTTCACCCTCCTGCCAACATACTCACTGGTCCCATTCAGACCTGTACAGAAGAGAAGGAAGGAGCATTCTTACCTCCATTGCTGTCATCAAAACTTGTGATCCTCCCTCTGCTAAGTTTTGAAATGCATCTAGGGGTAGAACAAAGAAAATCTTATTTGATGAGGAGGTAGCAAGAATGCAACGCAGACATAAGGCTGTGGCAGCTGAGGAGCAGAGCTGCAATCCTTGTGCTGGGATGCTCGCTCTGGCTCAGGTGTCCACTTGCACTGTCCTGCCTAGTCACATCCCATTGCTGCGCTGGGCACCCCCTCTGCCTTGGCCTTTGGATCACAGCCTGGGAAGGCATTCCAATTGCAGGGCCAGAATTTGGCAAAAGTGTAGGGACAGGGAATGCTCTCTGTGACTGCTTTCATGTCCTCTCATAATTTGTTTCCATTGTACCTCCCACCTGAAGACTGACAGGAGAACAGTGAACCAATGGAACACATCTTCCCACAGGGAAACTTTCTGTTGGTCCTTTTCCACACTCCCTGGCAGTGAGTGATCACAACGTGCCCTAAAGAAAATGGTTCTCTTGAAGTCATTACTATGCCTTGCAAGCTTTTTCCAGGGAGTATAAATGCAGATGCTGCTGTTACTCAGCCAGAGTTTGAAATTAATATTGTTGAAAGTTTTCTGACAGAACACTTTGCCATCAGAACATTTAAATTCATTCAAATATTGCTATTCTATGTGCACATTTACAATGCAGTTTGTCTAGGAGAAATGTTCAAATTCAAGTGTTTGGATAAAGTCAAAACACAGTATTTTGAGTTCTTTTTATTTATTTTGAAATTACTTTTCTCCTAGAAATGAGCTGTTATAAACAGTAATAAAAAGTTGAAACAAATTTAAGTCTGTCTATCCTATTTCTCCAGGAGCATGTTTCCTACCCTGAATGGAAAAGGCATTATAAGATCATGAATGTTTTGAAACCTGATGGGCTTTAGACAAAAGTGCAAGGCTTCTAGGAGAGTGTAAGAACAGGGCACAAGGGCACATTGCTCATCTATCCCTTGGGAGTCAACCAGAGCTACTTACATTATGCAGAGCAGAGAGAAAGCAGAGAGGAAAGCTAACATGGTGAAGCACACATCCAGCCTATGCTTCTCTAGAGAAAGGCATAGAACAAGGAAATCCCCATGTTGCGCGCAGCCTCTTGACAACGTTGTCTTTGCAGGGCTGGGCTTGCGCCGGGCAGTCTTTTTAGGAACAAAAGGCAGCACTGGAATTACCTCCTCTGGGCAGAGGTAAGTTCCCCTTTACTACTTCATTAACTCCGGTCAAACAGACTTTGCAAAGAAGCTTCGGCTTTTGGTTTGGGTCTCATCTCTTGCTATCTTGAAAGGATGAGTAATGATTTAATGGGACAGATTTTATCTCCCCTGCTGCATTCACATCATCATAAAGGTGGACTGCCTTTTATTCCCACTTGACACCCTTATCCTTTTCTGTAACAATCTTATTCACAATGATTTGAAAAGTTTGAGAAATGTATTCCACATTAAACCCTCTCTAAAGTGATAACTGAAAGAGTTGAGAGCATTTTAATATACTCATTACAGACAGCAATGAAACTTTTAGAGATTCCTTTTCCCATGGATGTAAAGGAGTTGTCTTTACATTGGCACTTAAAATGTACAAGGATCTTTCTTAAGATGAAAAAAAAAATGCCATGGTACTGATTTAGGCATAAGAATTTTAATCTACAGTAAGTGACATTATAATCACAAAAAGTGGGTGATTACAATTTATCTGTTTTTTAATGAAAGCATTAAGATCAGGACACGCTCTGACTTTCTGAGCTGCTTCTGCTATGCTCCCTTGAAATGGGATTTTAGGCAATGTCATCCAGGCAGATACGCTGAGCAGTACTGGCCCATAAAACATCAGTGGTAAAAACACATGAGAAAAAATGAACACTCATTTCCATGTGCTGTTGAAACACAGCTGATTCCAAAGATGAACTAAATTGCTGTAGCAATGTTCTAGCACATGGGTCACAATTGCTGGGTTTAACTACCAGTATTTCCAGTCAAAATGCTTATTATTAGAGTAGTAAAAATTATGCTTTTGTAAAACAGAATTCCATTTACTTTCAGGGAAAGGCTTATTTACAGACACTCCCTTCTTGCAACTGCCAGACAATAGCTGGATGCAACACAGGGTGTGGGTTTGTTTATCCACTGAGAAGGATCTCGGACCTCCTTACCAAAAAAATTAGAGAACTTCACTGAAGTTGGTTGGAAAAAAATATCTCTGGGTCAAAAAAAACCCCAAAAAGAGGCAGCACCAAAAGCACCTCCCTTGCTGTGATTCAGACTTCTCTGACTTTCAAGCAAAAGACAAAGCCTTCCACTTCAGATGTGTTGCCTCATTCCTCTTCACTGGGCATGAATGCATGCAGTCTCTCCAAAGTGGTACTGGCAATGCTCCACGCCACCCTGGAGGAAGCTCTGCTGTGGACCAGGATGCTCAAGTTTGTGTGGAAGGGCACCAGCACAAGGACACATCTTGTTTTGTAGAAAATGAGTCTTAGTGCATAGGGGCTCTAAGGACAAGCCTGCAGAGGCCAGACTAAATCAATGCAGCAAAAAAGGATTGGCAGCTGAAGAAGCTCTGGATATAAATTACCACTGTTCCTCAGCAGGGAAAAACACAGGGCAGCATGGTGCTGCTTGCAGCCCACTGGCACTCTGACGAGCTCTAATGGGAAACTGGGGGCTGACCTTCCTTATGGTCCCCTTCAGCAAGGACATCACTGTACTCCCAGCTGCTGCTTTCTCTCAGCTCTCTACCAGCCAGTTGCTCCTGTGGGCATGAGATAAATCTGGCTTCTGGCAAACAGGCTGCCAGAAGCAATGCCTGGACCATGCCTGGACTTTGGACAGTCTTGTTATTTCCAAGCTACACTGTTAGAGGTATGTTATCATGTCTAGCATTGTGTCCCTTGCCTCCTGACACTGCTCTCAGTCTGGCTTTGCAAGCTCTCCTGCTGCTAACATCCCCTGCCCGACAACAGGCCCCGGTGCTGAGACTCACTGGTCATGGTTTCAAGGCGCAGCATGCAGCACACAAAGTCAGAGAAGCCAATTCTCCTGGCAGCATCGCCGTATCGCAAGGCCAGCAGGCACAGGAGCTGCTCGTTAGCGGTCAGTCCTGCGGAGGGAAGAGGAATATCAACACTGGGGACACACTGTGTGATGACGGACCAGCTCTGATGGCCCTGTGCACCCTGAAGAGAAGCTGGGGCCCTCCCTCAGCCACCCACTCTGTCACGACGGGTCTCTGCATCCCTGGACAGCAGCTTGCCTTGCCCCAGGTTTGTGCATAAGAGTTGGGGTAGAGTGATGGAAAATCAAAGTCCTTCTAGTCACTTACTTGAATTATGGCTTGGGTCAGCAAGCAGGAAACACTGAGCTAACTAATCTAGTGTTATATTGCTTTGCCTTTTTAGCTTTTATTTTCTATAAGAAAGGGGTGATTTTCTATGGCTCATAACTGTTAAAGTCTGAGCATAGCATTTACAATACCACTGGCGCTTTCTGCTAAACAGGGAGATACCTCACACTCATGCTATTATGCAGTATAGCATGCCTAGGATTCTTAATTTTTACATTTTCTCTTTTATTAGAAAATGGTGAAGGGTGCATTTCTGTTTTATTAGGTGATTATTCAGTATTTGTGTCACAGACTGTTTGGATGGAAATTGGTATTCAATTGAATGAACAAAAATTGCCTTTTAGAATGATTCTTTTATTAGTTAAATAAAACTACCCTAAATGTGTTGGCTATATAAGAGGAATGATTTAAATATATTTTGCACTAAAAGCTGATTTGCTAAACAAAAGAGAATTTTTCTGCAGAGAGCTGGACTGATAGCTTCGGTTTAATGCATTCTCTGAGACTTCAGAAAAGTCTCCTTTACCCACCCCTAGTTTTCAGCTGGAAGAGAAGTAACATTCCTGCTTTTTCAAACAGCTCTATACTTTACAGTTTTAAATAAACTCATCGTGGAGCTAAATTGGTTGAACAAGCAGAAAAGAAGGAAATGGTTTCTCTACACCTTGTAGGGGAAAATACAGCCAATGGAGGTGAGTACATCAACAAACTCTGGTTGCATAAGCCTAGTTGGAGAAGGTCTCCAGCAGGAAGCAGACACACAATGCTGAATATTTAAGTAATGGGAATACATTTGGGCTTAAGATACATTTCAAATGAAGATAATCCTGATTTTTAGATTTTTTTCCCAAGGATGAAAAGTTAGTAATTAAAAAAATCCAATTAATGAAATTTATTCTTTGATTCTGGTTTTAAACCACTGCCAAGAACCATTGTAGTAGCGAGCAATGAATTCTATCTCATTTTTAACCTCTTGAAGGCAACAGGAATTTAATCAAGCTCTCTCTGGAGAGCAGATTCCAGCAAGCATTGCAGTGCTGCTTACAAATTGCTATAAGCATGTCTTACACTAGTAAAACACTGACAATTTGGCATGGTCTGTCTGGGATATACTTGTTCTGAAATCTGCTCACCTGGCAATGTCTCCCAATTAACCTCATCAACAAGACTGAAATGTCAGTTCTCTCTTCCCAAGACATTTTAGTTATATGCTGATGCTTATTTGTAAGGTTACTCCCCACACCTTTTGTCTGATGGATTCCTCACTCTGGTTTTAGTTGAGTTTAAAAATACAGACTTTATATTTACCTACTTTTAAAAATAATAAATAATAATAATAATAATAATAATAATAATAATAATAATAATAATTATTATTATTATTATTATTATTATTATTATTATTATT
>NW_020799097.1:106835254-106873003 GCF_003259725.1 Athene cunicularia | reverse complement strand
AATAATAATAATAATAATAATAATAATAATAATAATAATAATTATTATTATTATTATTATTATTATTATTATTATTATTATTATTATTATTATTATTATTATTTTGATGCATTTAATACTGTCAGTGAGGAGTTTGTCAATACTCCAGACCAATGCTCCTGCATTTCAGGGCAGCACTGCTGTTAATGTTTTACTCTGGCAGAAAATTTGACCCATGATTATTATGCTTTGAAGCATTAGGACAACGGTGAAAATTAAGCACACAGTTCAGTGTTTTGCTGGGGAAAGCACTGAACGCTTCAGGGAACAGCTGGCTAGAAGCTGTATCTAGATACATTAGTGTCATTCCCAGAGGAAGCACCAACCTCCCAAAGCCTTCTGGGGCTACCCACTCCCTCCTGTTTAAAAGCCAGGGCAGGGATCATCCTAATGCGAAGACAGATTCAAATGCAGCTGTCTGGCTCAGAAGGCAGCAAGAATGAGCTTATAATTTTCTTCCCTCACCCCCCTCAGAACTTCTAGCCTAACATGTATTAAATTTGCCATGTAACAGTGCCTTTTTATCCCTTCAAATAGCTGCACTGTTTTGGCTGCTGGGATTTCTCAATTTTCCTCCCAGTTTTACACTTTAGTGCCTTTCTTATAGAATGGACCAAGCAGCTTCTCCCTTTGACATTTGGCATACCAGTGCTGTGCTCCTCAGGCAGATGCTAATGCTCTGCCCACCTCTCAGCAACAAACAGATTATATATATTTTCCCCAAGCTGATGGCTTGCACAGAGAGCAATTCTGCACCGAATTTCTCCTGGGCACACCAGCCCTCCAAGCTCCACGTAGCCAAATGGGAGCTTCTCTACTGTACCATTATAAGAAGATTGCTGTCTCAGAGCTGTATTTCATACACAAAGCCTCCAGAGAGATGACACCCCACTCAACATGAAGGGGTCCCATGCACTCACTGCAAGTTTCAGCATTCGTGTAGCCAACAGAGGTCAGTGCAAACCCAATAAACGTCTGTCACTGTGGCTTACAGTCCCTTACAGACTTGTCACTGCCCTGGAGAGAAACTGCAGGAATCGAGGCAAGTGCAAGCATCGACTGTTCCTTACTCCTTTCCTCTGCTGGACGTTTTGTCCATGACTGGAGACACTATGGATAAGATAGTCTGCAGGCTCTGGCCAGTGATTTCCTTCCCTGCATCTCCCTGCTGGCTCCCCAGCTGCAGTGCAAAGGGTTTCTTCCTAAAATGAGATTTCTGTCTCAATGCCCTAAAACAATGCAGACCTCTGAGCAGAGCTGTGATCTAACTGGCACCTCTGCACAATCCAAACTGCTTTCTCCCTAAAGCTCTTTTTTCTTTCCTCTCTTTCATCTTTTCCTTCACTGCCACAGGGACAAGAAAGGGATCTGCTTAGCACCTATGGACATACCTGCTGTCTGTATTGCACTCTTCAGTTCAGACACATCAAGAAATCCAGAATGATTTCTGTCTTCCTTGCTGAAGATATCCTAAAACCAGTGTAAAGACAGATTTCAAGCCCATACCAGCATTCCCCAAATATACTGCTACATTTAATTATGTAGGATGATTTTCCTCCTTAATAAATAAGCTGCAAGGAAATCCAACAGATGAGAGGGGGTGACCATGACAAGGGAAACCCATTTCCAAAAGGCTCAGGCAGTACGTTACTGTCTAAGAAATCCCATAGCTTTGGGTGGGCGGAAGCCTTTTTCTCACTCTCCCTGGTTTACTTGTGCAGGCAGCAGTGGGAATACTCACACCTCTACTGACAAAAAGACAATGTCTAGAGACTTGTGAAATAAGCCATGAGTCCCCAGGTCCCAGAACGGTGTTGGGGTCATCTTTCCCAATACACCATTGAAATTTCACAAGCCATACCTGCAGTGCTGGCAGTGGGAAGAGCACCGTTGCCAGATGGGGAACTGGCACCCCATGTCCCAGGTGGCCTCAGACCATCTCAAGAGGGATGAAACAAAGTAGAGCCCACCCAACCCTGAAGTTTCAGGAAACCTTCCCATCCTGCAACAAGACTGAGGGAGAAGGACATGACACAGAAGCTACCATGCATGCCCTGACTCTGAATTTAGGTGGGATCCTAACAATGAAGCTACTGTCCTCCCTGCTTCCAGACCTAACATTTATCCTGGGGCAGAGACATTTCCCCCAGATGAACTTTCATCTGATCCTACATGTTTCCACTACAAACTGCAGCAATGAGGAAGTGACATTTTTCAGACAACTGTTCAAGAACTCATTTCAGCTTAGAAAGGTTTTTTTAAAAAATTGCCAGTGGTAGCACACAAACAGAGACTTCCATCAAATTCTGAGCCTAATTGGCTTTCCTACCTTTTCCCCCTTTTTCCTCAATATTCTCTGCCCTAGAAAAGCCTCAGCTGCTCATTTGGAGCACTTTACACACATCACCGCTTCCTGAGCTGTCAACCTTTGCATGAGAGGATAAAAACCTGACCTACTAAGCAAGCAACCTTTGCAACGTTTCCCCCCCCAGTGCTTTGATATCACAGACATCTGCACTCTGCTGATGAAAAGCCCAAGAGTACAGCATCGACAGAGAAGAGAGAGCAGCCCCTGTGTACCATGTACTTAGTCAGGCTTCGCCAGAGGCGCCCAAACTCCTGCAGTGTGAGATGTCCATTCGAGTTGAGCTGTGCATTTAGTTAAGAATTTTACAGTTAATAAGAGCTAAACCTTCACATACAGACAGACATAAGTTTCAGTCTCTTCTGTCTGTTACTTTGTGTTGAAAAAGCCAAGGTGCTCTCATTTATACTTAAATTCACCTTCTTAGGCACATTGTGCAGCTGCTCATACCTGTGCTCACAAACAACAAAAGATTACTATTTATATGGTGCCTTTAACCACAAGGGAACCTGCAGTGATTGCTTCAGCTGACGTTTAGCCACGGAGCACAGAGGCCCCTGTGGATGAATGTGTGACCCCATGCTTCAGGCCATGTGTGCACATTGTCTTGCCTTTGAGCAGGAGGCAGCAGAGCATTAGCTCTGGCTGGATCCTCCTGGAGGAATGGGCACTGAAGGAGCCACGAGCATGAGTGGCCGATCCTGATGCCTGCTATCAGAAGGCAGCAGCAGCCTTTGAGCCATGCATATGCCACATGTGAGAAAACACTTCCCCACCCTGAGCTGCAGGAGCCCAGGGGTGTCAGCAGACATCCCCAGGGATGCTCAAAGGACTATGTCCAAAGGATCTGCTCCCCTCCATACATCATCTAGGAGTAGACATGCAACATCTCACATAATGCAGCTAGGATGGTGAGAACTCCCTGAAAGAAAACTCATTGCCAGTGAAACATAAGCAGACAAGTGCCACTGCCATGAAACCTGAGTGAAAAAAGTTGATCCTGTCTTTGCAGGCCAGGATACGTCACACTGCACATGGGTTATATGCAGCCCAGGGAGGGAAAAATCCAACTTGAATTAAAGCAGAGCAGTGGCCTGGTCAGTTCTTTGCATGTGCCATGCATTCACAGTGCCCACTTAGCCCAGGAGGAGCTTTGGAAAGGGGGAAAAGTCTCCTTCACTAGACTCACTCTGTCTAGAGGCAGAAAGCTGGAAGGAGAGAGGGACTTCTGGTCATCTTTATTCACTACCTGAGAGTTTGTGAGGGGCTGAAAATGTCTTAAAGTTGTTTCAAGGCATGGAAGAAAAGAGACAGCAAGCAAGCCATGGGGAGAAAACACACACGGGAGAATTTATGTTTTCATCAAGGAGCCTTCCTGTTCTACAATGGCCAGAAATGTATTTCCAGTGCTGTCTTGTTAACAGTAAAAAGACTGCATGATCCATCTAAATATGGAAGGTACACTGGAAAGGATGAGTGGCCTGCCAGGCAAGTGCCTGGGATTCAGCAATGATAGTGCTTCTCGCACAAACACCAGCTTTGCGGACAGTACTAGCAGCCTGCTCAAGCTGCCATCAGGGGCCAGTGTGGTTGCACAGCTGTGATGGAAGATGCGAGCTATGCCTGAGCTCTGTGCTGCCTCCTCTCCTTGGGCTCTGCTTGGGACCTGCACCAAAAGGTGCTTAGCCAAGCCCTGGGTCTTGCAGAGAGAAAAATGAGAGCAAAGAGTTAGCTGGTAGCAGAAGGTGGATCCTCACCTTTCATCAGGCACACCAGAGCCAGGGCATGCATGGCAAAGTCCTGCATAGACTCTGGGACAGTTATTTATTGAGGACTGTGGCTAATATTTACTTGCAGGTTCTCACACTGGGATGCTCAGCTCAGCCATAACTCAAGGCAAGGATGGGCAGAACTGGGGAAGTTTATTGCTTCTGCTGAAAGGATACATCCATCAGAGCTAAAATGCCTCTGCATGAATCGAAGCTGAATCTTCCTCCCAGACTGGTCATTTCATCTGCAAGGAATGACAAAACAGAAGGAATTAGTGAGAACAAAATGAGTGACAGAGGCGTTAGGTCACCAGAGGGAAAAGAATACCAGTCTGAAGGCTCACATGGCTAAAAACCCCCAGATCTGGCTCAGGTTCTCAAACAGCAGCAAGGGCTACATGGCAGGATGAGGTCCATTGAGGGAGTCTGACATGTCTCAGACATCTCCTACTCCCTTCCCCAAGGACACGTGCACTGTTTGGGATCACAGTTTGCTGCTCTGCATAGTATCTGCCCACCTACCTGCCCTGATGGAAATTCTTGCCTTTTGAAAGAAGGATAAGGGGAATTACAGTGACAAGAAAGGCCATTTATGCTGAATTAGCGAATCCTAAAAGCACTCTAAATCTCGTGAATGACTGAGTTGGTTTGGGTCCTCTGGCTGTGCCCCTGTCTCAGGCTCTTTCTGAGGTGGGCAGGTTAGGAAGTCTGCGAAATGGTGAAAGCCAGCTCAAGGCCTCTGCAGAGGAACGATGCGGGCCAGGGCTGAACTGGGAGGAATTGGTTGACAGTGAAGAGAGTGTGGTGCAGCACATCTAGGGACTGAGTTCCTGCTGCAATTTGTGGGGTGCCAAGCAGAAAGGGGGGGGCTCATGGGGGCTGCAGCGACATCCAGGAGAAGGGCAGAATAGGGTAGAGTAGGTCTGCGAGCTGAGGCTGTCCCTTGGCAGAACTGGGAAGGGGAGAAGGGGGTGAAATTTGGATGTCAAGCAGATGCACAGCCTTGCTGATGCCATGCATTAAAATAGTCTGTCAGCAGCTGGTCTGGGTTGCATTGCCTCTTCTTCATGCAAATATTTCTTTGATTTTCTTTAAAAAATAAAACCAAACGGTTGTGTATGTAAAGGAACCCCGGTGGAGGCACTTCTCATTCTTCCAAGATCCAACAGTGCAGTAAGCCACACAGAGGATTTTTGGAGGACCATCAGGACACCACTAAATCCTCTGTCTAATTTACACTAGACTAATGATAGGGAAGCACCAAAGACATTAGCTGGGTTGTAAAACCTTTACCTTGCAGGATCACATCATTAAGGAGTTGTTGCAGCTGCGAGGCATCAATAGTTGAGCCCTAATGCAGAATAAAATGCAGAGAGGTCTGTGAACATAAAGTTTTCTCCTGTGTCACTTTTGCCTGAAACTTCTTTACTCGTGCACTGTGGCAACCAGGAAGGACCTCTGCTTACATCAGAGCAGCAGCAGCATCCCCTTGGGAGAATAACAAAGCCCTTCATGCTGCTGGGTCACTCATTGTCCTTCCCTAAAAGAGTCTTCAGGGGAGTTACAGGCAGTCCCATCACCATGGGGTACTTTCAGCAGTGATGGGAACACTTGCTGACTTCACCAGCCCCTAGCTGGGGAGCTGCCGATGGGCAGGCGCAGTAGGCAGCTGGGTGAGTGGACTGGGAGCAGAGGAGCTTCTGCCCCCTTCCCTCTGAGCCGCCCATGGGTGAACCTGACTGCTCCCACCCCCAGGGCATTCAGCATGGCAGACAGCATTCTTTTTCACCTTCATGCACTGATATAACTATTAACTGCAAGAGGTCCATTGTGCAAAGACTTTTGGCAGTTATTTTTTTTTCCTCTTGACTAAGTCGAGGAGTTCTTTGTAACAGTTTATTAAACCATTGAAAGCATCTCCTGTGAACACACAGACTTTGGCTCTGAAAGAGCAGGAATCAATTACTCAAATGCTGACTGATGTTTGGTTTCCAAATGCCGTGAAGGCAAGTGGAAAATGATGCTGATGAGAGGATGGAATACCCAAGGCTTTCTAATTGCTTTCAGTAAATAAACAAACTAAAGCCAAAAACCTAAAAAAGTACACATGCAAGCCCACCACCAGCACAGCCATAAATCTCCAATCCTCTGCTGATATATGGGGGTAGCCAATCTATCCGAGGTGAACGTCCCATTTTTCTGGGGGTTTTGGCAGGTCAATCAATACTGTTTTCAGGGTATCCCCTTGAGGATGGAGCTACATTTCCAAAAAACATTTTTCTAAACGGATTTGTATCAACATCGTAGATCAGTTTTTCTTTTTAGAAAGCCCACATGCTTTTTTTTTTTTTTTTTTTTTTTTTTTTTTTGTCTTTCCAGCAAGATGCTTTAGATAGGATACCTGCTTAGTGTATCTTAGGAAGACAGCCTTATAGGATCTGTCCTGGTTCTGTCTTGGTACATCCTGGATCAAAGACAAAGTATGTCCATAAATAATTCTGTATCAAAACAGCTGGAGGCACAAGTCCCCAGATCCAAACAACACTTTAGAGAGGGCAGAGAATGTACAGGCTGCAGTTTTAACACCCCAAGAGTAAAGTGGACTAGGAGTGATGAATAGCTACTGCAATGAAGGAAGAAGCATAGTTTGGATGTTATCACTTAGTATAACCAGGAAGGAGCACCTCAGGGCCTGAGGAAGACAGAAGAACACACTCAGGGTAGAGTTCAGCATGTCAATACATGAGTATAGAGGTACAAAGCCTGATCCTTATTGATGCCCTTTGGTTGAAACCACTGGCTTAGTGCACGTGAAGATTCATGTGAATGAAGAAAATAGAGAAGTAGTTGACTTTTCCTTTCTCTTGTACCTTCTCAAACCCAAGGCAGGCTTGACTGTACCTGAGCAATTGCAATTCAAAGGTTAAGTGACTTTTTTCAACCCTTCAGTGAGGAGATCCACCAGAGACTAGGGGGAACTACCCTTAACATTATAAAGTTTCCCAAAGACTAAGCCTAAACCCCAGTGCCTTCAGATCTGTGCAAGATAATTCAAACCAGTGAAGCCCAAACACCTAAACAAGAATAGAAAGTGTGGTGTGGGTACCATAATTCAAAGTCAAAACACTGGCTAACAATGACAGCTGAGCAAACTGACAGCTTGTCAGTGGAAAGAGATAATAAGCCACCATTTACACTACCCCTCTAATGGGGCTTAATTGCAGGCTGGAAAGTGAATCACAAGGCAAGGACTCTGTTTTCTGTTCTCCTGAAGCAGCTTTACACCTTTGGCTTCAAAGACCTGCGCTGAGTTTACACTGCTATAAATAGCAGCCTCTCTCAGCAGCAGGATTTTGCAAGCAACCACTGAGACAGCAGCATGGACTGGAACAGCTCTGGCAATTTGCACAGTTCACAACGAGGAAGTCCAGCAACAGATGGTTGCTGAACAGGCTAAAATGTAGGTTGAACCATAGCTGGTTATTTCTCCTTCATGTCAGGAACCAAAGCAAACCAGTTTCAAAGTATAAATCCTCTTCCATCTCTGTAGATACTCTGATGATCAGAAGATATCTGCGCTGGGCCTCATTTTATGGACTCCTGTGCTTTATAGGGTTCAGGCACTTAATCAAAACCATTCCCATGGGGAAGGCATGCATGACCTGCTCTCAGGTATGAGGTCTTTTAAAAAGAGGTCAAACTCAAGCTGTGACATTTTCATCAACGTTTTCCCCTCTCTTCTCCTTGGGTACATACCCATTTTACAGACATTGCAAGAATTTAGTATCTTTGAAATGTTCTCACCCCTGCTGTATTTGCTTGGTCAAAGTGTTAAAGGTGGCAAGGTGAAAAGGATAGATGGACAGGATGATAGGGGGACTATATAAGATTTGTTTCCTTCAAAAATCTGAAGAGACATGTGTGAAGAGGAAGTGCTTCATTGTCACTCCTGTCTCTCCAGAGAGGTACCCCCAGCTGGTCACCTGCTCTCCCAGCAAGGTTTCAGGGTGCCAGAGTCAAACTCTGGAACAGGTGCTTGGGTGGTGAAAGGAGAGAAGAGCAGAGTGGTGTCTGTCTGGTGTGTGGGAAGGAAGAAATGGAGTCAGTATAGGTGGCTACTGAATGGTCAGCTCTCCGGGAAACATCCACCACCACCAGTATCTACATCAATTTTCAGAGTTTCTTACCATTGGCAGCACTGGGTTGGGCGGGAAGTTTGAGTTCCTAGAAAAGAGTTACAAGAGTCAAACTGAGAGAGAAGCTGCCTTTTCAGAGCACTGATCTGCAGATGTGGCAGAAGGCAGGCACTAACAGGAGCACTCACCCAGCCCAGGGCCCCACAGGGTGCCCAGGATGCACACTGCCCAACCTGTCCCAGTTCAGCCAAGCCTGTTGCACCAGTCTTAGGTTTCTCTGTGCAAACAGACATGAGCAGGCCTGAGTCTCTTGGCTGCTCTGGGGCCACTGCCTTCCTCAAGCTGACCCTGCTGGCACCAGCAGCAAAGGGTCACTTGTCTCACTCTGAGCATGCCAGGACTAACCTCACCACACAGAAGACAGGGCTGCCCTGCCTTGAGACACATGAAATTTTCACCTGCTTTCTCTTTGCCTAATTTAATAGGAATAAAACCAGCACCTTGGCTATTAAAAGGCAACATCTTTTAAATGTCTGCAGACCACCTGAAATTGAGATGGGACCACCATTCCTTCTGAGACTCACTTAGTAACACTGAATACTTGAGTTTTGCTTTTGGTAGAGAAATTAGGTAAGCCAGATGCTATTTTCATAGCATCTGTGCTATTATATAGGCTAGTGCTGCACAGACTCACAGGAGGAGGATACCCACGCGTGACCTAGCTCAGGAAGGTCTGTGAGGGTCAGAATCTCTCCTGGAAAGTGCTACCTTCCAAGGCTGAGCAGTCTTGTGCATGACATCATGCTGAAGGCAGTCCAGCCCAAAACGCAGACTTCTCATATTTGTTTTCCATAACTAAGGAGTTGCCTTAGTTTGTTCTGGGCTATTTTTGTCAGAGGCCAAAGCCTAGAAAACAATCTCATTATTAAGATATGGGCCTGTGAGTTAAGATCTGCAATCACCTCTACTATAAAGCTTCCTGAAAGAAAGCCGCTGCACATCTGATGCTTGAAGGTCATTTGGTAAGGCTGAATGCTGGGGCTTGCTCTTTACTTAAAGCACACCCAGATATTTACCTGAAAATGTGATAATAACTGCCTTTGCATGAACTAAGATACCATTTTCCCACTAAACTTGTCTTCAAGGTTCCTCTTGTACTCACAGGGAGCCCTATCAGCCTGTCTGTGAGATGACTGGGTGAAAGGATCAAGGCCTTCACCACTCTTTCCTTCTCTAGGTCCCCCTCTGAATAGAATGGAACCTGATCTGTCTGGTGTCAGGCTGGCATAAACATAAGAAACTACATAGCAGATATTAAGAAAAACAAGGTCTCAGTCCTCCTTTCAGTAAAGAGATATATCCCCACACTTGGGGCAGAGGGGGCATATCTCACACTTATTGTTCACTTTTGTGGCTCTTTGTACCAAAGCTGAGACTCTTGGTAGTTGCAGATGAGGTATCGCCCTGTTCTGCAGTGGCCACCCCTGTGCATCTGACTATACATCTGATCCCTCTCAACATGGTGCTTAACTCTTGTCTGTGTCTTCCCAACATGCTTCTAGAGTATGTTAAAAGCAAATTGCCACATTAGTTATCTTGACATGAAATTGTTACATCTTTGTACACTGTAAGTCTGGGGCCTTTAAGGAGTACTTGTCATCTTACTCATTGTAGTCTTGATTCTTCATGAAAATTCGTAAGAGAAATTCAAATTCTTGGTCCTCTGTAGTAGCAGGAACAACAGCATAGGTTCCTGGGCTCAAGGTAAAGTATTTGGTTACATCTCGAGTCCGGGAAAATTGTTCCAGAACTTTGGAGTTCTCCTGAAAGAAAAACCATAGCTGGTTATTTCTCCTCCATGTCAGGAACCAAAGCAAATCAGGAAGTGCATCCACAGCAGCCTTACATTCCCACAGTTCTCTAAATATACATTGCATCTAAAATGCCTTAACCTCCCTAGTGGCACGAAAAGCCCATCCAGGTGACAGACTTTGTTCAAGGACACATAAAAAATGCACACAAGTGGAAGAACTGAAAGAAGCAGAAGGCAAAGTGATTGTGAGTCGATTTGAAGAGAACTTCAATTAACATTAAGCAGACTGGAGTTCATGAAGCAATCAAGGATGAATACTCTTACTAAAACTTTTCTGACATCTAGCGTGACTCAGAATGGTCAGAGAGCTCACTAAGCATCTCACCCAGATGACAATGCTTCAAGAATCACAACACAAATCTTCCAGCAAGTGTCAAAAGAAAACAAATATTCTGATCTTTCTTCTGTTATTCGAGTATTTTTGCTGAGATGAAACAAATATAATGCAACTGCTATTACTATGATGACATGTAAAGATAGCATAATAAAAACCCCTTACTAAACATATTCCCCAAAATACATCAGCATGTATAAATTCCATTTAGAATGGTTATACAGCGTGGCAGAGTTATTTATGAGCCATGCCTTTGGGAGAAAATAACATAAAACTGCTATTTTGGGAGAAAAAAAAAAAAAAGATGACTACTGTTACAGACAGCTGGGAGGTACGTAGACTGCCAAGTATTATGGGTCGGATCTTGAGCAGATAGAAATGGGCAGTGCTGCAAAAATAAATGGTGTAATTCTTTTTTTACTTTTGGGTCTCATTTCACATTCCTTCTGGTAAAAAGCAGAAGCAGATTAATATCTCAGTGGAGTCAAAACCAGTGTGAGATAAGAATCAGCCTCTATACCTTGCTCAGCTCTATCACACAACATTAAACTTCCCTCACAGCCAGGTATTAGTGTTCCACGTCTATATTTAATCAAAGGCTTCCTAGAGCTATCAGATATGTCCATTCTGGTTTGCATCCTTGCCTGTACTGTATTCCCCTCTCATCCTGCCAAGGTATAATATACTTTTTACTTCACAACAACAATTTGATTCACCTCAAAAGGTAGAGAACAATGAATGATGCTGCTAATGAATAATGGCAGTGAAAGCAGTACAGGGAGGAAGAGTGAAGTCACACAAACCTTAACAATTGTACACCCCTTGTGCAAAGAAAAGCCCTTGTAAATGTAGATGCACGAAGACGCCACCTCTGTCTTCCCTCAAGCACTGAGGCTAGACACTGGGAAATAAAATGAGGGAATAGCACTGTACCTACCCTGGTTTTAGCTCCTGGACTTGGCTTTTGTTGCTACCAGGGCAGCACACTGGGCTGGCTGTGAGGAGCTGGTAGACCAGCTCTCATGTTAAAATACTTAAGATTTGTCCATGGGGGAATACTTTCTGTATAAGCTGCTGTGTGGATTTGTACCGGTTTTGTTATATTACTAAAAACTATGGCGTGACAGAGCAGCATAGCTGTCCCCTTTCCCTCACTGACCAGGTGCTCCACAGTAATCCTGGTGTCTCTAGTAATGGTCTGTTCTGACCTTGCCCTTCAACTCCTGCATAGGAGATCATCTAGGATCAGAAGCCCAAACTGAGCCCAAGGTGAGCTATGGGCTGACAGCCTGCAGAGGCCATGTCATACAGACTTGAGATACTCATCAAATTTCATACATCCTTGGGAAGATACCAAGAGAGAAAATCTAAATGAACACACCTGAGCATCAGCTGGAGGGGAAGAAAGAAATTTTAACTATAAAGCAAGAATAGAGCAAATCTGTCCCCTGGTCTGCTTCCTAATTAAACAACCTCTTTTCAAAGGATCCAAGACCTATGCTATCACCTCCCAGTGAGGGTCATTTCTGTTAAAATGAGTAACTAATTAAGGCAGATACACACCATGCAAGAGCATGTAGGGATCTCCACGTCTGGAAACTGTTGGGGGACAGCTGAGGAGGATGCTGGAAGGAGTGAGTTCCCCATTTACCAGGAGTAGCAGATCTTTCTGAGTGGCACAGCTGGCCCCATGGAGTCCTGCAGGCCTGATATCTGCACTGGGCAGAGGATCTCCTTGCATAGGGATAGTGAGTTCCACTTGCTGGAGGGATGCTCTTTTTATGGCATCTTTTATTTCTCCGACACTTTTTTTTACGAGCTACAAAGCCAAGCTCTTCATTTATGAGGAGCTGTTAGACTTATGGCATCAATTATTCAAAGTCTGGGACTAGGGCAAACCTCTCCACTGATTGGGAGAATGTGAAGTTAGGGTCATAGCAGTCTCTGCTTTCTTTTCTTTTATTCTTCAGGTTAAAAACAACGCCCTCCCACCCTCCTCAGCCAACAACAAAAACATTTTGGAAAAGGCTAGCATCCATCCACACTAGCAACTGAGCTTTCAGTAAGTCTGGTAATGCTCTGACAACAACTGCCCTTGAAATGGCACCTCCCTGGAGAGTCACCAAGACAAAAAACGAGGGAAATTGTAGTGAAGGTCCCAGGTATCTTAGTGGATTACCTCTGCACCAGTCTTGAGCAAAGCCTTGCATGTGTTTTGTAAATGGGTTTTGCATAGCATTTCTGCCATACAAAAGAGGGGATGAGCAAGACAGACCCGTTTTGGGGAACAAGAGGCCATTTGCTTCCCTACTAGACCTAGAGTACTGCTCAAGCTCTGTGGTTAGTGCTGGCTGTCATGCCTTGTGCCAGGACAGCAAGGGAAGTCACCAGTACTGCTGGGCACAGGGGATATTGCCTTGGCACATCTTGTAACCTGGGGACTCCCTGAGTTTCCCAGGGCTATTTTGGGATGTTACAGAACTAAAAGTTCAACCTTTCCTCTCATAAAACACGAATAAAGGAAACTTTAGGCTGAGCCTGCCTAAATCTACTTTTCCTGTGATGTTCTACAGTAGAAAGCATCCAGAAATTCACTCCAAATACTGATTGCTCTCTTTTTATAGCCCAAAAGAAAATTCAGTCTTTCAATTCCACGTACAGGTATAATAAGCAACACAGAAGACAACAGTGCCTACATGATACCTGAGTGTGCTTACCATGGTGATCAAAAAGCCAATCTTCAGGGTTTTTGCATTGTGCATATCCTCAGCATGTTTTTGCATGAGTGAAACGACTACATTATAGGGTTTTGAGTCATAATCTGGCACTTTGAAAAAATACTGAGGGTTTGTTGAAACTGCACCTGCTGAGAAAGTGTTAATAGATTAATAGTAGCCACATAGATGTCCCCACAGTAACCTATTGTGTAAGATCTTGCTTATAATAGACCCAGAGGAATAGGTAGTTACTGTTCCAAGATCCTTTCAATACAACAGGGCACTACAGCCTCTACATTACCAGCAGGACTTGAGGCATCTGGAGTTAAACTAATTGCACATTAATCATTCTAGAAATCTCTGGCAAAGTCATAAGTCATGCAGATTTCTCAGCCCCGCTACATCTGCTTCACCTCCATGGAGCACTTTCCCTGAGGCACAAAAGCAGTGATTCTTAATCAGCCTAGTGGCTGAGGTGAAAAGGATTGTGGCTCGGAGATCATGAACGCATAAAAGAAAAAGACAAAATGGTCCAAAGCTATCCTCCCCTTCCTTCCTGTTAGTGTTTGTGATGGACAAGACAGACTGTTGAGCACCAGAGGGGAAAGGCTTCTTCTTGGCCAACATTTTGGTTAACAGGAAGTGTCCCTGATAAGAAAGCAGTAAGATGCCCAACCTGGGGAAAAGGGACTTAGAAGTCAGTATCTGCTTAAACCAGTCTAGACTTTAAGCCATGTAGGTGTGTTGGGTGGCCTTGAAAGATGCAATTTACAATTAATGCGATTGTACTTGGACAGGAACTTTACTAGAGGGTTGGTGAAAAACACAGTTCCAAGGAAACTGGCTCTGCCCACATGCTCTCAGTTCAGGCCCTGCACCTTCTCACTCAACCCCAGTACCCATGGTGTGGCAGCAGCAGAGGCATTGCTTTGTTATCACTCCGTGAGACATGACAATCAAGGTTATGAGGAGGAGGCTGAAACCTGTAAGCCAAAACCTGTTTGCTGCTAAATCAGGGATCAGCATTGCAGAAAAACGAAGCTACTTCACTGACCACATACTACCATTTTAGATTAAAAACAGAGTTGAAATAATGATGTAGCTGTAAAAAAAAAAAAAAAGAGATATGCTGAGAAGATAATTTTTTTTTTTTTTTAAATACCACTAATAATTGGAGCTTGCAATGTTGGAAGAGTCCTTGCACAGGCAGTAAAAACACTGGATTTATCTGCTCAGAGCCTTTCTACCTTCGAAAATAGAGTTTTGTAGCACAATTTTTCATTTCATATCCATTTAATTTCAGAGGTCCCCAGTAACACCCCAGCACCTGCCTGAAAGAAGACAGACAAACACATTTTGATTTAAAGAGTTCAGTGTCTCTAAACCAAAAGTCTCCTGTTTTAACTCAGCAGCCACTGCTGCTGCTTTGTTTCTGCCTCTTTAGCTGATAGGTGCTGTAATGGAAAAGGGCAGGCATTAACAATCAGCAATCAGTATTTCTGCAATTCGGTGCTCAGAGTGAATGTTTCACTGTAAGCACCACTGGAGAGGAGGAGAGGACTGGGTGACTGCAGTGAGCGTTCATTACCTGGGGAATAGTTCCTGCCTGTGGCAAGGACTGGACTCCACAGGTTGATGTGGCTGTCCACGGACCACTTTGTGCAGTGCTGATCTCCAAAGTCCAGAAAAGTTGGGGTGCTGTTACATATATACAGCCAGGAAAACTGCTCCTGGAAGTTTTCACAGGACATCCTGCAGAGAAGGAGAAAATCTCACCTTTCAGTTTGAGGCACAGGTCAGGCACTCATGTTCACCCCATGTCTTTAACAGGGGATTACAGAGAGCACTGCAGGCTCTAGCTGGGCTGGCTGATACCTTGCAGAAGAGGTCAGCTCTCAGTCATTTGGCATTTGGACTGCCCTAACTGCACCTAAAGCCCCAGGGAAATTATAGGGCATGTTCAGTGGTACCTAGGTGGAGTCTTGCTGTCTCCAGCACATCTTTGCCACTGCACCTTGCTTTGTCCTTCTGCAGTGTCCTGCCCCAAACTCAATCCTGCAGTGTCTATGTCAGACCAGTCTGCTGTTCCCCTGCTTTCCTCAGAGCCTCATGGGGCAAGTGTGCACTTCCTGAATAATAATAGCTTTTCTAAGGGATGGCTCACACATGGTGAAACTGGATCTGAGAGTAATCAAGAGGCAGTGAAACACCACAAGCACCTGCAGAGCAGTCAAGTGCACAAGCTCTACAACCTGCTCAGCCACCTGTAACCCCGAGTGCCAGCCAGGCCAAGGTTCAAGCTAGGCACGTTATGGGGAAGGGCAGTGTGACCAAATGACTAAGTTTCAGGGAGATGGATTTTTACTTCTCTCATTTTTCATTTTTTTCACCAGCTTGTTACTTGATCTTGGCCAGCTCCACTTCTCCAAGTCTTGTTCCCTCTGATTTGCTGTTTACACACAGCTAACATAGGGTGCCCTGAGCCATCACTAAGAGCAGAGAACTGCCTAAATGACCCTTTTTTCATAACAAATGCAAAGAGAAAACCTGGTAGACAGAAGGACTGATAGGAAAATACCAGAATTCTCCATCATCCTTATTTCTGAGGAGGGCTTCTCTGCATTTAGGCTCAACATGGTCCCACTGAGGAGAGCTGTAAACAGGAACAAATCAACAAGCAGATGTGAGGCACAATTTTCCATCTCTTTGGCCAGCCCATTTCTCTAACCAGTCCATCAAGTCACAGAATCGCAGAATCATTCAGGTTGGAAAAGACCCTTGTGATCATCGAGTCCAATCATCAGCCCTACTCTACAAAGTTCTCCCCTACACCGTTTCTCCCAACATCTCATCTAAACGACCCTTAAACATATCCAGGGATGGTGACTCCACCACCTCCCTGGGCAGCCTATTCCATTGTCTGACCACTCTCTCTGTGAATTTTTTTTTCCTAATGTCCAGTCTAAACCTCCCCTGTTGGAATTTAAATCCATTCCCTCTTGTTCTGTCACTAATCACCTGTGAGAAGAGACCAGCACCAACCTCTCTACAGTGTCCTTTCAGGTAGCTGTAGAGAGTGATGAGGTCTCCCCTCAGCCTTCTCCTCCTCAAACTAAACAATCCCAGCCATGAGAGAGCAGGACGGGTGAGCAAACTGCATGTTGGGAAGAGGACCGTGCTTGATACTTTCACAGCCAAGGCCAGTGTACAGAGCTCTGCACCTTTGCTGTGCCTGAATTGCCCACCATGGGATGAGGAATTCTGCCTCTGCCCTCCAAGCCCCAGTCACCTCTCCCCATGCTGGAGAGGTTAGTGAGGTATCAAGGCATAGCACTCCGAAGTGCTGATATTACAATGACATGTAGAGGGCACATTAGCCAGTCAAATGTGTTGTTCCTAAGCAGCATGTTTATAATTAAGTGATAATTGTACTTTCTGCAGAGTTTAAGATAAATAAACAGAGCATGAATCAATAATTTACTGATTTATGCAGCTTACCTGCAAATGCGCTCTACTGACATTTCAATTACAGTTAGGATTATAGTTCACTCTTCCAAAAAATGGGAGGATGCTGTCTGAGCAGATAGCTGTTATCCCAGCCTTAAACATGTCTGCACCACCCGCCAACCCATCCAGACACAACACGCTAGCCTGACTTTTCTCAGCAGAGAAGTTGTGAGTGTTCCTAGCAACAGGGAGAGGTGGGATGCTATTAAATCACTTAAGAGTGACACATGAACATATCTCTAGTCAGGAAAATACTGATGCAGTTCCACCAGGAAAACTAACATTATTTATTTACAAAACAATGTTGCAGTCCTACTCTGTTTCATTCCTTTCCTCACAAAAGAGGTTAGCTTATACACACAGCAGCAAATTGGCCCTTGCATCTCCGAAGCTGCACGCAGTATCTAAATAATCAGTTCAAGCCATCCAGCAGCATTTTGCCTTTGCAATAACTAAAGACCTTTTTTGTCTCTCTGTGTTCAATACTGCATAAAAATAGTGCCCTACTCTCATGGATTCTGCTAACCATCCTCTTCCCAGATTCAGACTCATGGGAGGGGAAGAAGGAGCAGGAAGGTGGATGTACAATTACTGCAGAATTCAATAGAAGCAATCAGCCACCATCTAGGGGCACAGTCAGAGTTTATTTCAGGTAATAACAACTCCTTCATCCATGACTTATCTGGAATTACCTACTGGGAAAAATTTACACATAGACAAAAAGGGATACCTGAGCTAGGCCTAGTGAGCAGCACATATAAAACCACTGCTGCATTAGTTTTCCCTGGATTGGATTTCTTCGGACAGTTGATTTGCAGATGGAAATAACACTTGTAATGAATTGGTTTAGAAATGTCTGCTTCATTATTATGGGTGCAAGGCAGACATCCTTTACAATAAGCCTATAAAAGAATGGCTATGCTTATGAGATTAAAGCTTGAAGACCATACTTGTCACACCAGGGCCCCTTCCACTCCCCATGGCCCCACGGATTCCAGATTCTGATTATATGTTTCCAGCCATTCTTGTAGTGTATCTGTAAAGAGGAAAGAAATATAAACTCAGTCACAGCTTTTCACAATTGTGATATTCAGTGAAGAGACTGGTAATAAAATGGATCTTCTTCTATACCTTGGAGACCTGGTTTAACTTCTGATCTTATTTGGCTGCAGGTAAAAATCAGTGCCTCTTCCTACATCATAAAGGAATGACGTGTGGGAGAAAACTGAACCCACTTTGCTTTCCTGAGGACAGTGAATAGCTGACACAAAGGGAAGCAGTGGCATTCCTGTCACACCACATGACTTCAACGGCCTTGGGAAATACTGGTGCCTAAGACCGCACATCTGATTCTGTGAGTCAGCAAAGGCAGAGACTTTGAGGAACGAGGTCATCAGACTGCCTGGAGAGAATGTCGACAGCAGGAGAGATGTTGATAAACAGAATCTGTGGCTCTAAATCTACAGTACTGTGGTTTCCAACAGCTGGAGTTTCTGGTGCTTTTCTCCTCTTGCTGTCACTGGTTTAAGCCAGAAGCAATCCACCTGTGCCAGTGAAGCCAAAATGGTGGAAGTGGAAAGGAGAAGCAAACCTTTTGTTTCCACCTCTCCTTACGCACACAGGCAGTGCTGGAAACAAATATCATGGCAGTCTCTTCTCAGGCAAAGGCCCAGGCCCTGGCCAACCTCAGACGTTTCCCCACAGGACACCCCCCTGGATGCCTTGACACTCCTATAAGGTGGGACAAAGGCTGTTTCTCCTCTCAGGCCACATCATGAGCAGCAGGAAGCTGGAGCAGCCTGCTTCCTCTCCTTTCTTGGGGATAGCCAGCTGGGCCTTCTCTGGAGCCTGGCAATCCCCATCCTTCCATTTTGGAGCCTCCTGGCTACGAGCAAGTGACCTCCCAGAAGAAGCACACCAACCGATGATGGCACAAAGCATCCATGACATGAAGGGCTATGGTCTAAAGCCAAGCTCACACAGGAAACTATCGAAGAGAGGGGGAGAAGGGAGAAAATAGCTCAGGGAAAACAATGTCGCCTTTCCAAAATACTTTAGGTTCTGAGATTAAAATGTGTTGTAGGTAGCTATCTTGCTTGATAGCATAGCCACTGTTTGGTTTCTTTCTTGGCCTTGCTCACTGTTAACTCTCCCTGTGTGCGCTACAGCTTACTGGGGTAAGCCATGTTTTGACTTGTGGTTGTAAAAAATCCTTCATTTCTTTTGATCTGTGTGATGAATTAGTCCTGTTTTCAGATCAGCAATATTAATATCTAGCCAGGAGAATTTCTGCAATAGTAAAACAGCTTTGAAAAAAGGAGAAATGCTGTTCTTGAAGCAGCAAGTTATTTACTTTTCACACAGTGATTTCTGACAGCTTGTGATTGAGTTGAACATATGTAGATTTGCATCATATGACAAATCCCACAATTTCAGCCAGTGCTTCTATTCCCATTTGAAACAAGAAAAGTGAATTTTTTAAGAGTCAGCATGGAATGAAAATCCCCAGAAATGCTGTATTTGCTGTTGAAGTGTCCCAAAACAAAAGTGAATTTAAGTTGCATTTTTCCGTTAGAAAAGATTATAGGATTCAGATATCCTCCCTCTTCCCATTGTGCCAGAATCTTTCCAACTCCTGGAATTTGAACTATGTGCTTTCAGCAATCCCTCCTAAGCGTGAAGCTAATTAAAATTACTTTGAACAGAACAGCAGTGTGACTGCCCTGTAGTAGATCACCAGGTCAAGACCACCAGGCAGCAACAAGTCCTTGATCTTACCTTCACAGCTCCTGTGACAGTGTAGGCATGACCCTGTACAATCCCATTCCTCACCTCTATGTTTCTCTTCAGCTGCAGAAGGGAGAAAGCACAGCTTTTAGCTCTCTGTCAGACAGCAAAGGTACAGCCACGAGCTCCCAGAACAGTCATTTGGCATGGCAGAAAAAGATTTGGGTTTGACCACAGCAGTATCTCAGATACACTGGCTCCAGAGGAATGTGTCTGTTGTTCCCACTGCAGCCAGAAGCAGGCTAGTAAATTTAACAAAACTACAGGTCTTTACATATTTGCAAGTCAATGGTCCAGAGCTGCTGCAACTGCAGAATGATCTGGACTGGGTCACTGGCAGAATTTCCCTGCCACTCATACACAGCCCAGCATCAGCAACTGAGCTGAGGGGCTACTCCTCAGCTTGTTTGCAACAGCTGAGCTCCGTGTCCTGATAAACTAGACACTACAGGGGTAATGTCACATACTTTGCAGTCTTCCCTTACATGCTGTAAGGGAAGCATCATAAAGCCTTTTACAATTTCCCAGCATTAATACTAGTAGCTTGCAAATCACAATGTGATAATAGCATCCTCTCACAGAAGAAAGGTATTTTTTGGCCTTGCTAGAATCAATCACAAAGCTATGAGGCCAAAATCAGCCCTGCTGCAAGAGAATACCACTCTATCACAGTAGAATTATCCAGGAGAAAAGCCACAGACCCCTCTCTGGCAGATCAATCCATCTACATCTACCTAAAAGCCTTTACATTCCTTACTGCATAACCTTATGTACTTTCTGCTGCCAAAGATCTCTTCTGGTATCCAAAAACTATAACTATTGCATGGAGTGATTATGGACTTCCTTTTTCACTCAAAAGAGCAATCTTTATGCAAATATGGTAAACCAAAAAAGGCTTGCTACTGGCCCTGTGACTCACCGAGCCTGAGGTGCTACACCCCATCAGACAATGAGATTTATCAGCTGCTTTCAGTATCTCTTCCAGATCAGGAGGGGGATTCTTCAATGAAAATTCCATTTGGATTCCACCTGTGAGGTCTACTAAAGCATCAGAAAGGTAGCCTCCATGCAAAAAAAAAAAAAAAAAAAAAAAAAGAAGTTAATTAGTCCTTACACTGTGTTTTAACAAACAATGCACAGTGATGGTTTCCAAAATGGACACACACATCGAGGTGATGATCATGGAGTGAGCCCAGGGTGTGTAGACATTGGGGCCAGGTAATGAAAAGAAATGTGACTGAAATACATGGCCAGACACAACACGTCCTATGGAATGAATGAGGCAAAGAAGGACATTTTTCTATGTATTCACCCATACCTGAGGCAGCTGTCTAGAGTCATATACAGACACTGGAAAATAATAAGGTGCATCTCATGCCAAAGCAGACATTTTAGGGAGATGAGCTGCATTTCAAAGTATTCAGCTTCCTCCTTCTGAACAGGAAGTCAAGGGTGACTAGTTCAAATGGATCTTTCATATCAAATGGAGCTGAACTGTTAGTTTCTACATTGTATTTTGTCATGACTCATCACAAAAATGGCAAAAATCACTTTTGCAAATGAGAAATAGGAAGAAGAGAGAGGTGAAGGTATTTGCACATTCTCCCAAGGCAAGACAGAAACAAGTTTTCAGCACTGTTCCCAATTCACTCTGCTAGAGTGCAGTAATAGGATAATAATTTAATATTGCCAACACAGTCCTTGTTTTTATCGTGTGCCTTTTATTGAGACAGCAAATAAGCTGGAACATGCTGTACTTAGAGCAGGTAGAGCATGCTGTTAAACCCCACCATACACACTGTATTTAATGAATGTAATCAAATGAAGTCTGCAGCTAATTGTATTTTGAAGGGTTGTCCTTGTCCTACACTGATGAAAAGAATTTGTCATGGGCACTGGGGAAAAACTTCTCAAATGGGAATCTCATAAACAGCATCGCTTGCAACTTTAATTTAATAGAGGTTTGGTTTGCTTTGTAATTAAAATCTTATGCAGGAAATTGATACTGAATCCTGAGTCAACTTTTCTGAGATATCTCAGGGCAAAATGTATCCTATTCCTGAGTTGCTCAGATGCTGCTTTAACATTTGCTCATTCCTGACCAAATCTGCCAAAACAATTAGCTCTCTTCTTCAGCTCCTCTTTACTGAATTGCAAATGTTACACCAGCTTGATGTAGGGCATGGGTATCAAGTTCCAGTCCTTCATACTGCCCCTAGCACAGGAATTTCTCTTCAGTGTATTTAATAATGGGCAATGCTAAGGGACCACACTCTGATCCCTTCACTCCTCAGAATTTTTAAAAATTATTGTATCTTTATTAACATTATTAACCTTTCAGTACTCTGGGGACCTCAGCCAAGAATCAGAGCTCTCTGCATGAAGTGAGAGCTTACCAGAGACTCACAGGAGTGCATGTGTTGTGCCTGGGCATGTTCTTCAGTCATATTTCCTTTCATTGCCTGCTTCAAATATCTGCATGATCTCTGATTAGTGACTGTAAACAGAGGTAATCCCTGCTCAGAGTCTGCAGTTTTAAACAGAGAAAAATATGGAGAAGAAAACAGGCAAAGAAGTTTGCTTAAAGAAGGAGATGCCCAGCCCCTTTTGTGTCACCAGCCATTATCTGATTCAATTTAATTCTCATTTTAATTCTCAGGGATTAACGTCCCTGAGTTGAACTAGGTACATTTAGGTCTTCAGCCTGAGACCAACATCTCCAGGTTATGTTGTCCCTATGTTTGCAAGCAGCCACAGTTCCTTGCATAAGCACAGCACAGCACAAAACATACACAGCTGTTAGCCTGAACTCCTCCCTGTATGCTTTGCGTAAAGCCATAGAAAGTATTCAGCACTGGGTGGAAGAATAGACCGGGTATATTTACTTGGCATATGCTTTTTCCAGCAAGGATGGCCAGAATTCATTTGATGTTCGAGGCTGTACAGACAGGTATCTTCCATTTAGGAATGGTAGCTGGTCATCTATCACTACATCCACCCAGTCTCCATATTGCCAGAACTGGAAATTAAAAAAAAAAAAAAAAAAAAAAAAAGAGAGAAAAGAATGAACCTCTCTTAAGAGCTAGTATTCACACCAAGCAACAGCCACTTGAAATAGCACAGGAATTGAAACCATGAATATGTGCAAGTTTTCTCCCGAACTGTTTCAGGCCAATGGTCCACATTGTTAAACAATCTACCAAGCAGCTGGATTTCCCAGTGGCAGAAGACGACTAATATAAATAGTTCTGTAATCAGTGGGAGGAAAGATTCAACATGGGAAATATGCTAATATTCTTGGGCGATAGCAAGCATTCAAGATGATAAAGAACAATCACGCAGATGGTTCAGTGAGCCTCACTCCTCAGCTGCACTTGGATTTTCCCCTGCAGTACAGCTCTTGGCCAGAGAGCCTCTGTCAAGATCCAGTCTCCAGATTTTCTTTCCTCTGTGTTTCAATTAAGACTCTGACATGCTGTCACGGACGGGGACAGTATAGTGACTAAAGACTGTTTTGAGGTGTTATCCATCTCCTTGATAGATGAGGAGGACACAGGAGGTCTCTCCAGCATGTGGACAGAGCAGGTGTTTCTCCAGCTGATCCAGCTGATGAAACCTTTCAAGGGAGAAGAAAGGGAAAGAGATCTGTGGGGATGAACTAAAGGAGCCATTTCCAGAGTCATTAGCAGATTAATGTAGCTTAGCATGAGTCGCAATCATAAGAGGCCAAGCTCTTATTTGCGGTAATGCTAAGGACTCCAGTGGAAGTATGCCAGCAATAGATTTAGTCTAGCATGATTTTATTTCAACAGCTTTGGTCAATGAAAAACCCCAAAATGAGCTGTTCTGTTAGAAAAGACCAGATCTGCCCAGCAGCAAAGCAGCTTATAGTCTGCTAAGCCAAAAGCAGGTTTGATCCTACTTACATTTTGCCTCACCCCAGCCTCTCACTTCCTACGTTAGTGGCAGCAGGAGGTGGCAGGGTTGGACTGTCTGAACTTGAGCTCCAGGAGTAGTTTGAGGATTCTGATTAATTTTGGCAGGATGGGGTTTGAGGAAAAGCCTGCCTCTGGCTGTCCTCTGCCCAAAAGAGAGACAGGCAAAAGGACAGTCCAAAAGGAGATGTCCTTTTGGTCACCTAATGTGCCCTCCTGTGCCCAGTCAACACCTGGCAGCAGGTCTGTATGGAGAAAAGGTGTGACATCCAGCCACATCTCCCCATGCTGCTTCATGTGCAAACACAACAGGCAAACAGGAGAACAACACAAAACTGGCTGTGGGGCTTAATCCAGTCCAAATCCACTAAGCAACATTTTTTCAAAAGCCAAGTTCCTTGCCCATCTTTGGTAGGGAGCTCAAGCTTGGAGGCCTTCTGAAGGCAGCACTGTACTTTTCTTCAGCTTGATAAAGAGAGCTGTTTTGTTCCTGACTGCTGCAGACTTTCAGATCTCAGTTTTACCTGAGCTGAGAAGGACAGGAAAAGCCACGATAGGGATGAGAAACCTCATGGAATGTCCTAGGATGCTCTGAGAGTGCAAGAGTGGTACAGTAAAAGCCATTCTCTCCCATATGACTTCAGAGAGGGCCAATGGCCCCAGTTTTTGGATTGAGAGTCTGGCATCATGAAATTTCTTTATAATCTCAGGATTTAAAGTACTGCAGCTGGGAACATGATAGTAAATGAAACAAAGAATCCCTATATAGGCAGGCTCCAAAGAGGGAAGTTCTTCACTTCCACATTTGTGGTGAGCCTTTTAAATTAGGACTTTATTTTTCCATGCTTAGAAGAGGAGGAAAAACAAATGGACAGTTGCAAGATGACAACAACATGCCTAGGGTGCTGCTGGTCAGACAGGGAATACTGTGTGGTTATTTGTCCTCCTTTTTTCCTTCCCTTGGCAGGAACCTTAGAGAAATCCAGATCTGGAATTGAGCAAGGTGAAAATCCCATGCCTTTCAACCACACTCTTTTGCGTGGTGCTAGAAGGGACGTTTAGGGTGTGTCCTGAAACTGGGGTCTTGACCACTTAGGGCCTTTAAAGATTTCATCAGTTTCTTCCTAAGAGCAGAGACACTAATGCACAGGGTAGACCCCCCCTGTTTTGAGTTGATGATGCACTGTGCCATAACCTCCTGTGGTCCCTGCAGAATATTTCTGGTTTTTCTCCCAGACTGAGCTGCTGCCGCTCAATATCACAATGCATGGCATACCCTGCCTCACAGGCATCAGAGCTTCTGTGGCAGAGAAAGTGATTCCTATATAAACATGCGACTAACTTAATTCCTGGTGAAATAATGTCATTGTAATTATTCCCTAGATAAAAACGTCACCCATCTTAACTGCAGCTGGTGAAGTGTAACTCTTGCAGCCAAACAGCCGATGTTGTGTAGGAAGGCTGGAGCAGCCCTTTATATTCCTGAGAGGCAACGTGCTCCAGATCCAAAAAGGTGAAAAGTGATAAGCTAAATTTTTTGTATTAGAATGCGATATGCCTTGTTTGCGATTCTTCACTGAACTGAGCACTGGTGGCTTAGCCTGTGGATGACAGTAAAATATCTTTGATGGAATAACTGAAAGGCATTGCCGAGAAGCATTTCCATTCAGAGTAGCTTTCTCAGGGGTCTATTGTTCAAGGAAAGCCAAAAACAGTTGCATTGATTTGCAGATGAGATGATAGGGGAAACATTTTCAAATACTGTAAGGTATTTATACTGCTTAAGATTTAAGGATTGCTCCTAACTAATTTTTTTAAAGCTCTCATGAAAGACAATCTAGCTTGCATCCTTTTAATGTGTTCTAAGCAGACTGGTGTCCCTTCAGCTGGTTTATCTCATACAGTGCACCTCTGCATGCTGGAAATGGGCCAAGACAGAAACATCTGGTATTCTGAGGAACAAAGGAACAGTGTAAAATTTAGACTGCCTGAAAGATAATCCTCCTGGTGCTGCTCTATGAGAGCTCTAGGGGGTCAAAGAAGTCTCACTGTCAGAGCTCTCTGCTTGGTACTGAACTGTGTATAACAAAACAGATTTGTGAAAAAAGAAGGATGATGAATGGCTGAGTATATGCTGATTCCCTCTACATCCAGTTTAGCTTCTGGAGCTTAATGGGACTGCAAGTGCTTCTAGTCCCACAAAGTACTTGGTCAACTCACAAGCAAGCAGGGCCTGCTAGTTACAATCCCAATCACCCTTCTGGGAGATTCAGAGAATTTCAAGAGTTGGTAGAAAAAAAAAGCCTTTCTCCTCTCTCTGAAACAAATCTCTTTGCAAACTATCAAAAGCCTGTTCCTCTGATCTGTCTCCAAGGGTTTGTAATTTCAAGCTGTTTTCATGAGCTGAAAGGGCAAGGTGAGGTATATGGGGAAACAGAAAATCAGTCCAAACAGATAAAGAACACAGGTGTGCTGACAGTCATAATGAACTGTCCAAATCAAAGCAGACACCAGAATGCCATCTAAAACATGTATGTACACAAGTCTATCTGAACAGCTGGTATCTGTACCTCTGGCGTCATAGCTTTCAGAAAAGGGCTTCAAATTCCCTGAAGTGTGATTGCACCACCTGGAACACAAGGAATCATTAGAAAATTTGGGATTTTATGCAAAATTCTGAACTGGGAGTCAGTCCTGAAGAACCAAACCATCAAAGGATGTCGAGGTCTGGGACTGCAGTTTGGATCCCTATATAATCCAACCAGCCAAACCTGAACAGTACCAATACAGCAGCAAATACATACCCGGAAATGAAAAATCCCAGCATAATCATCCTGGAATCCTTGGTCCTTTGGTAAAACATTTTCCAAAAATTGCTTCTGCAGTGTCAGGGAGCCCACGGCAGCCAGCAGCCAGCAGTCACCTCAAGGGAGGGAAGAATCCCGTGCATTTAGTCAGTTGCTCACTGTTTGGGACCATAACTTTAGGAGAGTGGACTTCAACATCTAAGACCCAGCTTGTTAAAAGAAACCAACATCCTTCTGTCTCCCTTTCCTCACCAAAAATGCTGGACCACTACCCAGTATTCACCAGCAATGTCCTTGGGGAACCCTGATGCCACCACCCAGACATCCCTTTCTACTTTCATGTTTCTTCTATCTTTTGCAGTCATGTTGAGAATTGCAGTCTAGAACATTGTTTAGGACATCTTCAAGCCTCTCAGGGGGAGGTGAGAAATGGGAAGATATTTCTGTATGGGAGCAGAGGTGCTCCCAAAGACAAACATGGTTATGGGCCAGGAGAAAAAGGTGGAGCCGATACAGGGTGCAGACACATTTCTGGGTAAGTATGAGAGAAGATGGACAGAAATATCCACAGGAAAGAAAACACTGAGAGTTAGATGAAGACATTAGGATGAAAAGAAAATTCAGTCCTACACATGTTGGAGCTGTGCCTACTTACCCCACAACTGTGGTTGTACTTGAAGCATCTACCTGATCTCAGTTGGACCTCCCTTTCTATGCTTGTCCCTATATACATAGAGGGCAGGTGCTGTATGTAAGTAACAGAGATTACAGCTGTTGCATCTGGGAATCCTGTTAGCAATAAATTGTGCGTGGACTTGTGTGAATCTGGACTGACCCGCACTAATTGTTTACTGCAACTACCATGGTCCATGTCTTCCCACCAAGCACTCAGAACTTAGCAAGGCAATCACAGGTTATTGCTTTGTGCCAATCTTTTCCAAAACAGGAATATGACCTTACCTATTTCTCCTTGCATGATATCAAATCTGCTAACTCCATCCATGATCAAGTAAGGATTTCTCTGAAGTTCCTGGAAGAAAGAAAATGCAAAGTGCAGTGTGAGTACCCAGCCTTTACCAGCAGTGTGTTCCCGTCCCTTGCCTGCCTAGCTTTTCCACAGCTGAACTACCATTTCTCTTGAGCCCTGATGTTTTGTTGTCTGCCACCAACAAACCAGAGGAGATACTCACACATCCCTTCTTTAATCTGCTCAGCTATTCCTAGGAAAGGGGACTTATGACTGGGTGCTCACTGAGTTTTCATTTGGTTTTCTCTAATGCTACCAACACCTTTCAGAGAAAGCTTTGAGCCTAGCTGCAAAATCATGCAGTTTCCTGGGGGACAGTAAGGCAGAGTCACAGAGGTTTCCAAGCAAAGTGGAGCAGGGTCTGTACTTCAGCTCAGCACTGGGTCTGGGAAGGGTTTACTCTCTCAGACTTTTGTGTTTCCATGCAGGACTAATACAGATCAGCCTGGGCTACTTTTTATTACTCTGGTGAGGAAGCTATAGAAAGATCTTAATCTCTGGTTGCAAAATCCCATAGGCCTGGCTGACATTTAATTCAGGCAGAATTCTCCTTGCATTCCTTAAGAGTCTTGCTTGGGCAGTGAAGGGGGAAATGCTTCAGAGCTTAGCTTTGCACACAGAAATGTGGACCATTCTCCCACATGCATCTGCTACTGGTCTGGGGTATCTGAGCTCTCAGGTAGGAATGGCCTGAGCATTCCCTGTCAGCAACCTTTGGTACACCCCAACTTAGTAAGGCTCTGTTTTGAAAGAGCTTTCAGCCTTAAATAGGAAAGTTACCATGCACCTAAGAAAATGAAGAGATAAAAGAGAGAAAAAATGTCTGAGTAAGAAAAATAATACAGCATAATAATGCCCTGGCATTTCTTCTCCCCAATTGATTTGACATGCAGCACAAAAACGAGACCAGCGCACAACATGACTCACACAGTTGCGTGAACTCGACATTAGCAAACGCTGTCAGTTTTCTGAAATGGCTTCATGGTGATCAAACCCTTCTAAGAAGTTTTCCTGTCAGGAGAAGATGCAAAAGCAAAGTTGCTGCTCCAGGCTGGCAGACAGATCATGGTCTCACAGCATGGCTGACACTGGGGAAAGCAGTCTGGGCAAGCATCTTCCTCAACAGATGCTTTCATGCAGCCATCCACACCTAACACCTATCCCAGGACATCAAGGATGTGTGATAAGAGATTTACCCATAGCACAGGAGCAGGCCTAAGAAGCGGTGGTCGCCAGCAGCAGTTGGTCATCGTACAGGGAAGCAGGAGTGCTCCGTCCTTCTTCCTTCACTGCTATATCTGTCCCATCTTTATCTTCTCCCTGCTTCTATTTCCCTGACAGCAGTTTGCCTCCCTCACCTGAGTGAATTCAAAATCTCCCACAAGCAGGAAAGAGTGACTTGCATGACAAGGCTCTGAACTTGTGTCTGACTTGCCAATAGTCATCCCAGAAAACCAACAGCATAAAGCAATGGGTATTTTTGTTCCCCATCTTTTCTGAGGCTGTTGAAGTCCTAGTTACCCCAGGCAGGGTGGCTGGGGTCTAATGGATGTGCTACAGCGCAGAGCTGCCATGGGGGTAACCACCATATAGAAACACGAGCCTGAAACTAATGGGAAGGCAGCTGCATCTGATGAGATTCCCGAGGAAAGGGCTGATGCTCTGCTCTGTGTTGGGATGATAAATCTCTTAAATCTACTGTGGATCCTGATAGCCTGTTATGGAGACGGGCTGAAAAGTCAGCCCATTAGATGCCTCAGCAGATACCTTATTGCCCACAAAGCTGTTTGACTCCCCAGTAAGCAAACGGGGATGAGTTGAGTCATTAAGCAGGTTTGCTGAGAGAAACCAATCATTTTGTCTAACAAAAGCTGAACGCAAACCCTCTTCCTGTCATCCCCACCCACAACACACTAAACTCTGCTTTCAGTGGGGTGTGTAACTCACAGACTTTGCAGGCAATAACTGGAAGGAAACACCATGGAAAAGGGGCTGCTCAGCAGCTGTCCCTCTGCAGAAACCATGTGGCAAATGCAAAGTGAAGTCCTACTAAACTGACACCACTGCTGCTGGCTGAAATGGCAGCAGTCCTCCTCATTGCATGCACTGTGGTTAGAAATGGCGGGGCAGGTTTTAACAAGAGGTCTGTGATTCTCAGTGTAGCCACCTCTCTGCAGGCTTGAGAGAAAGAGGCAGCATGGGCACTCTTCAAAAGGATGCGCTGCACAGAGCACGGGCTCTTTGCGGAGAATTAGGTGTCAGCCAAGGAGGGGCACGGGCCAAACAGAAGCTGAAACAAAGGCAGGAGGGGGCAGTGGCAGGGAATTGCAAGACCAGCTACTCAGAAGAGCTCTGGAAGAGTGCAACCCCTGAAGTCAATGGTGGAATGGCTGTTCCCTTGAAGGATGCTGTGTGGAGCCTAAACTGAACGCAGAGGGTTTCTGAAAGAGCTTACAGAGGACATAATTGTGATGGGTGCAGTGCTTTGGAAATCTGGGCCTTCTCAACCAGAGGTGAGGGAGGCAAGGAAGTCTTCAATTAGCTCTTCTTCCTTCAAAGGTAAGAATACAGCAGTCATAAACCACCAGAAACTATCATCTATTATTGCAAAACGTGGCTAAGCACAGTTACCACTAAACAAAATGTGCAAGCCTCACTATTCACTAGGGCTCAAATTGCGTGACAAATAGAGAAACCACAGATTTAACTGCCTGTCCAGAAGCAGTGCCCTGTTTCACAAAGAAATGATGATGAGGTTTTGTGGCATCTTCCCCAAGACTTTTCAGTTTCAGCTGGAGGGGGAAAGAAGAGGGAGCTCAAGGAGTCACATGCTCTCTTCTCAGAGTATCTGAGTCCAGCAGTGAAGGCAACCATATGGGCTGCAAGTCAAGTGCTCTGCCTGAACTCATCCCTCCAGGACAAAGCTATCATCACACATTTTCCCTGGCCCACTGAAGACTTCATTATGCATTCAGAATAAAAGAGAAGTTCAAGTTCAAACCAGTTCATCCTCTAGAGAATGGTCTTATCACACAAGTACTGTTTATCCAAAGGGCAAGATGGAGAATTAATTTGAGAGGTGGAAGGACAGCACCCTGTACATGCATTTGTTTCTAAATTTCTTTTTATAATTGCTTGAAATTTTGAAGGAAGAACAAGTCCCCAGACAAAGCTGTAGGCGAGTAGTGTAGATGTAGGCCACATGCAGACATAAAAAGGACACAGTCAGACATTTTTGTGGAAAATCAGAAGCCTGAGGTAGAATTTCATAGGCAGCATAAACCAATCTGACTGCAGGCCGTTGCTCAGTATGGGTGTCTGGCCATGGACACTTTCCCATAGACTTCTCCACTGGCTCAGCATGATCCTGAGCGCAGGCACAAGGCCACCAAGGGTTTAGAGGCAGGAGATGATTCTTTGCAGAGGCACCACCTGATCACTTCACCTTAACCCTACAGTAAAATCTCAGCCCCGCTTCTGTTCCTGCCATAGCACATTTTTCCCTTCAGCTGCACTTTGTGTTGCTACCCCCTGCTCCAGCTTCACCTTCCTGACATGTCCTGCCATTGTGAGCCATGAGGCTCCCTGTTCAACACACACTAAGAAAAATAAAAAGGTATTGATTGAAAGCCAAACTGTTCTCAGCTGGACAAATCTTAATTCACTGCTGTGCCTGTAATAGTGTTGCTTTGAATTAAGAAGCAAACATTGCAGTTCCCTGGGCCGAGGGCACTGCCTAGCAGTGCACTGAGGAGGGGTCAGGCACACCATTGTCACACATCTCCTAACCACAGGAAACCTCAGAGAATACCTAACACAGAAATAAACCAGGAGGAGTAATGAAGGAGGGCAGAACAATGGATAAGCTGCGCTTGGTCACACCAAAGGTCTGCCTGTTGAATTGACTTGTCTCCAACAGCTTGGAGAGGGAGAGGATAACCGAGCAAGCTGAAACTAATGCTCCTCCCACATACATCTTCCTACTCTCCATCAATTGGGGGCTAAAGGACTTCCCAGGCTGGAGGCTCTATCCACAGTTTTGTGTTTATTAGAGCTTCAGGGAATTGTGAATCTGCTTCCTTGAATCTGCCTAATCTTTTTTTTTTTTTTTTTAACTCATATTCTGCTTTTCTTTTACATTCTCTTAGACAAGGAAAAACCAGCCTAATCTCAAGGGGTTTACTTGCACCAGCAGAACTCAATTCCCACTTTACAGTAGAATAGCTCAATTCCTAATTGCCTGTTTTCAATACAAATGCCTGAGTTGCTTAAAAACCTCTGCTCTGCTCCAGCTCTCTCTGACAATAGAGGAATGAGGTCCTCAGACTGCACAGGTGGGGAGGCCACAAACATGAGAACAAAGTCCTGTTAGAGGACAGGCTGGTGTCCAGTAACCAGCAGCAACAGAAACCAGCTCAGATTTTACCTGCAATCCATTTGCTTTGTGTGGTTTAGCGCTAAAAAAACAATGATAATTGCAAACAAAGGAGGTAAATACAAAAGAGGTAAACAATGCAGCTAATCCTGTCTACCCAAGCCTTTGAGAGGCAGTTTCCTTAGAGGTCTTGAAACCTCCCACTTGGTCCATACAGTACAGGTTGAAGTTTACAAAGTGGCACAGTGTTACTAATTAATCCCCTGTGGCCACCAGAGTCATATAATCCTGCTAGCTGACTCTCCAGCCTGAGAAAAAGGGAAGAGGTGAGTCAATAGACCACCATGGGAGCACTGCTTTCCTCTCAACCAGGGGTGTGTTCATTCCTCCCCCAGAAACCAGCCCTTTGCAAAAGCAACAGAGCCCAGAGATACTATGCAAATAAGCCCTCTTCATCTAAAGCCCGTGCAGAAAGATAGACATAATAAATGTTGACGCACTGCAGCTTCCTCGGCCCAGAGATACGAACTCTGAAGTCGAGGTCAGATGCAATCAGCTGAGTAGGCAAGGGCTGAGACAACAGCAGCCTGGAAATTCTGCTTCTGTTCAATTATACTGATTGCACACACACATTCAAAAATAAAATGAATTGGTTTTGCTTTTCATCTGGGAGAAATACTGAACAGGATCCAAGGGCCTTGTGGCCCCTGGGAAATACTGAAGCTGTGAACTCCGCAATGAACAGCTGGCAAGTGGCTTTGGCTCATGCCAGAGAACAGCCCCATGGTGACAGACCTGCAGGTAGCGCAGGACAGCACTATCCCTCATTGCCACACATTTCTCATAACTTGCTTTATTTAAACAGTTTATGTGACAATCCACATTTCTTTTTCCTTTTTTTTTTTTTTCTTCTCTTGGTAGATTTTTCTTCATTTGTTCTCTGTACTATTAGAGCTAAGTTTTTGGGTTAACTTTAAACTATTGTCTGATTTCTCACCTAAATAAAATTTGTCTTTTTCTCCCCTCTAGCCACAGACAGGCCAAGGCTGATGCAGTAGGAACTCCTGCTGAGATTATTTCTTTGGAAAGATCCTAACTTAAAAAAAACAGATTTAAAGGGTCCATTTTGGTTTATTCAGTTCCTGGGTTCAAAATTCCTTCATGTTGATGTTAATTCCTGGAAATTTCTGGGAATCAAATAAAATGCCAATAAAGAAATAATCATCAAAAGCATTGCAGAATCATGATAGGTACTCTGTTCCTGGAAGAAGGTTACATTTGCTTTGGAAAGGGAAAGAGGAAGGGGGGGGAAATGTGAGCGAGCTCCTTTGCAAAATTACTGAATCAAATGACAAATCACTTTTCCCAGCAAACAAGCATTGGCTCAAAGCGTATAATTTTCCCCAATGCTTTTTAGATGCTAAGTGCAGTAGCACAGTTCTCTGAGTCTCTGCTAAGGGGACAAGGTGTATCCCTTGCTCAAGTTCACACTAAAGCAGTCTCTTCCTGTGACTTCTGTCCAAGGACTTCTTTTACTCCCTACTCTTCCCTTGCCCTGACATTAGACACAAGACAAATACCCAGGGAGTCCGTGCCCTGATCCTACAAACAGACTGTGATGATGCAGAGGAAACCCACGTCAGCTATTTCAGTCCTTTCACCATGTACCTTCCCTACGAGTCACATCAGAGGCACTCAGGAATTGCTCTCATGCTGATCCTCAGACCTCCCTTGTCTACCCTGCAGCTTTTCCCTCTCTTCTGGCTGCCCCACACGTCACAGTCTATGTTAAACACGGGAGTGACCCTCCTATGCCAGCTCTTGCTCAGCAATCCCTCACTCTGTAAGGGAGCTACAGGGTCCGCAAGAGACAAAGGATGAGCAGTGCAGGAGCAGTAGACTGTGACCTTGAAGACCCTTCAGAAAAATCTTCAGCAACTTCACCCTCTGCCCATCTTAGTGTTTTTTTTAAAGCATAAGCAACTGAAAATCTGAGACTATCCTTAACGTTTATAATGGGCACCATATTGAGGACAACGGTGGGCTAGCCCTGGTGCAGGGCCAAGGCGTCACTGCATACCTGGTAATCTCTCTCCCCTCACACATACATGTTTGAAACTATAACCAATGTAAGAATAAGTAGAGCATTCTATATTCAGCACCACCACAATTCACATCATCTGGATTGTCCTAATTCTGTTTCTTTTGCATCTGTACAGTATTACACATTATGATCACAACAGAGTGAAATCTTTAGCCTAAACATTAGTTGATTCAAAACACATATTCAGCAACAGCAAATTATTTCATAACTTCCTCTGTTCCGCTCAATTGCTTGTGTGAAGGAAAAGCACCAATGAAAAAATTTGCTCTGAACATTTTTAAAAGCGTATCTCAGGTTTTTTAAATCTGACATAACTCTTCAAGGAGAATTTCCCTTTGACAGATATTTAGGAAAGCGCAGCTATAGAAAATACTTTGTTCAGTCTAAAATAGAACTTCTCCTCCATTTCTCAAATCTGTGTGTGAACCAAAAGCCAATTAATTGCAGAGCTCCTGCTGTAACTGGCACCTCCAGCCCCACCTCTAGTAATGCTTGAAGTACCACATGAGAAATCTCTGTTACAAATTGCACACGTTTCAATGGATTTAAACTGAGGGCCTGTGGATGAAAACACAGCCTGGAGCCATCCCCATCTGATGGCAAACTGCAACTACTGCAGAGTTAGGAAAAGTGACGTTTCAAATGTTGTCTTGGTGCACCTAACCACCTCCCCCTGCAGGGACTCCCATATTAAATCAGCTCACTTTACAAGTCAAAATAAGTTGTTTCTGACTGTCACCACTGACTATTGCTGTCTAAGAATCAAGCTGTTTTCTTTCTACTTTATCCATTATCCCCAGATATGAAGTCTCCAAACTCCGAAAATAATTGGCAATTCTCTTGACAATGCACAAGGTAAAATAGAAGCAGCATGTTGTTCAACTGCTCAATTGGATCTGGAACAATGACAGCAGTTATAATTGCTATTACCACTTAAATAACCAGACATTATACAACTCAGAAAATGGAGGCTAAGAGATTATTAGGACCAAGATGCCAGTTTTGTCACAGGTACATTTCCAGCCAAATTTTTTTAATGTGGGAGGGAGATAATGGTAGAGGCTGAGAAAAAATACAGACATAGGTTAAATTGGCCGTGCTCTGTCAGCAGGATGCAATGACGCTCATTCTCTGGGAGATGTATTCAGGTAGGAAACAGTCTCCCTTGGGAAAATTATAGGTCTCTCTTTGCTGAGTAGTTTAGGTAACTTAAACACCTGGGATTGTGTATCCTTACAGTTAGCACTGCAGTGACCTAAGAGCAAAGAGTTTATGAACATTTCTGCACAGGTGAAAAGTGCACAACTGGAAAACTTCAGGAATGGAGCAGTTTGACTCCTAACACTGCAGCCTTCCTTCTTCTTCCCCAGGGACCCACTCTCAGAGGCAACTAGACACTGGGATATCCTTTCAGGACATTTGAAATGCAAATACAGTTTTATTTACTTCCTGACCCTTGGCTCAAAACCTCTGTATCTCTATAAATGAAAAGCAACCACTGCTATTTAGCAACAACTTCTGCCCCTGCTTCATTCTGTCAGGAGACAGAGACCAAATTTTGATGTCACTGTGACACAGGTTGGGTATTGTGGTGGCATTTGGGAACTTCTGTTTGGGGTCCCCAGGCAGTTGACACCATTGCCCTTTATCTTGCATCTTGTCTAGCAGGACAAAGCCTGGCTGGTTGGGAAACAGCTACAGGTAGAAATTTTGGTCAAACAGAGGAAAAAAAAACCCCACAAAATGGATCCTTTTTCAGTACTGACATCCTTGGTTTCTCTTCCAGACAAGCCAGTTGAATCAGCAGTCTCAGCTTTTGTCCCTTGAATACATTGTAGAAGAGCAACTGGTGATGTTGCCTTAACCTCTATAATAGGAGAAAAGGCTTTTCAATGTTCTTGTTGTGAACCCTGGGTCATGAGCATATGATTCAATTTTTTGGAGGAGAGGTCTGGCAGAGCCAATGACTTTTCAACCTACTCCTTCCTGAAAAATCTCTGGAAAATTGTTGGAAACAGTTGGTTTCAGACAATTTGTTGGGGTGATGCCAGAAACTCTGTAGTGATTGCTGAAAAAAATCTTCTAAAGGGAAGTGCTGGGAAGGACCTCTGCAAATTTTTGAAAACAATTCCATGAAAACTTTCGTCAGCTTAATCTTCATGGATTCAGCAAAATGGAAGGTGATTCTCCAGTATCTGCCTCACATGCCAAACTTCAAGCACCAGCAGCAGGTTTTGCTTTTGGCAAGGTACATCAGTCCCTCTGCACATGAAATAACTGTCAGGATATTCAAGTAGGATAGATGTTCATCCCACACTGCAGTGCCTCAAAACTTAGTGGTATTAGGGTTTTTAAGTCAGTTTGTATGCTTTTAAAATCCTATACTTCTGCTCCCAAATGGCAAAAACACCACGGTAGTTAGTACTTAACAGAACTGTGTCATAACATTTTATTCCAGTTTATTCATCTTTAAAATGTCCTGAGAGTTCTTTCTAAAATCCATGGTTGTCTTTTGTGAGTCTAATGCTCAGTTATCATATCTTTGTCTTTCTCAGTCTGGGAATGGTGGCAACTAACTCCTCTCCTTTGCATTTTTTAGTTGCTCTTCTACTATACCTTTATTTCAAGAGATTATTCCCACCTGCTACAAACCTGTAAGCAGAGTGCTGATGTAAAAAACACAGCACCAGCTGCATTCTCACTGGACCCAGATTTGAAGAAAGGCTGCCTGAGGAGAAGCCCAGATGTTCAGTCAGCAGTAAGGATCTGCTTCTGTGGAGGAGAATGGTCCCTTCATAGCAGCTCCACAGAGACACCCAGACATCTGCACCCAGCCACTGCTGCTGCTGTGCCAAGGCCACCGTGCTGCCAAGCTCCACCATACCCTCATTCCCTGCTTGCATCTGTCATCCAAATAAATCTTTTCTAGTTGTCTTGTCCTGTCTCTACAGTCTCACAGTTACTGTCTCTACACCCTGAGGGTTTGATTTTAGGGAGATGAACTGGTTTGCTCCAGCCCAGGGAAGCCAAAGGCCCCAGGCACTAGTGGTGGGCTCAGCAAAACCCAGCAGAAGGGCAACATGTGGCAAATACAGTAGCTGCACCAGCAGCAAATTGTACACAGCAGTGCTACATGGTGCAGTCTGACCATGGAAAGATTCCCTAAACTAGGTCCTAGGATACAAGAGCTGAGTATGTGATTCTACCTCCCAGTTTAAACATCCATATGCCAGATGAACTGCCTATTAAACTGCAACTGTGAATCAGCAGACAACGTACTTCATCTCATGCCTTGTCCCAATTACTTTAAAAGAGGTATTGCTTTTCAGGTTTGCACAAAGTCCTCTAGAAGCAGATCAAAGTGGGAACACTAGTTCTAGTCAGGTTCAGAGGTGGAAACAAACTTCCTACAAAAATGTACCCAATGTAATCATTAATGTTACAGAGGTTATCATCCTTCCACACATCCCAGAGCAAGGATCCCTCCTTGCAGTGTTGCTATTCCAGTGTCTCCCTTGGGGTCTTCTTCCCCGCTTAGCCCAGATCTCCTTCCCCAAGGTAAAGGCCACCAGTGTCCCCATTCAGCAGCAGAGCTATGAAACACCCCAGATGGTGTAACTCACAGTTGGCCTCTTCCATTGTATTCGCCGCAGCTTATCCTCTGGGAGCAGGTTGGGACCAATGGAGCTGACATGAGCAGGGAAGGTGGCATCCTCAAAAAGCACTCCTTGGCTCAGACACAAGGTTCGCAGGTGGTGAAAGTCCTGATTATTAAATTTCTTCAGCTTCTGGAGGCTTCCAGTTGCCCCTGTTTGCCAGCCCTGCTCCAGTGTCAGAGCAGAGCCGGGGGTGAACATTGTGCCCCTTTCCTGTGATGGAGAGACATGGACCGCCATTAGTTTCCCAATCTGAGGTGGTGCCTTAGGAGTGTGTGGGAAAGAAAACACCTCCGCTCACCCCCCCCCCCCCCCCCC
>NW_020799097.1:106708554-106835204 GCF_003259725.1 Athene cunicularia | reverse complement strand
ACCCCCCCACACCCAAGAGGACTGTGGAGCAGCAGCTTGCAAAGCTGAGGGCATTCACAGTGACAAAATCCTTATTAGCTGGAAATGCCTGGGGAAAGAGTAGTCATCAAATCCCAACTGGTTTATCTTAAACCAGTGCTGTCACTGCTACAAATTCAATTTTGAGTCTTCCCTGAGGACAGAGAGCAAAGCTGTTAGTGAGCCACCGTGTTAGCACTGAGGTACATCTGTAACATAAGCGAGCATAGGGGATGGAGCAGGAGCTGCAGACACAGGGTGGGAGGGAGGTGGTGTGAGCAGGGAGGTTGCTCAGAGGTACCCAAGACTCTTTTGGTCATGAATCACACCTGTGCCCAGGGCATTTTTTGAGTTATTTCATTTCTAGAAGTGAGAGCTTGGCAGTCACTCCCTGTGAGACCTAAAGGCAGCGACTTGACTTTCCTTGGGATCTGCTCCAAAGACCCCAAACAGATTAGGGGGTGGCTTCCTACCAGTTTACACAGATGCTCCACCAGTTTCCCTAAAGCTTCAGTGCTGCAATGGGAACAAGCTGCAACATCCAGACTTGGATCCCACCTGCACTACTTGCTCATATGAGCGTGCATCAAGGTCTAGGATTTTTGGACTCAGTAGTTCGTTTGGAGGCCAGTGTTTAAACAGATCTGAATTGTAGATTCATATTTAAACTGGGCAGTCACCACATGGCATCTTGTAGATATATTTCAGCTGGGGCATGTTCAAACCCCTCTTTGTTAGGAAAAAGAAAAAAAAAGGAAACAGGCCTGCTACTACATCTGCTGGCTCAACTAGGGAATGATGCAGAAGATAAAATATCCCCTTGAGGACTTTGTCCCCTTTACAGTCATCAAAGAGCACAGCAGGACTCTTGCCATCAAAGATCTACTCCAAAGAGAGACAGTGCATCATCCATGAAGACACTGGACAGCAGAGTGAGAGGGCTTTTGGGACATGAGAAGGAGAAGGGCACAGGAAAGCCAAAAACTTGCATGTTTGGATGGGCAGAGGCACCAGAGATTTACGAGCAATTTGTTCTGTTTAACCAGAGTAGGAGCTTTCAGGTACACTCTCCAGAGCTGCGTGGATGTACAGACACACACGAGCACACCATCTCCTGGGGATCTTCCTTCAGCTAAAAGGCTCTGTCGTGGATTTCAGAGCTCAGAGAAGTAGCAGGAAGGTTGTGTGGCCTGCCTTGACTCCTGGTTCCTCCAGATCTTTTGTCATGCAGAATTACATGTTGCTAGATCAAAATGTAACTCAAGGTCCATGCTAGTTTTCACCCTTCATTCACACTTGCCCACACAAACCCAATATTTTAACTGTCCTGAGCTGCAATTTCACTTTTGTCCCTTTCCTTATGAAAAGAGAAGCCCCATGTGAAGTCCTGTATTAGCAGACTTTTAAGGGCAAGAAGAATCACTGTAATCACCTCCTCTGGCTTCTTGCATGACAGATGCCACTGCACTTGATCCAGCAATTCCTGCCCCTAGTTTCTGGCTTCCACTTAAGATGTACCTTCTCATAAAATAGCATTGGAAAATCTACTACAAGCCCTGGGCAAGCTCCTCCCACAGTTAATTAACTTCACTGTGCTAATTTCTAGCCTGAAGTCACTTAGTTTCACTTTCAAGCCACTGGATGCTATAGCGCTTTTTTAAAATTTATTTTTTATTTTTAGTAGATGAAAGGGCTCTTTCCTACCAAACACACTTATCTGTAGATCTGATATATTCCTGGTGCGGTACAAAGAGAGCAGATGGCTCCAGTAAGAGCAAAGCCTCAGATTTTTATTTTGAATCATTCACACATGTGAAAAACACAGGCCAGCCACACTGAAGGTGTGATACAGCCCCCTGCCCCCAACACATTTACTTAGTGTCATCACCTTTCTCAGTGCTTCAAGTCATTTGGCCTTCTGGCATTTGTAACAACAGCTTAGAAAAAATAAGGATTTTTGCATCTCATTGTTTTAATTAAAAGCCCCACAAAAAAAAAAAAAAAAATCAGATGGAATTCAGAAATCACCCTCAACCAACAAGAAGAGGAAACATTCCCCTTGGGCTTGCATTTTTTAATACAATGGAAATAAATCTCATGTAATGTACCATAACATGACAAGGGAATGGCTTCTTCTTAACAAATACTCATTTGAAACTGTGCCCAGGCCCTATGCATGCTAAGATCTATTTCTTGCAACAGTGTTCTAGCAAAACTGATTACTAATTCTCAAACTCGAATTAAAACTAACAGAGCTTGAAGGCTGGGTCTGACATGCGTTCCCTCTCTTCTGACAGAGAACAAGAGTTTTTAGCATGTGTGTGTGTGTGTGTGTGTTTAATTGTGTTGTTTAACATATCCGGAATAAATTAGCAACCAGACTGAAGAAAATAATACACTTAACTACTTTTCCCTTGTAGGAATAACTTCATCAGCATTGTGTCTGGGGGCATACATGCACAGATACCTGCGCTCTGTGCCTCTGCGCAGGCAGGCCATGGGATCATGCACACCTCGCTAGCAGTGTGCTCTCTGCACCAGCATGCCCTGCCAGTCACCTCTTTTGAAGCCACATCCTGAACCCTGGCCACAGCTCTTTCCTGCTTGGCTCTCATGGATGCATCAGCAACAGCAAAGAACACAACAGCTTTTAAAGCATAATACTGCCTGCCTGGTTGGAGAGCTTCTTACTGTTACTGAACTCCGAGGCAGAAAGACTTTAAAGAGGACAAAGTTATAAGGCAGTGGGTCTCCGAGGTGTTGCCCTTGGACTGCTCCCTGCCAAGTGACATGGGGAGAGAGAGAGGGATTTCAAACACTCAGAAGAGCTGGTTCAGACATACTGTGAAACACTGGAGAAAAACAAGAGTCTGACTCTCAACTAAGGAAGGAAATTATTATTCAGAAGGGGTTAAACATACATTTACTTAGTCCTGGGATCTCTTCCAACACATTTACTTACCTGAAATGGAGAAAGAAATCACACTCAACTTTGCATCTACTACTCCTCTTTAGTCCCTCTTCCTTCTCAGCAGAGAGCAATCCTTCTTCTTGCTGTCAGTCTCAGAGGGAGGGTCAGATGACAAAGGGTGAGAGAGGGAAGGGGAACACTGGAAAAGCTACAGAGAAGGAGAAAAGTGTATCAGGTGCGACAGCTGGAAGATGTGGGGTGGAAAGGGGAGCCTCTGAGGATATCAGAGGAAAAGGGTTAGTGATCTCCACAGAAATAAACCAGGAAACCCCAAGCATCCACCATATTCTGCATTAAAAAGCTTAAAAGCCAGTGGCAAAGGGTGTGTCTCGTCTCCCTCCAGCACTCATTCATGAAAGATGCCAAGCAACTGTTATAATCAGGTGCTCAATGGTGGCAAATGATACTGACAGCTAATTACACTTTGCATAAAGATTTATGTCAGAGTACAAGCATAATTTCCTTCAGTGGCTCCTGATATTTTTCACTGAGTAGAAAGTGGAAACAGGCAATTAGAAACATGCGTCTACTTCATAGATGAACTATCCACCTTCTCCTCTCCACCAATTTTCTCAACACATTTCCACTACATGTTGGCTCAGCTGGGTTTCTGTACTTCAGGAAGAGCAGGTGAATTTTCTCAAACACTATAAAGAATACCAGAGAAGCCAAAAAGCCAGCAGCCTTTCTTCCCCCGTTTCCTCTCAAACACTCCAAACTATCAATGTACACTTTATCTTACCCATAATATTCAGCATATGCTGCAGTAATGTAAGCACTCTTTCCCTCTAAGACCCTGTCATTCATGTATTTGGAGCACTGTAAAAACTTCAGGGAGCCAGTTCCAGAATTGTCTTATAATGAAGGAAAGTGTGAGTTTATTAGCTCTCCTTGCATTCAGAGAAAAAAACAAATGAGAGAGTGCTGCTTTTCACCAGCTAGCCTGCAAACTTCTGAGACAGAGCAGAGACGTGAACTTGGGCATCGTAAACCCCAGGTGTTCAACAGCTCCTTGTACATACAATGTGTGAAAGCCTTGAGTACTTCAGAAAATCAAAACCAAAGCCAGACACTTCAGCGACCCTCCAGGAGATTACTTTCCCAGTGGCATCTTACATGACCTTCTGCTCCAAACAGTCTGTGAAATACTCCCTTCCAGCTATTTATTAAGTCAATTTTCTCCTTGCTTTGCATCCATAGCATAGGACAGCTCTAGATACCTTTTTTTCTACCTCATTTAACAGCAGCCTACAGTAACTACAGAGTCCTCCTCATCTTAGGATCTCCACTCCCACTTGATCCAATTACTTCTGACAACTTACCGTTTTACTATGAGGCTCTTTCTAGGACAGCAAATTCATCTTTTCGTTCCCTCCAGGTAACATTAAGGACAGGGACTCTAATTTATTCTGTCTCTCCAAGACAAGTCGCTCTCAATGTGTCTGTGCTGCTTTTCTAGCACTATTACTTGTATTTTACCTGCTTCATCCTGTACTAAGTAAAACAGCAAAGTGATGTTTTACCTGCAGTGCCTCCGGTGTAACTCTCCAGCCAACACCAACAGACTGTCAGATAGGCTGGCACTGTCCCCGTTCTCCTTTAGTGAGCAGATTTTGCCACGCCTTAAGTAAACATAACCAAGTTGAAGTGAAGTTCAAGGCCAAAAGCAAGCCGTCTGGCTTGGGCGTAATAGTTTCATACAGATACCACACTATGGAGATAAATATATAAATATATAAATATATATACACACACTTCCATCAGCCATCCGTAATGAATTGTCTATCAACCTATGTCAGTTGATAGTATCCCGTGACTAAACTGTGGCTTAAGTCACAGTTATTCATATAAGAAAGCAGGAACTGTCTGCATGTCCCGCACTTTCACACTATCTGTTTTCCTCCTCGCATCAACAGGAAATGCAGCAATAATCCTGGATCCAGGCACAGACTGGCAGGACTCACCACAAAACAGGTTATCAGCTCTGTGTGTCATTCTTTCTGCAGCAGTAAAAGCAAGCAGATTCTTTTAAGCCAACGCCTATTAGCATTTACGCTGGGCTCTTACTAAAATTCCACATCAGTTCACTCACTTGGGTATTTCATTTCCTCCAGGAGTAAGAGTTATCCATATATTTAGGAGACATAGGGGATGGCCTCTGTTATCCTAAAGCCCAAAGCCAAAGAATGAAAGAGCATCTAGCAGAAATACGGGAAGGAGGTTATTTCTTTTTTGGAAGGCCAAACTGAGATAACTTTAGGCCCAAAACTCAAGGAATGGGAACAGCACATTCTCAGGGTCACACTCTCTGGCAGCAATCCTAAGTGTATTCCTATAGCCTGTAAATGTGATTTTGAAAATAAAAGGCCCTTGGTGTCCTGGTGGACAGCAAGCTGAACAAGAGCCAACAACGCACCCTTTTAATATAGCAAACCATCCAGATCCTTCCCCTTTGCACAGCGCTTTCGAGACTGTATCTGTAGTACTATGTCCAGTCCTGGGCTGCCCAGTGTAAACTGGGCACTGAAAATGCAGCAAGTCTAGCAGAAACTCACCAGGATGGTCAGGGGGCTGGAGTACATGGCATGAGAGAAGAGGCAGAGAGAGCTTGTCTGCTCAGCCAGAAGAAGAAGAGAGACCTCATTGGAGTCTCCCACTATCCAAAAGGCAGTTACAGAGAAAGTGGAGCCAGACTCTTCCTGAAGGTGCACAGCATACAGGCAGAGGCAATAGGCACAAGCAGCAGCAAGAGAAATTACACATGGTTGTAGAGAAAAAAAAAAAAAAAAAAAAAGTCTTCAGGGTGTTTCAGCCCAGGAACAGGTGCCCAGGTAGACTGGAGCATCTCCACCCTTGGAGACATTCAGCTGGACAAGGCCATAAGCAACACCACCTAACTTGGAAGTCAACCTGCTGTGAGCTGGAGTGGAACTCAAAGACCTCCTGGGGTACTTTCTCCGGGAACTATCCCTCTGCTTCACTGTTTCTGGAGCTGCAGCTCATGCGGCAGCATCCAGGCTAGCTTCAGGCTGGCTGGGCCGCATGCCAGTGGGACACGGCAGTGGCAGCGCAGGAGTCCACAGTGATTGCAAAGGTCACCTGAAGACCTGCATGGTTAGTGCACTTAAAGCACCGTGTTAAGGCCCCAGTGCTGTCAATACCCAAGCTAGCACATGGGAAACCAGCTCAGGTTATGGCTGCATGCACACAGCAGGTTAGGTACTTAGCCCAAGGAAGTACCCCCTCTTTTTCAAGCTACCACAGTTTATTCATCAAAAGAAAAGTTACTCTGCAGTGAATGTTCATGCAGTTTAGCTTGGGGATTAATAGAAGAATTTACTAATGCACAATTCTTTCCTTAGCTGAAGTAACAAAATCACCTGGGCTCAGAAATTTCTTCAGAACAAGACTGTCTACTTGGACTGCAGTCTCTTTGAGGTGGGATGCTAGCAGTTCCCATAGTGGCTAGTCCCTAGGAGCTGGGGAGATGAGAACATAAAAGTGCTCGTGAAAAAGACAGTTCAGCTTCTTCATCAGTGTTTAGTTTAGTTCTGTGGGTATAAAAGCTGTGTACTGCATCCCGTCTACTCACATTTCAGGGCTTTCATTTCCTTGTGAGAGCTCAACATTTAGCAAACTCTAATAGGAAATGCGTCCATGTAAATTAGAGCAAAACCTGCCCCAGAGAGTAAAACAGGTGCAGTTTTCCTTTAAGAGTCGTTTTCCACAACCACTACATAAATAAAAGCTGATTGCACCAGAAGCAGGGAGCGAAGATTTCCTTCATTGCAGGAAAGGAGCTCTGGGGTGATAAATGCCAGTGCTGCTAGCTCATCTGACAGCACGCGTGCTGTTAATCGCCTCCTCTCTGGGGAAACGGCAGGTATATTCCCCTCCAGGTATGGTGATTCATTGTCTGGAACTGATATCTCTGCTTAAATGGTGGATTAACATGATTTAAGAAATATTCATTGCAAAGTTGATTAGAAAGCACCATCACCAACCTGGCAGGAGATTTCAGTTATTGCAGCATGACACCATTTTGAGATTGTCAGCTTTTCTGCAGAAGGCTGTATTGATGTGTCCATTTTCACAGTGGCTCTAGAGAAGGAAACCCAGAAGGCTGAAGGATTTATGTGTGGTAATGAGCCTTTAGTTTATTTGCTCTCCTAAGTATTTGTGGAATCCTGCAAGAAAAAAAAAAAAAAAAAAAAAAAAGCAGCATCTGACTGAAAAGCACAGGGCTGTGCACTGGGAAAGCAGGAGTGTTTTCTCCTAGTGGCACCCTGTGAGATTGTGGCAGATGCAGCATGGCCAGACTTGAGGTTTGCTTTTGCAGAGCAGGGACATTAATCCACCTCAAGGTAGCTGTGCAGTTTAATGCACTCGTGAGTAAAAGATGCTGAGGGATGACTGAAAACTCAAAACTCCTTCTCCGCTGTCAGCTACCACCTCAGGGTTCTTTAAAAGTACAAATAAAGGAGTGGCACTACGCTTAGGACCAACAGCTGTGGTGTGTTCCTTCCTCTGGTCCAGTGGGCACCGGCAGCAAAGGACAAATATCAGGAAGCGCTGTTGAACCCGTGTTTTCTGTGAAGTTAGCATGGCTTGCGAGGTCTCAACTGGCACCACAGAATTTCACATATTTTGGGATTTAATGAACCTTTATTCCTCTCTGCCCTGAAATAAAAATAGCCAAAAAGCGCGCATAAAACCACACCTTCTTTTAAAAGAGATTTTAATCTAAATATATTCACCTCCTCCCCACTTTGCACAGCTTTCCTGAGGGCAGACTGCTGTTCTGTGTAGCCAGCCACCTCTCTGAAGCAGCAAATTTTGTATTATCTTTTGGGGTTGGGGGGGAGTTGGGAAGAACAACATAGTTTTGCCCAAGTACTGGTAGAAGCTTTGGCATTAAGAAAGGCAACTCTCTTCACTCCACCCACAGAGCTTATGTGCTGAAGTATTAAGACTGCTATCTTTTGCAACATTTCAGACATATGTCTTCATTTCTTACTTCTGCTGCTTTTACCCCTGTGAAGCTCACACTCTTTTTAGCAGAAATACTCCCAATTTACACCATTGTAAATAAAAGAAACAGGCTGGGAATTTTTCCAGGGTAGAGAACACAACTATGTTTTGTGTAAAGGAAGAATCAACCTTCAATCACCTTCACATTTGCTGCAGTGATTGGGTGCCCCACTGCTTTTGCATTACAAGACTAATGGAAGAACTCTATCAAGCCGTTTCATTTCCTCTTTCATAATGTTGTATGTAGGTCAAGTGTTACCATTTATTTGCTTCTCTTAGACAAGATGCAGGGAGGCTATGAATAATATTATTCATAGACAATCTCCTTTGCTCTGTGTTCGTGCACTCATATTTCTGGCAGGACCTGCCCTTCTAAAGCACAAACTTTTATGACTGTATAAACTATCAGGCAAATAGCAAAGTCCTACTTCAACATCTGTTTTTACCCAGTCCTCACCCACGAGCTGCCCCTCAGTGAGAATTCACCATGAGCTGCAGCACTTTGCCATATTCACATATGAATCATTTTGCTCGTAAATGAAGTACAACTGCTGCTGGAGTGAAATGTGGCAGCTGCTTAACAGTACATAATGAATCTGCACAGCTAGATGCTACTGCCACTTGAGGGAGGGGGGATTTGGTGTGAAAAATATATCTCTCTGGAGCCTTATTTTCAGAAGAAATATCCACCGACTTCAGAACTACAGCAGGAATTCTTCAAGAATAAAAATAAATGAATAAAAAAAAAAAAACCCAACAGGCAGCCTGCTACCAACACCCATATTAGCACTAGAATTTCCCAGTGGAATATTTTCCTTCAGTAAAATGCCAATCTGTCAAACATGAAAGCCACTAGCAATGAATTTTTACCATGAGAAAGACACAATACTTTTGAATAATGCCACTAGGCTCCATTTTGATTTTGGAATAGTCTCATTTTTTGCTTATGAAAAAACATATCACTTCAGGATCCTCTCTGTGTTATCCAAAAGGTTTAGCATTGCAATGTAAAAAAGATTCCAAGTGTTATTGCAATAGCTCACTACATTCAGTCTGATGTTATTTTTCAGAATGTGGTTTCCCAGGAAATTTCAGACTTTGTTTTTCATTTGAATAAGGAATAGAATATGAAAGCTATTTGAATGTACTGAACCTCTACAAAACTGAAAGACCAGTTTGTCCCCACAGCAGCTATCACTGAAACTCTCAATTAGAATGAGTTTATCCCATCATCGTGAGTAACATCAAAGCATTTTTTAAACCTAGCTCTCATGACATTATCCTTTCCAGTGACACGGGTACCCTGTCATCTGGCTATAGTGCTGCTGTTTTGCTTTACCAAACTTTGCTAGTAACGGCTCAGGAATTTAAGTAAGTGTACTAAGTAAGTTAAGGAGCACTTCTGCCCTTCTCACCACAGTGTCTCTTATCTACCTCTTCATAACTGGGGTACTGGGTTCCATGAAATAGCAGGGGCTCCATTAGAGCCAGACTTTTGTGGAGGGTGCATCAAAATGGAGTTCTTGTTTTCATCGGCATATGAGCCCTTGTTTGGCATTTCTGCGTCCAGCCCTTGTTGAAGCCCTGTAGGCATGAGATAATTTATTTCACGCTTTTTGTTTTGTTTTTGTCTTGGTGTGAACAGATTGCAACAGTCTCACATTTGTTTGTTTTTCAGAAACGTTCCTGCCATCCTCTAATGAAGAATCCTTGGCCTGCAGATCATTCACAGACAGTTTACTAGAAACATTAGCAGTTCAGAGTCCTCGCCTCAGTCTTTGCAGATTAGTGGCATATATTGCACAGCTCAGCTTCTTCCTTACATCTTGTCATTTGTAAGGTGCCAACAAGGATGCACTGCTGATATTCCAGTCAGATAGGCAACTTGCTGTCCATTTTTCCACCTTGCTCCCACAAGACATCCAACACCTAGAGATACTAAAGGCTGCAATTTAAGACAAGCCAGGTAGCTGCTCTGGGTTCCATGTTCTTCAGTATATACTCAAAACCTGAAAATGGGTTTACTATCCAAATCAGGGCAGGGTGAGAAGAGGGATCTGAAGCTAATTATGGCAAACCCTAATACTCTCACAGTGGAATTAGGACCATGAGGTAGCTGGAAGTCATGGACATAACATCCTAGCCTTGGCCTGTAAGAAACCCTTGTGGAGCCTCTCCACCACAGAGTGTGTTTTATGCTGACAGTATTGGTCATTGTTTGACTATACTGGATCCATGAAATACAAATAATGAGAGAGAAGGAGAAACTGAATTAATTTCTCAGACTAACACTTCCATCAGCAAACTCCTAGAAATTTAAAAGATAAAAAACAATAAGCAGATAGTTTTGATGACTCTGGCTTCATCTTCTCTTCATCCAACAGAAGTGACCTCAACTGAAGCAATAATACCCAATAATGCATACTTGCAAGGTACCTAGCAGTTTAAAAAGCAAGTCTGTCTTGAAAATGGATGGAGAGCATGCCAAAACACAGAAACTTGCTTGCAATGTCTGAAAAAAGCATGTTCATCTCAGTTACCAGGTTAAGTATAATAGGCACGGGTCTTTCTGCCTCCAGGACAGGGCAGCAGGCAGTTCTCCTTGCTGCCCCAGTGAGCACGGGCATGAGGCTCCCAGGATCATGTTGTCTTTCCCTAGAATACACAGGGTGCCTAAACCGGGTGTTTTTAGTGTTTAAATAAATTCTGCATGTGCCCCACTGCAACCAGGAGTTACCATCCATTGCTCTCAATAACTGACACTCCACAGTTCCTCTCACATACACTGAGCCCAAAATCACTCCTATCCCAGAGCATCTCCTGCTCAGCAGAAGATGAATCTCAGCACAAGGTGGAGTGTGGCTTCTGTCATTGCCCTGCATTCAGCTGCTCCTAGAGCTTTCTGTGAAAAAAGCAGTCCACACAAGTGAAAAACAAAACACCACCCATAAAGAAGGCAGCTCAGTTTATAGGTCTTGAGACTATACCTGTGCAACACTGTTCAGTGGTGTTGCTTCAGCTCAAACCAAATGAGAATATGACCCCTTATTTGAAAGGCATAGGAAGGGTGGCAAAGCCATGGAGAAAAGCTCCAGTCAGGAGTGGGCTTCTCCAATAATCAAGACAGGTTTGCTACAGAGGGCTGCAGTCAAGAGAGGAGGAAAAAAGCAACAAGGTTTTATATAGAAAGAGCTTAGTGATTTATGTGGATGAACTTTTAATACCAGCACAGAGTTGGAAGGAAAGAGTATTTGTTCTTTTGCAGTATGCTCTGGTGGGTGCTCTAGTGCCTAGGACTCATGAGACTCAAGCCCATCTGAGCTCAAAGAGAAGCAAAGACCATCTGGTGGTGAAGGTCTAGACAACAAGTGGGGAATTTAAGGCACAGACCCAGTGGTGCCCTCCCAGGGGCAGTCACCTTGAGCAGCACGGCATCAGGGCTCAGCCTGGATTCAAATATAGAAGTGGCTAAATGCCTGATGGAGAAAACCATCCTCCTCAAATTCATCTTTCCAAGAACTGCGAGGGGCCAGCTGTGACCTGCATGAAGAAAATACATCAGCGCATGCCACTGCAGCACCCTTGAAAAGAATCCATTTGTTTGTTCTCATTTTCCAGCCTGTTGCCACATGCCTGTGGTACACTGGGCATGCTGGCTGGCACGCCGTTTCCCACGCTGGCCCTTTACTATAACCTCTTTCCCCACGCTGTGCTGGCAGCAGGCTCCCATTATGTGGATGAGCAGCTTCAGAGCAGCTCCAGCCCTGAGCTCTTTTGTCAGGATAACAGTCTCCTCTCAGAGCTGCACAACATGCATTGATAATGCAGGTCTGCTCTCTTGGCTCTGCTCTATCAGTATGCAGAACAATGAGGATTGGTACTGTATCTGAGGTATTAATTACATATCTTAAATAGATAGATTTAGCTAGGGCTCAGTGCAAGTAGGGAGAGCAAGATACCAGTACAGAGAACAGCATAGTGAACATTTTGACACTTTTTCTTGACATTTCAACTAATATTCTTCCCTGTATTGAGGAATGTATGTATTACGGAAGTGCATTATAGATTGCATGTAACTATTCCAGCCAAACTGCACTTTATTTCTGAACACCCTCTTCTTCCTGGGGGAGGAGGAAGGGGAAGACTAAACCCTAGAAAACTTCTGTGGTCAAGCACAGGAGGCTATGGGTAGCAATCACAAACAGGGATAGAAACAGGGCCAAAATATAGAATGTCAATAGAAGAGCGAAGTCTCAGGTATTTTACAGAGGATCACTTTTGTGAAAATGATTCCATACAGTAAAAAAATGTAAAATGCAAGGCAACACCTGAAAGAGAAGAGGGACACTGTAGGAGTGGACAAGGCTCAGCAAGTCTGGCCCCAGGGTGAGACAGACTTGGAAATGGTTGCTCCCCATTGAGGTGAGCAAAACTGGTACAATACCATGCTGGGAAGCACCCAAAAGAATCTGAAAATAGACTGGAAAACAACATGCTAGTGCGTCAATTCCTGGTGCATTTTTAGTTTCAATATTTTCTGGAACAGAATGCGTTAAATTTTACATTTGGTGAGCTTATTAGAAACTCCCAGACCAAATCAGTAATCTCATGATACTAGCACTAATACAAAAGAGAGTTTAAGACAGAACAAGAGCTGGATGAAAAGCTGTCACATCCCCCCAGCCCACCTGTTGAGAAGGGTCTCGTCCTTCTCCTAATCATCTAATTTTCTCCAGCTACTGATGAGCCATGAAGATGCAAAATTTGAGTGAGCATGGAGCAGAGCTCAGCAAAGCGGTTCTCCTGACTCACTAATGGAAAAGAAAATGCAACACCATTCTAGCAGCTCTCAAGAACAAATCAGGGACCTTGACTCTGCACAGTGAACCATCAAAAGTTCGTTCTCCAGAGCAAGATGATTTTGAACTTAAAAACAATCAGTGCTGGGACCTCTCTGTACTGCCACATTTTGCACACTGATGTGGGATAAGACTATGAGGCAATACTGAATCAAGTCCCTCATTTACTGCATCCAAGAGAAAACTCCGTATAAGCACACGTGTGTGTGCTGAAATGAAGACTAAGCTATTTCTCTCCTGCAGTCTGAATTTCAATTACTGTGCTTGTTGCAGTGTACTGAGACCAGACCTCGGTAGCCATTAGCTGGAGAATCAAACTATAATGTGTTTGACCCAATATATGTCCTAGTGAGTGACAGAGAATGGTATTGAGGAGGAAATACCGTGGGCTGTGATGGATCGGATTCCTGGAACAAAGAATTACTTTCCTCTTCTCCATTCCCTTTATATCCTCCTGCCAAATCACCAGGGATGGTGCTATTAACTATGGGCTACAGAGAGGACTGCAGCATCTTGCAAGGAAGTCACAAAGACAGGTTTCATACTAAATAACTGGACTGTCAGAGAGAGAGGAGAGGACACTGCATTGCTGTGAGAAAAAAATCTGAAAAACATGAAGTATAGATACCCCATCTTGCAGCTTTTTTGGGGCCACAGGCTGCTATTTATTATGTGTGTACAGTGCCTCATACAATAAAGACTTTGATCCCTGACTGGAGCTTGTAGGAGCTCTGTAATACAAACAGTAATAACAAACAATTACTCCATATCAGAATGATGAATGATTAAAACATTTTATTGTGTTTTAACAATTGGGTATATAAAAAACACAGGGAAGTTTCAGAACAGTTAATCTTTGTTTAGGTTTGGGGTTTTTTTTATTAACCAAACTGTCTTAATAAATCTCTGGGCATTTCGTTAATGAGCACAGTTACATGCTGTGGAAAAGCCAAGTGATTATCATAAAAATTATATTTTATGAAGATTTCTATGCCTTTGTTTTACTTGCTGTGTTGCCAGGCCTGCAACACAGGCCACAGAACCACAGTGCGGACATACAGTCACATTTTCACCTCTTACCTCCTTTCAAACACACACCCTCTGCCTTTTTTGCCACTACCACCAGTGGCAGTTTGGAGACAGGTTAGACCCTGTTACCTCCTTCAACACTGAGCAGTAAGTGGAGAGGAGAGTTCAACAGCTCCTCATTACTACTCATAGTGGACAACACTGAAGTCGGTGGCTGGGACTGCCAGGGCTGTGTCCCACCCTTTGTTACACAGTGCTGTAAGGAGTTTGAGGTGCGTGCTCTATACCCCTTTGTGTTTGCCAGAACTCCAGAGAGAAAATTTTACTGTCAGACATTCACAGAGAGACAATCTAACGTGAAATCAGAAAGCATTTAGTTGGAAAATGAATTCCCATTCAAGAGTGAACCTCAGAAACACACCTGAAATTCTTGTTTCTCTAACAGGCTCAAGGCCTGGATTTCCAAATAAAATGATGCACGGATGACTGCTGGCTTCAGGATCCAACCCAAAGGCCACCGACTTTGACAGAATGATTCAACAACTTCAGTGTACCTTGGAGAACATATTTTAGGACAAAGCAGCAGCACTCTAGCCCGGCTTGGAGTCAATGGCCACATCATGGACACTGAGCCTTTATCCCTACTGTTAAAGACAATGGGAGACACCAATGGCCTAAGTCTGTCCTTAAGGCCAAGTGGTGTGTGCCCATACCACAAAACTTGCTTTTTCCCCAAAAGAAGGAGCCTGATCCAGACTGGCAGGGGATTGGCATCTGCAAACTACCATCTTGTAAATAATAGTTGCCACTTTGCTAACCAGCAAAACCAAACTTTTTGGGTTCATTTCAAACCTGAAAAAAAGCCCACATGCCTGAACACTTCCCCGTTTCCTTTCATCTGCATCTATATCAATAGGTCTAACACAAGATGCTACATCTCCCTGCCAGCCTGCCCTTGCTCTTCATTTTCACCATTCCTGTGCAGTACTTCCCTAATGCTTACCCTCACACCTGCATTTGTGCAAAGTCATTTGTTAAAGCTTGTGTCAAAAATGCGTAAAAAGTAAATATTTGCAAAGACCAGCTCCATTGACTCTACTTGGGGTTGTGTTCCTCATGGACAGTGAGTCAGATGTCACCAAAGCACAAGAAAGTTGACTTGTGTTGCTGTCATCATCTGCAGTAGGTATTACAGCCTGAACTGTGGTGCCCAAAGAAGAATTATAGCTAATGCAACACCCAGAAGGCCATCAGCACCAAACCAAACACCGGGCTTCAGCCTGAGCTTGGATTTGACTCACACATGGATCTGTTTACCCTTGATTGAGTAAACCACTTACAAACACCTCCAACCAGCCCCATGGCCCAGAGAGCAGAGCAGAGCAGAGCAGAGCAGGGCTTGGCCACAGGGTGTCCTGCCCAAAAGTCACACCAGCACCTTCGATTTCACAGAAAGTTAACACCAGGTCTAAACTCCACCCTTGCACATAACCAGACATTTCCCACTGATTTCTCTATCTCTTCCTCCAGTGACCAAGAGGAGGCATTGCCAGATGAGAGGGCCTTTCATAATGGCAACAGCAGGGTAGTTTAGCAAGCTGTGGACATCCTAATCTGAAAGATAGATCAATGGGCTGGTATTCTGTGAAAGTGGTTTATAATCCCCCTGTTGTTTTTCTGAGGAATTATCTTTCCTCTTTTTCAAAGGTGGTGTTTTTTTCCAGGTTCCTGCTACTTTCATGTAGTGTTTCTACAAATGTGTTTCTAAATGATTTTACTAGCAAGAATATATTAAAAAAAGTGTTCTCAGCAAACCTTTCAGTAATGGAAAATAGATTGAGTGTTGTGTAGACTGAGTCACTGAAAATAGACAGAGTTTCTATCATTTGGATGAAAACACACAGAATTTCCCTATCAACTGACCAGTGTGGTGTGCAGTCTGTAACTAACACGATGCAGAAAGCTTTGCTAGGAACAGTCCTTATTAAAGGCAGCATTCATACCAGAACAAATCATCCCCTTCCACTTGGTTCTTTTTCTGGTAAAAGGGCAGAAAGAATATGTGACAGATGCTGATAACTTTGCTCAGAGTGCTTCTGCAAGACACTGAGATATGGCACGGCAATGCACAGATCAAAAAGTTATCCCTGTCAAAAGAAGCTGTAGGAAAGTCCACTACTATCATTTGTCAATAAGCAGCCCACAGCTGTCGCTTCCTAACTCTGGATCAAATTCTTAAGGCATAGGCCAACTACTAAGGATTTTAATGACTTACTATTTTTAATAGTACAAAACAATTTAAGGTCACACTCATTTTAGTCAGAAAATAGAAACATATCGAGTACCTTAATGCATTCAGACCAGCTAATCAACACATCAGCACAGCCAGGATTTTGAATCTCAAATACCTTACTTTGAGCTGCTCACGGACTGAAAAATTCATAAATCAGAAATGACTAATGGCCGTATTCAGCAAATAATTTCAGACATCAAATGCATTTGAGAAGCCCTCAATCTGTCCATAGGAAGACCAGAAATTATAAGAAGAGCTGACTTTGGCTGTCCTTCTCTGGGAAATGATTTACTCATAGGAAACCCCAGTTGTTTGGCTCCCAAGATGCTGGCCCAGGGGAGCTGGACAAGCCGGGATCCAGCTCAGGGCATGCTATTGACAGTAATAGCAGCTGCCCTATAGAAACCCTCAGGAAAATGTTTGCAGAAGCTATTTTTAAATAAAAATCTCTATCACTGTGTCTCCTGTGTTGGCTCAATCCATCAGGACAAGATACACCTGATCTTGCAGTGGCTGGCTGATTCTCTCCACTGAACCACATGCGTGGCAATAATAAAGCACGTGAGGTTTTAAAATGAAATTTGCTATGGGATTGAAATCGGGCAGATGTGCAGCAGTTGCTGTAAAGCCACATACGCCCAATTAACAGCCAGCCATCGATCGCGCAGTCGCAGCACAGGCACCTCAAGGTGACTCCAAACCCTCAGGCCCATTCCCTGACCACAGAAGCGCTCCCGTTTGGGTGTCTCCCAAGTCCTTCCCTAGACCCGGCTGGGGGCCAAGATTCAGGGCAGAAGCCATTCCAAGGCACTCAGGCTCAGGGGATCAGCTAGAGGATTTCACCTTTGGGATGACAGCACAGCTCCGAGGGACACTAGCCATGCGCAGGCTGAACAACACTGCTCCAAACACTCCTGCTCATCTTCCCGCTTCCCCAGGAGACCCGTGGGCAGCAGAGAGAGGAGTCAGAGCTCTCATCTCCCTCTAACCTGGGGGAGATCACTTTCTTCCGAAGTGTAGTCCGTGTAGCCTGTGCCTGGGGCAAGGTGCGGCTGGCAGGTGGCCACCACCCATGAGGAGAGGCCCCAGCCTAGCCCAGCCCCTCAGCCACCATGGTGGCACCTCAGGGAAAAACATGCTTAAGGAATGGAGAAATGCCATAAAGACAGAGGGAGGAAAAACGTGAGAGAAACGGTCCTTCAGAAAACAATCAGGGAAGGCAGTTCAGCACCTGGGAATCCTCCTCATAGCTTCACCCTCCGCTCAGGGCAGGGCTCCCTCGCAACAGCCCCAGCAAACTGCCACACACCATAGCCCTTTCTAGTGCAAGCAAGCAGCTTTTTGTTTGCCCACCCGTGTCTATCTCGCGTGTGAGAGACCACACAGGAGCTACAGCACAGGCGACTGCACACATTTAAATCCTATAGATACATGGAGCAAAGATGTGTCCCAGGAAACCCACCTCTTCGCATGAAGGACGCTGTGTGTGCAAGAACATAGGAGAGCCAAAAACATGTGTGCACACAGGGACCACAGCACAGTCACCAGTGCTGTATCTGAACACCTTATTCCGTGTCAAAAGCACATGCCAGATCTGCTCACTCTTTCCCCTCCTGCACAGATCTAATAAAAATGAAAAAAAGCTGCCACTTACAGCCGGTGGTGGATCAGCCCCAGCCAGCCATGCGGTTCCATGCCAGATATAGACTTTACTGTCAGATACTTTCTAATCAACTGAGCTGTTTTGCAGGGTGGGTTTTTGGTTTTTTTTTTTTATTTAACTTTTTGTGGTTGTTTTGTTCATGGCTTTGCTGTGCTGGCAAAGTTCTGCTGGGCTCCTGGGCATATCACTCACACCACAGTCCGTGCATGCCACAGAGGATTTCACTGGAGTTCAATGTAATTGCTACCATTTATCACTTTAATAGTCTAATGAAGGTGAGATGTAATTAGAAAGGTGTCAACTGGAATATGGAGTTTGTTTTACAATTATCTATACAGCGGGTAACTGCTGGCACAGAACAGCGCCTTTTAAAAAGCTGGTAATATGTGGCATAAATGTTCATCACTGAGTGACTTGAAGTGACCCAAAGCCACGTTCTGTAATTGCTGCCTTTCTTTATAAGTGCTTGAAAGCAAACACAAAAAGATTGAGCCCCTCCCAAGGTGGCTTTTCCAACCAATGAAGATGGTTTATGTCCATGCAACTGAGCCCATATAACTGTCACCTCAACTCCATTCCCACTTGCAGAGTGATCAGCAGTGATTTTGCTTGAGTGATTTTTGTCTGTGTAAGCAAACTCAAATGAATGTAACAATAATAAGAACTCCCAGCAGAGCCATTGCTATTGAAAAAAAAGTCTCCAGAAGCATGCACGTAGCCTTCTAATTGCACCCACCAAAAAAAAAAAAAAAAAGCCAAAACAAAAAACCTTAAAAAAAATCACTGAGAATTAAAAGCAGTTCAGGAAGTTGCATTTCTTTCTGTTTTACTCAAAAATAAATGTTTATAGGGTGAGTTTTATGCAGTTGGCAGGATGGCTGACCCTTATTTAAGGCAGAATGTCTAAAGGCACAAATAATGCTTCTCCTGGATAACGATCTCCTGCTGCTAAATAAATATCAGGGTTTGTTGCTTGATGGATATTGTGCAGTAAAGTAATGATGGCTGATGGTGCTGTTAGCAGATAGCTTAAAGCTGAGTGGGAGACCAGAGATTCAGACAGTCAGAAATCTCCTGAGCCCATCAACCACAGAACAAAGTATGACTCTCCTTAAAGAGCTAATTTTGTTTCTGAATAAAAGTGTAGTTTTAATTTGTATATTCTCTTGAGGGCTGGTCAAATTACTGGAAGAGCAATTATTTCAGAGAAACAAGCCCTTCCCTCTACAGAATGTAAGCATGGACTTTGGTACTTGGCTAGTATCAGGAGTGTACTCTAGTCCTGGTAGCTTTCTCCAGAATTTGTAGCTATAATATGATTGATGACCTGTTGTACTGACATCTTTCTGACATTATCTAAAATGGATTTTAATTTAGTGCATACAACTGACTAGAAGTAATGTTTAAGATTTTAGCTCAAAAAGTCAGAAATAGTGAAGATGTAGCCTGCAGCTCTAAGAACTTAGACTTTGCCTAGCCCTGCTCTGAGATGAAGGCAGGACTCATACCTGCCTCTGAGACACTTCCATTCAGTTCACCATGACAGGGTTCACCTGCGTCTTACAAACCCATAACTGGCTCTGTATAGAGCCTTCCCACTGCAGATGAGGCAGTGGGTTAGATGAGGGTAGATTCCTAAAGCACTTGCACATAACGCCACAAGTGTTGCTAGCTATTTATCAGATGATACTCCTGTCACTAGTCCACCATTTAACATTTTCACCGGGCAGTAGGAAGCACTCAAGTCTTCCTTAAGCATCATCCTAATAGCTATGAATTGAGCCCTTTTCTGCATTTTGTGACCAGCTCTAGTGCAGGTAGTATAGTATTTTGAAGACTGTGGTCACACTCTTAACCAAGTATCAGTCTGCCTTCTGGTACACTCCCAGCCTGGTCTTCATTTCCTAGCCTAAGTGACATGCACATCATTTCCAGGTGGCACTTACTGTCATGGTGACATAAAAATTGAGTTTATGAAGTTCCTTAAAATTAAGGCTGAGACCTGATTACAGCTTCCCTGTACTTTGTGTAGCCATCTGAAGATACACAAAGAGGACATGAAAAATGACCGTTTCAGAGAGGCACCATTTTGCACTCACCTTGCGGGGTTTTAGGTGCCTTCACAAAGAAGAGGTAGCAGCTCAGGTACTCTCTTCCTTTTGGTCAGTTGAACACACTTCTTTGATATTCTCAGAAGAAAGTCTTCCTGCTTACAGTTACATTGCAGCAGACAATCCGACTTGTCATTTGGGGATTGAGTATTTATTTTCTATATGGACATCCCATACATGAGAATCAGCACAGGTTGCTCCAACAGGTGGAAGCCTGCAGAAGTGAGAGCTTGCTACAATGTGGAGGCCATATGATGACAGTGATGGGTTAGAGAAAGTGATGCTGCTAATTGCAGCAATTAAACAGTAATGATATAATTAATGCAAAAATTATGCATGGCTCAAATCCAAGCTATTGGAGTGCAAGAGGTATTCATCACGCCTAGATGAAAATCATTCCTGTTGAGATGTTATCAAATCTGCTTTTATGACTTGATCGTGGATAATAGTTACAAGGAATTCAGGGAACAGTGATAGACTGTGTTCAGCAGTACAAGTAGCTGATGGGAATGGCAATGAAACACAAAAAGCCTTTAAATTTGATTGGACAAATTGAGCACTAAAGGTGAAGAGAACTGAAAAAGGCTTGCTATAGCAAGACCCTTCAGATCCATGTCCTAGACCAACAGCAGATATTATGCCCCACAGAGCCACATGCAAAGACTGGTTCAGTTGCCAATACACTCAAACGTACATCTGGTACGGCCCCTTCCAAATGCATGACAAGAAACAGGACCAGAAAAGTCAAATGATTCATTTTACTTACATACCTAATTTGAGAAATGAAGGAAATTAATTGCAAGTGACATTATGGAATTTTAAGGTGTGAATAATATTCCTTAAACTTCAGAAATTTGGTATTTTCAGATAGCTAGTAAAAAACAGTGAAAATTAAAAGTCATTTGTCGTGTTTGTTCCATGCCTGTCCCAGCTCTCAGCTCATTCTGCGGTTTGGCTTCTAAATTTTGAAGATCTACCCTGTCATATTTCAAGGTATCTATCTCCCATCAGGGCCGTTAGGAGGACATGTTAAAAATATGGCTGAGAGGGCCTCATAAATTGAAAGGAAAAGATTTTTTTATGATCAAAGCCAATTGTGGCAGCCTGTGAATGTAGACAGTCACATCAGTCAGATGGCTGTAACCAGTAACTCTCCCACATTTAGACCAAAAGACTACCACTGTGATTGCCATTTGATTGCGCAGCAGTAGCAGAACTGCGAAATGCTTAGAGTTGCTTGGCTGTGCTATGGGTTGAAAGTGTTGTATCTCTGTTGCTCTTACAGAAATGCTTTGGATTTGCAAAGCTGTACTGAAAACATGGCCACCCCAAAGCCTTTCCCACAAATTCAGCTTGAAATATTACCGCATTAAGTGATAGTTTACTGGAACTATACTATTTAGGCTTACATAGTGGGAATCTTAACGTAGCAATAAATAAAACTGTTTGCTGAATATTACCATACATTTTACTGATTGGTCTTCCTATGGACAAGGACAGAGGTCTCAAGGAAAAGGGAAGGACTCTGAGCAACCTCTAGGTTGAAAATGCACAGTGCATATCAGAGAGCAGTCTAGTTGCTAGCGCTGAGTTTTATTGTGTGGTTTTTTTGTACCATGGCCCACATGCAATCACTTTTAACCAGTCCCTCTGTGCTGAACCCAGATCCTCTGTCTGGTTTCTTAGCAAGTCACCAGGGAGTTCTGAGAGTCAAACTTAGCATACAGTGTACAGCTTTGTCCTCCAGTAGCTTAGAAGATTTTGGTTTATTTGTCTCTAGCTAAACATAGAAAGCCCTGAGGTCCAGTAAAGTGGACCTAGTTATTTGTGTTCATGCAAGCAATATATTGTCCATTTGGCTTTATGAACATACCTTGTTTGGCGTCTAAGGAGGAGTAATGGTTTTCCATTTAGACTGTGGAGTCTACTGCTTAATAATAAATACACTCCTGACATTGTTAAATGATAGCCTGCTTCTAATAAACCCCATGCTGATCCGTGTGTTGGTTAGAGTGGGTAATTCATCTTCCTGGGCTGTTAAAACTTTAGCTGGGATTATAGAGACAACATGAATCAGACACGATCAGTATGTTCCCTGCTGGTTTGCTCATTTTCTCCCCATAACAAAATACTGGCTAGTTTTCTCTTCATGTTGCAGATCGTGTTATTAGTTGATTTCATTATTAATCACTCCTAAGGCTTGGGAGGCCTTCTCAAGGCGTATACATAAGGGATCCACACGGACCACTATACTTTCATGCTCAGACTTCTCCCAGGCTACTTGGTATCAAGTTGTAATCCCTTTGTGTTACGGCATAAAGAGCCTGCAGCCACACTCTGACTCCACAAGAATGAACTGAGTGCTCCAATTTTTTCCTTGATTTGCTGCAGAAAGAAAGAAGGAGGGAAAAAAAGAGGAGGAAAAAAAAGGGAAAAGAATCATATTATCCTCAAATCTAATTATGGCCTCAATAGCTCCTGAGGATTTGGCTTTATCAAGTGGCTCATAAAAGCCTTCCTTGCCATCATGCCGGCTAATACCCTTTGGTCTCAGGCGCTGATAAGGGCTTGTTTGAGTCATTTTAAATTACCTGATAACATGCTGACAAGTAGGCTGCAGGACGCACCAGACAGCCAAGTGCCCCTGAAAGAGCAGCCTGCAAGGAACAACTTACAACTGCCTGAACAGACCCAGCTTCTCGCTCCATTGGGGTCTCACCAAAAGTAAATGGGCTCCCACTAGCTCTGCTGAGGTTAGCCTCAGTCCTGCCAGGACCAGGCATGTCATACCAGAAGGTATGCACAGCTCACCGCCAGTCAACCTCCACAAGCCATCACTGTAAGACTGCAGCGACAGGGCTCCTCAGGCCCCAGCACAGCCCTGCACACTTGAGCACACAGGACACGGGATTTACAAAGCAGAGCTTCTAACTCCCCACTGCCTTCACACACATCCACAGCCGCTACTATTATTATTTACCACAAAAAGTTGAAGTCAGGTTAAGGACATATTCTTTTTCTGACCCCAGTCCAGTTACTTCTTTCAAAATCCAGTTGAGGCACCATGAATTTTTCCTTTCCCTTCTGCATGCTTAGGGTCTCAGGCACCTTTTGATAACTACCATTAATTATTGTGATACATGAATATGGGACCTTACATTTCAACAACTGCATACAGGCAAGCCAACAGATCTGCTTTCTGCCACCAAAGGCAACCAGCTCAGCTATAACCCTGTCCCCTACAGAATGACCAATGCCTGCCCCAGGCCTGGTCAGCCAGGGTCTTTCTCCTGTTGTCTCAGGGATAACCCGAGTCGGCATCTATTGCAGGGAGTCCATCTGCTCCTGTCTGGGGATAACTCCTCAGTGTTCATGAGCCAACCTGACACTCCTGCCAAGGCAAGACGGCAATGCAGGACCCACAAAACATACCCAGTCTTGGCACAACTAGAGCCAGCAGCTTTGCACTGTGAGGGAAGAGAGAGGACAACTCCAGAAAGGAGTTGCTCTGCAAATGCACCTGTATCTCCAAAGCAGTGTCTCAAGCTCTGACACCTCTTAGATATCCTAAGATGATAGCATACATCAAGAAAACCTATTACAAAACACCAAGAGAGACAGAAAGGGAAAGGTGGTGGTTTTGTTGTCGGGTTTTGGGGTCTTTTTTTTCCTCATTGCTTTTCCTTTTAAGGCATGCTCTTTGCTTTGCTCTTTACTGGAGGCTGGCTGCCAGAGTACCTAAAGTCAGTCACCAGCTGAGAACCAGACTGGAAGGACAGAATCATCCAGAAGAGGGAGGAAGAAAGATATAAGACACTAAATCTATCCAGAGAGAAAAGCAAGCTGCATGTGTGACCTTCTAGACCACCACTTAGCAACTAGCAGCCCAGGTGGAACCTCACAGACCAGCTTGCTGCCTCCTGAGGGCAGTTGGAGCAGCCTGGCATCTTATTTGCAAGGCAAGACCCTCAAAGCCGACAGAGTTGCCACATATGCCCTGGTAATACACTCTGGGTTACACCACCAGGCCTCATGAGTCTCTGTAATATGACTGGGAAATATGGTACACCTGTCCTGAATTAGAGTAGATAGGTTTATCTCATTTCAGAGCCAACTCACGGATGGGTAGAGATCAGATCAGCTGTAAGAAATTCCTTTTATTGTGCAACTTGTTATTCACGGTAGGGTGAAAATGGCTTCAAAGGTGAGCCAGTGCACTCTGAGGGATATCTTCTTATATCTAATGTAGTTTATACAAACCAAATTGGTTTTTGCTTCAAACATCTCTCCGCAGAAGAAAATCAATTTCCAGATGCAATGGCTGTGATCTCTCAAGCTAAGGATCCATTGCAAACATACTAAGTGTTTGGCAACGCAAAGCTGCAAAGACACGACAAGTAATGCACATTATCAATGTATGCGCCGTGTTCAAGTCGAGGTTTCACTTCCAAGGCACTGAATAATCTGTTGCCATTCTAACAACAGTTCCACTAACAGAAGTGAAAACATGGTGTGACCAGATAAGCAAATTTCTTTCAACCCCTATAGCATTCTGGGGCAGTCATTTCAAGCCACTGGATCAGTTACCAGTCAAAATAAACCACCCTGAATGTGCAGGGTGCTGACCCGAGATCCACCCAGGCTTTCTCCACTCCTGGGAGCAGGCGTTTTCATGCTCAGTTGATTTGAAACATCCTCGGTTACTCCCCAGTCTCACCTGACCTGCCGCAGCAGCAGCAGCCTCACCTCCACAACTTATTTTGCATCCTGTGAACCTGCCTTGCCCTCTGTCAGCTCTTGTGTCAGGCAGACTACCTGTCCATGCTTTCCACCACTGCCAAACCTCCAGGAAAACCCTTCGCTTGTGCGCAACCCTCCTCAGATCAGCTCCCCAAGGATTAGTAAGGAGGTGAAAGCAGCCTCAGGATAAGGATTAGGAGCACGGTCTACCAACACTGCATGCTCTTTTGCTTCTTGTGAAATGATCAGTGCTGCAAGTGTCCTTGTCAGCGGCCCTGGGCAGCTAAAGTCCAGTAAAACTTGTAATAGCTATCTAAATTGTGTTGGCTTAGCCCAAGAGGGTCACAGCTAATGTTAGTAATACCCTTGGATCACGTTGTGACTGCATGTAGACTTTGGGTCTAACTCTGCATTTAGAGAAAATAAGCTGGGTGCCCATGGGGGTGATCCAGGAACTGTCAGCAGGATCAGAACTCATGAAAACTTGACAAAGTGCTTCTAACACCAATTCATCTAAAAATATTTCAAATGCAAGAACAGAGTTACAGTTCCAAGATGCTGACCTCCATTAAAATAGGCTCAGGCAACCTCCCCAAAGCTGAGAGGAGGCATGGCATTGTATCTGTCTGCTGCAGAGACACACAGACATGTGGATCATTCTGTGTCCCCATGGTCAGTTAGTTGGGACCATGTCACGCATGTTTAATACCTGATAAGAGCACAGGAGCTCAGAAGGACCACGGGAACACTGCAGAGTCACATGCTCTTTTCAGCAAGAAAACCGAGGATTGGGGAGATGTTGCTCTGGTGCTGTGTTACAAAGGGGACCCCATGGTGTAGCTCTGAGTCACTGGGGCTGAACTTGCGCTCACAAGCACAGCCACTCCAGCCCACAGCCAGGAGATCATGCTGACAGTTCGCAGAGGGTCCTGCTGCAGCATCAAGGTGCCTCATGCGCATCCTGGCAAAGGACTCCCTGCTGCAGTCCCTGCAGGACTCGCCTACAGGGAAAGCAACCCTCTCCGTGACATAGGGAAATTTTAAGACTAGGAAGACTTGATTCAATTTGACCTTTAGATGGGAGTTTGCTTCTTCCGACTTCTCTCAGTTTAAATGGTGGGAACAGGCTAGCCAGAACACTTCTGTCTGTAGTCAGCTCACAGGCCGAGGTACGAAAGCTTGGATTGCAGAGACTACAGGAAAAGTATGTTTACAACTGGTAAATTTATTTACACTTAAGATCTCTTTTCTCCACCCTTCTCTTAAAAATAACCCTAAACACATTCCTACTGACTTGCAGAGTCCAAAACCTTTCAGCCTTGGGAACAGGCAGTATCTTTCTTTTATTACATTCAAGCGTTCAATGATACTTTTCGGTTTTTTCCTCCTGTTTGGTTGGTTGGTTGGTTTTACAACTGAATTTAACCCTGTACAATAGCAATGTCTTGCCTGGACACTTCTTTCACATAAATTACAGGAAAATGGGAGACATCACTCATTGTGATAGACAATCAATAGATAATTCCTAGATGAGCACTTATGCAAAACCCAACCTTGAAACTAAGTCATATTTTCTTTTCTACATCACACACAACCAGCTTGGATTTTCTCTGTGCCTAACTAATACCAGAGAAAGAAAAACAGCCCTCTATACCACAAAAGCAGCATCTTACCTGCAAATTTATGTGTTGCTTTTTGTCAGCTCTAAGCTAAAACGCAACTCAATTTGAAACTTAATTAGACTCAGTTGGAGAGGCAGTAGCTTGTAACAGGTTTTTATTCTTACAGGGTTCTGAAGGCACTTCCAGTGAGTAACAGAACAGTGGACATACGTAAAACATCCATAAATCTGGAATAATTCCACTGGATTTCAGCCCTTAAATCTCAGTGTAAGCTGGACATCCATACCAGTCTTCCTTAAACTCTTACGCCATCTAAAGCAGCTGCATAATATTAAAACTGACCTGGACTGATCATTAAAAATTAATTTAGCCAGAACATTAATGAACTCCAGTTTCTCATGCTGCTTGCATGTAATCTGCTTGATTTTTCTTCTTTTACCATTCTACAAACAATTCTATCCCACAGCTTTTCACCAAAGCTTCTAAGATCTGAAATTTGAGCAGTGCAGATCCTATTGCACATTTGTGATCAGAGTCCAAGCCATGAAGAGTACCTACCTGCTATACCCTGGTTTGCTTAGGGCAGTGTGGCGGTTTCACTCTGGCTGGCAGCTAAACCCCTACCCAATCATTCACTCACTCCCTCCCTCCCTCCCTGCCAAGTGGGATGGGAGAAAGCATCAGCAGGGTAAAAGTGAGAAATACTTGAGTCAAGGTGAAGACAGTTTAATAACTGAAGGAAATGAAGAACAACCCAACCAAGTGATGCAAAGGCATTCACTCACCACCTACAGACTGATGACCAGCCAGTCTCTGAGCAACACCTGCTCTGGAAAAACTCCCCCCTTCCCAGTTTTATTATTTAATGTGACATTGTATGAGATACCTCTTGGGTCACTTTGGGTCAGCCGTCCCGGCTGTGTTCCCCCCCAACCTCTCACCCAACCCTAGCCTACTCGCTGGGGCAGCAGAGATGGAGGAAGCCTTGAGACAGTGCAAGTACGGCAATAACTAAAATAGTGTTTTGTGTTATCAACACTGCTTTGGTCACCAGTCTAAAACATAGCACCATACAGACTGCTATGAGGAAAATTAACTCCATCTGAACCAGACCCTGTATAGGCAGATAATAAGGGTCCACGCAGGTAACTCCAAAGACTGCCAGTCCATTGCCAGTCCAGTACTGTGGTATTGCATGCAACAAAAATTCATACTTGGCTTCCTCTCTGTTCAAAACATTCAGTCTTCACTAAAAGTTTACAAAACTGAGGCTGGGAAATGACGTAAGCTATCACAAGTCACTCCTAGCAGCAGCAGAAGGGATTTGCACGCAGGGCTGGCGCTTGTTTTGAACCACACTCCTCCAGTCTCCATCCACCAGCCCCATTTTCCTATTGCATCACTGGATAATCAAAAAATATTTTAATTCAGTTTTCATCTCTTTACTACTAAATTACTACATTGGTATGTTTTAAGCTGCATGCATTGATGCTTTATGTTGTTATCTTCTGGCACTGCACTGGTACAGAGAAAGGATGAGCACAAAATACCTGGAAATCACATAAGCCACAAGGCAGGGACTGTAAGACTTCCCAAGCCCAACTAAAACCAGATAGATTTGTTCTCACAGGAACACAGATCTCCTTCAGGAGGGAAGGGGAAAGCTAAGGTGCTTTTTGTTTTGGGGTTTAGTTTTTTTGGTTTTTGTTTGTTTTTTTTTTTTTTTTTTTTTTTTTTTGCATAGCCTTGGTTGGCTCTTTAAAAGGCAGTAGTAGTTCTAGACCTGAGTTTCCTGCTCTGAATCAAATTTTTTCCCAAGGCACAAGAAGTGACTTACCTGGAGATCATAAAGGCTGTCACAAAGCTCAACAGCCAGGATTAGAGCCGTATTTTCTATTTGATTGTCTGTTTCTTTAAGTCAGTGCAAAATGTTACCAAAAAGCATTACTACCAAATGCCATTATGGTTTAAGAAGTACAAGCATAGGAGCCCACCTAGATACACCTATCAGTGTCATGTATATCTGTTCCCAGCATGATAATAAATGTCTAGGCAAGTTACAAATGCAAAGCAAAAATGGTTCATCTGTCTCCAGTGTATTTTAATAAGTGAAATAAAACTAAAGGTACGAGTTGGATTTCAGCACCAGTTGACCTTTCCTCCTACACAATGCAAGGTCTCTGCAGGATGCTAAGCAGAAGATTTGCTAAATGCCACACTGGGGCTAACTCAGGAGACTGACAGCCCATTGCCTGCTTATATAAAGCTTCCCAGGAGTCAGGCTGATATCCTCACCCTTCTCTGAAAACACTGCTGATCCATAGGGATAACCTAATTTCCTGGACCGTGAAATAAGCTGTAGTCTAAGGTTTACAACTGATAGATGCATGAGACACAATCACCAGTTTGCCGCACGGGTGCTGCTCCCCAGGTCTGTTAGGTACTTGGTGGCTTCTGGGTTTGCAAGAGATTTAGCTGAATGATGCTACTCTCTGGTAGGGGACACCACACCTGTCATCTTCCCCACTGCCTGCCTTCCACTGCCTCCAAACAAGTTCACAGGGATCACCTTGGTGCGTGTTTTGGAATAGGAGGAGTTTGGTGTAGCATTTGGGTTTCACAAAAAAGTAGAGAGCTGAAAAGCTGGTCGAACAACTACTCCCTGGAATGCATTCCTACAGGTCCCATGGGTCTGCGTGCTCAAGCACACACATGTGTAGTGAGGTAGCTGTTTCTGCTAAGGCAAAGAGCATTACCTGTTTAGAGAGCTTTGGCTGTCAGCAGAATGGGTATTTTTGGCTTTGGTGGAAAATAATAAAGCTAGGTAGGTCTGAGGTCCTGCTCCGAGTGTACCCACCAGGTGTTGGACTTCAAAACTGATGCTAAGTTGTTCATCTCTGAATTTTCAGAATCGAAGTGCCAGCAGCTGGGCAGTCCTGGGCTGCAGGCACAGTACAGGTGTGAACATTTAAGCTTCAAGCTCTTGGGAGCTGCTTTCCCTTGTAAGCACTAGACAGGGAATTACTACCACTTGCCTGTCATCACCAGTGTGAAAATTAGGTGTGATATTTCCTGGTTCAATTAAATAGAAGGAGCCAAAGGTCACTAGCTTGCTTTGTGAAATGAGTCTATTCCATTTTAAGTGCTTCCCTTTGTTTCCTGCAAAGTGGTGACATGGAAACAATACCATCTCCCACGATCAAATGACAGCTTGCTCCAGCCCTTTCATAACAGAAGCCCTTGAGGTTTGCACCAAGGGAGCTTGATGAGGTTAGTAATCACTGCAGCACACAGAAAGCATTTATACACTTTGACCCTTTGTAAATAAAGAGTTATACTGGTTTTGTCACTAAAGCTGGGGAGATTTATACATACAGCTTTCTCCCAGCACTGAGGAAGGAGAAACTGAGGCAATAAAATCCCAAAAGCCATCAAATTATTCAAGAAGGGATGCTGAGAGCCCTCGGAAGGCTCAAAGCTTATGCTATTTTACCTATAGTTTGCAGCACAGGAAACAAAGGATAGGATTTTCATCAAACCCTAGCATTTTGAGAGACACAAACTGTATTTTTCTTTCAAGTCACATTCACAGTCCTGTGAAAGTTCTCTTCAAGAGCTGTCACTACACAGGAGTAGCAATGATCTTAGCGATTCATTGCCTGTCACCTGTTGCTGTAGTGGGAGTTTCTCTGAAAGAGGCTGGAAAGGACCTTCCGGTCTTCTAAGACCTGTTCTGAGGTCTCCTTTGGCAGTCACCTCACTCCCACATAGTTACAGCACCTGACATGACCTCTGGTTAATGCCTTATCTCCAAAAGCTGAAGAAATAATTTCTGCCAGGTCTGCCTATGCTAAATGACTTTGAGAGAGAGGTACTATGTGACCCAGGGTTCCCTGTTCACAGGTGGGACTGGGAGAATCCCAAGACTTTTCTTCAGTACTTCATATCTTGCGCTACAAGATACCTGAGAAGCAAAACCAGGTAATATCCCTTTTCCTTTCTCAGAGCAGTATCTACTTTTAATTACCTCTTCAGTTCCTTTGGTAGCAGCATTTCATGGCAGTCCCCTCTCCTGTACTTGGAAAATTGGAAAACAGAAATATGACACAATTACTTTCAATTACCAAAAATATTACTTTTATGGAAGAAAAGTGAAAATTTGACTTATTTCAGATCTGAAGCAGCGAGAGACACGTTATAGGGGAGATTATAGGGGAATTTTCAGTGTCCGAGGCTCACCCATGGCCTTCAGAGAGGAAAAATAATCATGTTACTGCCTTTCCTCCCAGTTTAACAGCAGTTTATATCCTTTAATCTCACACACTGAAACCTGTGTTTGCTTGGGCTTTGGAGATTCAACAACCCCCATGTGTAGCACAGAGCAGGATTCCCCCTTTACTGGCTGGTTTGATCCTGGCCACAGCCATAAATGACTGCCCTGCCTCTGTATACACAACACATACGTGGATCAGGTACAAATTTGAACATGCAACATGGCTCCACCTGTGCCATCTGCAGAAGACATACTCATCCACAGCAAATGACAAGTGCAAAGATAATTCAGTGTTTTCCACTTGATCGCAGGCAATGTTTCTTAGCATCCCTTGGCATATTCCTCTTACATACCTGTCTCACCCCCCAAAAGCTATTGAGATTCTTGTTTTGCTGAGTCCAAGTCTCCTTTTGGTCTCCAAGGCTGTTCTACCTGTGTTTCCAGAGAGATTAATCAATGCTGTGCACACTGAACTTCTGTAGGCCCCACTGAAGGAGCCCGGTATCCCTCTAAAACATTTCAAGTTTGTTTCTTTGCCACCCCTTCTCTTTGAATGTATGACTGCCAACAGGCCAATACCACCTGCATGTCTTGCAGACAACATCCGTTGTTTAACCCGGAGCGCCACATCCTTATTTTTATTTGAATTATTCTTCTCCTGTTCCCTAGTACACAAGGACCCCCAGTGGTTTTGCATTTGAGCTCCGTCTGGTGCATCTTGGCAGTACGTAGCAATGTCTCAGTGCACATCCCCATTGTGTAAGTCCTCCAGCAGGTCAAGACATCACCATGTCCCAGCGCTGACTCATGGCTGTGCTCTCACACGGGTTGATGACAAGCTCCTTGGTACTCTCATTTGTGTCCCCAATCGTCTCAGTGTCCAAACAGAAGCGTGAAGCTATGTGTTCAATGTGTGATCCAACTTTACTCCATCGCTGAGAAGAAATACACATGAGAGGAGAAATAGGGGTCAACAAGCTTCCTCCTCATTATGCTTTTACTACACTGTGCCAGCATCAAGACGACAGTCGTCACTAAGCCTCTGTGCCTGATGCTGGGAAGTACAGGGTCCCCAAACCCATACCAAGCAGAGCACACACTGAGCATTTCTCCCATTAAAAGCACACTTATTTAAACTCAGCCTCTGCCTGGCTTCAGGGAGATAATATATTACTAACAGCTTTTTCCCCAGGTCACTGGTTCAAATGCCAGCTCGATGATTAACTGCAGAGAAATGTTAGCATCTGCTGGCTGACTGGCAGCCTGTGTAAACTAAATTGCCAGTTCTGGTTTGACTTTTGCAGATAAGTATCCAGATCACCACCCGCACTAATAGACATCCTTATCAACACGCTCATTTAAGAGGCAAAGGGCTGAACGGGCCAGTCTGTAGACTCCCAGACAGACTGTGCTTCCCAGATGAAGTCACAGCACACGGGCAATTTGATGTGCAGTAATACTATGCTGAAAGAAAGGGAACTTCAAAGAAAATAGGGGATCAACAACAGGGCTCACCTGCTTGTTGTCACCTTCTTTGCAAGGTGACAGCAGCACCTGGGAACCAGGGAAGAGGGTGTACACAGACAAGCAGAGCTGCTGCTGGTGGACTTGGTGGTTGTATGTGTATGTCCATTCCTGCAAAGAGGAGAAAAAGAATGGAGATGAGAGATCAGGGTTGATTATTAGTATTCTTCTACCTGGAAAGCAACCACTTTGACTTGGATCCTGCCCCCTCTGAAACCAAACACAAAATTCACTGACTTCAAAAGGCACTAGGACAGGTCACTAGGATGTCCGAAGCCTCCCCAAAACAGCAGCTGTCACTGGGGGACTGAATGTGCCAAAGAAAATGTGTACAAAATCTGCTGGAAGAAAATGGTTCACAAGGCAAAGGATTTCATAGCCAGAACTGAGCTGTGGTTGGGGAACAGGGGGATGGAAAAATGACAAGAGAGAGGCAGAAATACTATGCACAATGTGCAATCCTCTTTGCAAGTGGCAGTAGGAAAGTGATATATAGCAAATGGTTGCAATTCCCAGGATTCTTCCCAAATATGCAAAAATCAGGGATAAAGCTCCCTGTTTTATCAAACGAGTGGGACCAAACTCCAAATGTTTGCTGTACTGGTTTGCTATGACCACTGCTATTCTAGCTCCCCTGGGCTGTCTTGGAGTTTTTTTCCTCACGCTGCTTTTCAAGTTCACTGGGTCTTTATCAGCTCCTCAGCCCAAGAAATAATATTTGGGGGAGCAGAGACTCTTTGTCCTGTATAAAGCTTACCATACAGCAGGGGCTCTCTGGGATCATCCCCTTTTTCACCCATGGAAATTTTCCTTGGGAGAAAAAGAAAAGCAGCTGATAGCTTGACAAAGATTTCAAGATGTGCTAGCCAAAGCATCATGCAGGTACAGATACACTGCTTAGCACAGGAGCGTTTCACGGAAGTTTACTCGCAACGTTTATTCCAGTTGAACATTTTCCATTATTTACCTGCACTCATATTACCCAAGAGCAGCTCCTGTGGGTCTGAGACTGTCCAGGCAGGGATGTCTCCCTGCTCTTTGTGTGCGTACACAAGCAGACAAGAGCTGCTTTGGCTTATGAGAAACCACAAACCATGCTTTTATATAACCCTGGAGAGTGACTTCAGGAACAAGTTTTTTGCTTAGAACTTTGTGTATTAACTTTAAAATTAGGGCTGGAAGGGGTTTCTGAGGGTGCCCAGCCAGAGTGCAAAGCAGGATCCACTCCTGCAGTCAGTGTAAATGGCTCTGCGATAGCAGTCAGGTAAGCAGCAGTGGGAGCAAACGGAAAGCAGGTTCCAAGCTGTGACCAGGCAGGTGAGCAGGACTGGAGGACAAACAGCAGACTGGCTTCACTAGCAGAGGGCAATAATTGCACTGGAGAGAGCAAGGCCAGGGAGCAAGAGGGTTTCCACAATAGGCCCCAAGAGCCAAGGCAAACGATTTGACAGGGTACAGGCTATGAGAACTAGGAAAGCTGCTGTGAAAGAAAAGGTGAAGAGAGAAAGAAAAACAGTAGGGAGCTCAGATATGGAAGAGTCAGAGCTCCAGGAGGAGTGAGGCAAGCAGGGGCGTTGGTAGTGGAGGGGAAGGCAGCGCTCAGATGTATGGCAGTTAGGCTGGGTCTGGAAAAATGAAGGGCAAAAGGTGTTCCTGGGAGACTGCAACCCTTTCTGAGTGCTGGCAGGTGAAGTGAAGAATCGCTGCCCTGATCTCAGAGCTGAGAACGCCTGCAGCTCCCCCTGACTTTGAATGGTGGAGGCTTTGGGTTGCATTAGCATGACTTATTAGAGCAGGGAAATGCTTCCACCCCTTTGGTATTTGTCACCGTCAGCAGCTCTAACTCCTCTCCCTGACTTCAAAACAGACAGCTACAGGCATTTAATTCCTGGGAATATAAATCTCACTTCATTCAGGTTCTTAGCCACCTGGAAGGGAAAACATGCTTTTGCACAACAGACCCAGATCCACAAGGACTTCACACTGTGATCCTCACACCCCACGATTCTTAGTCTGCTGCTCCCCACCAGCTAATGGAAATCAAACCTGGCTTTCTGAACAGTCTGTTCACAGGCTTCTCAGCGAGAGCTGCCCAGGATTTCAGCACATAACAAGCATTCATTTTCAAAGCTGTAGTCTGCACCCAAAGGGCCTTCTGGCAACTACTCCTTTGTCAGATGGATCAGAGTTTACCTGATCCTACCGCGAACACGTTCCAGACATCCCAACCATGCATGCTGTCAGCTGCTGTGTAAACCACCAGCCTGGGAAATCAGGTGCCAAATTAGTCCTGCATCTGTGAAGAATGAAGCCCTACGGGGCAAGCTCCAACACCTGTTCTTGGCTACGGCATTACTACAAGCTGCTCTGAAAACCTGCTTTACGTTTTTAACCAATTGTTCACCATTTTAGCTCAGGGCGGGGCTGGAGCTGCACCCATGAGGATCCTCAACAGCACCAGTTAATTCTGCAACTCATGTTGAATCCCTCAACTAACTCGAACTAACTCAGGCCCTGGGACTTCTTTTTTTTTTGCTTTGACCTCTTAACCTTCTTGCCTCACTGAGGCACCTCATGGAGGACTGCTCCTCCCAGAGATTCTCCATGCTTTTTTTCAAGGCCAGGTTCTGTTCAAGCCTTCCCAATATTCACATTCTCTCAAGGCAGGACCATCCTCTCATTCAGCAAAGCACCAAGGGATAGACAGGGCGGTGGTAACCTTCTCTTCTAAGCTATTGTTCATCATAAGAAGTGAGTCCTTCAGGGCTAGATATATGCGTCAGATGGACAGCTGACATTGGATCCTCCCCTCTTGCCCTCAGGCTGTCCTGCTACTGTATCTAAACTGACAGATTTTCACACAGCTCTTCCATTTTGGCAGAATGGCTTTTTATGGAAGCCAGTCCTGCTGAAAATGTTTTATCCAGTTCTAATCATGTCTTGTCTCTTTTCAGCCCTAGATGAAAGCCAGAGAAAATGATGCAGAAAATGTAGAAATTTGGGAGGAGCAGAGAAAGTCACTTGAACACCACAGAATCCATTAAAAGCTTTAAGTTAAAATACAGGCAAATGGCCATGCAAATTTTTATCTTACCCCATCTCTTCTCTGATTTATATAAGCTGGGATGAAAATTCCTGCTTTTTTTCACCATAAGAAACTACTTTATCTTCTAAACCCGGGCACACTGAGCACTCCCATGGCCAGCACAACCGTAACACCAGCACAGCAGTAACAACAGCAGAGCATCGCACCCTGGAGGCTGTGGTGGATGGGGCAGCCCAGGGTACTCCTAAGAAGAGAGACCTCCAAGGTTCAAGCTAACATGGCTTCAGGACTGCAGACTGGCCTGAAGAGATGCCAGTGGGGTTTACAGCTGACCCTGACACCAAGGAAAAACAGACATACAATGTGAAACTGAGATCAGGATTTCCAGCCATTTCAAAGATGAAGATGAAGTGGTGGTGGAGCAAAGAGGAAGAGCGTGGACTGGGAAAGCAGAACTACCAGCAGCACACCACAAACAACAATCCCCTTCCTCCAAAGCCTCAGATAACACTAACCCCCATCTAAGGCTTCTGACCATTTTTCAAAGCTTTAGCATCATTTGAGCAGGCACCTGTCACTGTTATTCAGGAGCACTGTGAATTGAGGAAATTATTTTAAAATGTGACCTTTGGCTTGGAGTAGCCTGGCTGGCAGAAGGAGAAAGGAGCCCCTCAGCCTAGCAAGGAGTAGCCCCATAGGAGCCTGGTGTTACATGACAAAGCTGTATAGGCTCTGCCGCTGAGCAAGAGGTCAGCCATACCCTAAAGCTGGGGTAGCAGCTAGAGAAAAATGTTTCTGAAGAAGCCAGGAACAACCTCAGCCCTCAATTATCTTTTTTAAATCACAGGGAAAGATTTCCCAAGGCACGCGACTGAATGGGACACCAAAGGATACGAAAGTGCTTCCCTCATCAAAAGGTCCTGGGATGCAATTAGCACTTACTTACACACATCTGGGGAAAGGGAAAGCAAAGTACAAAAGGTGCCCATGGCAGCCTGGGTGCAGAGGTGATACTGCTGCCAGCCCTGCTCTGCTGGCTCAGCTTGGCTCCTGCAGCTCCAACCAGCCTATAGCTGGGGCAGGATGTGCCCACGGAGGAGAACAACAAAGACTTTTGAGGGGAGGAAGGTCAGAAGAGAATTTTTAGGGTTGAGATGTCTCAGGATGGACACTGTCACGTTAGTTTGGATAGATGCTAAATGTTCACCAAAGAAAGTTCAGATCTAGTCAGCCCATAGAGGTCCTCAAGCCAACTGGGGTAATCTTCAGTACCACATCAGGCTGATTATCACATTGCATATCCTTCACAATGAAGGTCAAGGACATGCCACCCTAATGCAATGGCAGCCAGTCAGCTCCAAGGCACAGATATTTTGGGGTACAGGACAGGGAAATGAATGCTGCAGCCTTCCACTCTTTCCTCACTTATCTACGAGATGACTAACTTTACACTCATCTTGCGGCTACCATTTACATGTGTTGTGAGTATCCTGGCTGAAGTGTCTTCTGCTTTTTTACTTGAAGGATGTCAGGTTTCATGCAACTGCTAATGATTAATGGTTTATTAAATAAATCCCAGAGTCAGGTGTCTATTTCAAAGATGTATGTACTAATATCAACTGACACTTAGTTTTAAAAGAAAAGCAATCGTTTGCATCTTCATCAGATAGATCAGGGCAAAATTATGATCAATTATTTTCCCTCAGATGCATTTCTCTTGTGAAAAACTAAACCAATCAGCTCATTTAGCAAATGAGGCACAACAAGACATGAAGTACCAAGGCTCCAGTGGGCAGGAGCACAAGGCAGAGCCTGCTGTCTCCTGGGAATGGGCAGCATTGTATAAAGATCTCTGCCAGTCACTATCTTTAGTGCGGGTCCCTCTGAGAGCCACCTCAAGGGACAGAGCCTGCCCTGACTGCTACCAGACCTTTTGGAGAGGGAAGGACCAAGTGGATCCCAGGGATAAGAAGGTAGAGGTATCCTACACACAGATGAGGGGTCTTCTTGTGCCTCAGTACCCCTTTTAGTAATTCAGGACTAACACCAGACACCACCAGGGAGGGTTTGTGAGAACTGCTAGGAGTGTAAATCTTATTTCACTGCAGTCAGAATATTAGTCTCAATTTACCCATGCTATGGATGTGGCCAGAGGGCTCACAACATCCTTCCCCTGCCCTACAGATAGAAAAAAATAAAATAAAGAGCAATTGATTGTCATCTGACAGCTCCTGTAACTCTCTCCTCAAACCATGATGATCTATGACAGCTCAGATCTTCTCATACCTGGTCCCATGACTTAATGCATATAATGCTGGTAAAGGGCTTGAGGAGCCTTGTAGGGAGACAGCTACAGAAGGGCAATCAAGCAACCAAATTAATGCTGCTAACACTGATAATAAATGATGTGGATGGCCAGGATATTTTCATAGTACTTATTGAATGCCAGAAAAGCACAGCTTTGATTTAGCTAAGCCCGTTTTTCAAATAATGAAGCTTAGGGTAAACAAGATGTGACTTCAGTATGTTAAAAGTCAGGATTATTACTCTATTCTGGTATACCAAATATGAAACTAAGTAGCATTCAGGACTGCAGCATCATCTATCGTACACAGCCTGGTGATCATAACCCCCCATGTCATCCACAAGTTCAGGTGGTCTTGTAACAGTATGTAATTAAAATTCAAATTTCTATTCACAATGAAAATTTAAATATCCTGTTTTAATCTGAAATATTCTCCATGGGTACAAGTAGCAGAGAACTAACCTAGAAAGACAGAGAAAGATAAAAGGAAAAGGTTTCTCTCTATTCTTGCCTGTGTATTGAGTATGTATTCAGCAATCTGTTTGTAGTGCATTTTTCTGTTCCCCTGCAGAGTTAGTCCTGGATGTGCACAACAAATGGACTTGCCATCCAGTGGGAAGTGTTGACCTATCACATACTTCTGCAAAATCAAAATGGAAAGATGAAAAGTTTGTGGCATGGAAAATTAAAAATATTTACTCCACAGAAATGTCAAAACAAGATGTGCTTGATGGGAATGAAACAATCCAACTTGTTGGCATGACATTTCTTATTTTAAAATATCACATCAAATTGATATTTCAGAAAGACCAATGTTATTTCATTTTGAAACGCTAGCTTGCAGCAGCATTCTCCATTCTGATTTTCCCAAATTTTTTTAAAGACATCCAATCCACTGAAAATTGCAATTGTCAGTAAAACTATTTTTTTTCCTTCAGCAGAGTTGACCCTGCAAAACACAATGTTCTAATCTCAGATCACTTGTCTTGCTGTTTGTGTAAAAAGTCCATGTAGCAGTGGAAGAAAGAAAAAGAATCCTAAATCCGGGAAACCAGTTAAACCATAAAAACTTCAACTATTCAGTACTTGCCGTTATATTCACTATATCTTCTGAACTGCCTAAAATTCAAGCGGTCATTGTTGGTTTTACCAGACTGTGAAGCAGATATAATTTTTCTGACTAAAGGCAGGCACACAACTGCCTGCAAAGGAGATGCACATAATGACATGCTTCATTTACACATACAAAGTAGGGACATTGTCAGCAGTGTCTCCAGGCTGGGCCTTTTATATGTATAGCTACCTGGTTTGAACGTGCAACCATGAGGGTTAAGGATGTACACTGAAGTGTAAGCAAGCACGCCATTGCCTATTAAATTATTTCAGGGCACCCCAAAGAAGCAAGTGATTGTTATCCTCCTTGTTTTATAGATGAGAACAGTGAGAGAACTGACATGCCCAAAATCATAAAGGGAGCCTGAAGCAAAGGCAGGTTTCGAAGCTGTGTCTTCAGGGTCTTGCTCCAGTGACTCTGCTGCAAGGCACATGTGCCTGTTCTTGGCTCTAACATTTCAAAGAATATGCTTTTGAGAACACTGATTCATATGTTTTTTTTCTTGTCTCAGTGAGACTGAAAAAAACAAGATCATCTTCATTAAACTCTCACTAGTTTAATAGGCAATCTAATATTGAGAGAATGCACACTATGAAGTTATAAATACCATCGCGATTCAGTGCGTTTTGAAAGAAATAAGGCTGAAAGATGAGAGGAAATTATAGTTCTCCGTCTTTCTCTGATCTCTGCAGATGAACAGTGCGTGGCGTTCCTGAGGAGCAGTAAGCACTCAGCGCAGGCTAGCACAGAGGTAAGTGGTTCACCCTGTACTGTGGCTCCTGCACTAGTCCTTGCTGCTGCCCAGGGCCTCCATCAAGGTAAGGAGGACTTACCAGGGTTTAACTACGTGCTACCTTAAGAAAGGGGCTGGCAGAACGGGTAATTCTCCAACAGAGCTTTAGCAAACTTGGGAAATCACCTTAAACCTGCATGGGAGCCTTCTCTCCAGCAGGCATCATGGGATAAGGCAACACATCTTACCTGTGCCGTTGCTGCCGTGCCTTTGCTGCTAATGCAAGGATTTAAGCTTAGGACAGGGAACTCTTGGGCTTCAGACTTGTGCGACTCCAGACAGCTCTGCCTTTGCCTGATCATCCCAGTCTGATAAAGAGATTCCTCTGGAATCCTGTGGGAAAAGTGTGAAAACAACATCCCTATTCCCCCAGGCACACAGAGTACTCAAAGGGAGGCTCACTAGGGTAAGGAGGGTGCAGCCACACCATTTCACCTTCAGAAAATGAGAGTGGCAAGATCTATTACAATACTGAACCACTGAGAGCAGTACATGGACAGGGATGCTGCAGAAGCAGCACCAGAGATGGATGGATGGCATTTATAAGAGGAAAAAAATAAATAACACTGCACAAGGCAAACATAAGAGCAAGGAATAGACTGTGAGCAGGCTGAAGGTCAGCCTTCAGCTTACAGGAGTGGGTAACTTTATAACAAACCAACACAGAGCTCTGGCATTCCCTGTGAATGCTACTGTGCAATGCCACACATGGCAAAAAAGCAAGAAAACAGGTATAAATAATTTTCACACTGTGATTCTGCATTTGGCCATTGCACCAGCAGGTCTCTGGAGATATCTCCAAAACTTTTGCATCCTTCTTGAGGATGGCTCCTAATGGTGACTGGGGGAATGGATGCAATGCTTTCTGGAGTAATTTTGGTGACTAAAAGGCATCTGTGCAAAAGCAACTCTGGCAGTGCATATTAAGTACAAAGCATTAGGCTAGGAGTGAGGCAGAGCCACCTTAATACAGGTCATAAACTACTAGAGTGGATGGTTACACAACAGAGGAGTCTTGAGTATCACAGAACAGTGTGAAAGGACTGGAAATTACATGCTTGTTTTGTAAGCAAGAGTCATTAAGTACTGAAACAACCCACCAGAGGCTATGGTGGATTTTCCACCTCGGGATACTTTTGTAAGGAAAACTGACTATTTCTGTATACCACCTGTCTCACAGCAAGGGAAGGAGGATACCCGTGGAAGCCCCAAGAGCTAAATAACTGGTGCTTTGCCCCTCACCACCCCTGTAGCAAAGAGCCATGGAGTGCAGGATCACAGAAGAACCATGTCACACTGTGAGCAAGCTGTTTAAAGCCAGAACAAAATTCTCTGTGCCCTTCTGTGAAGCTCAAGGGAGGGGCTGCCTGTGTCCCTGGGGCAGTGTGGGCACTGGAGGTGCAGAGGAAGGCTCTGTGGGGCAGGAGGGATGGAGCATTCCTCTGGCCTGTTAGAGACAGGGGGGGATCGTACATCCATACCGAAGTTCGGGATAAACGTTTTCCAGGTACCACTTGAAGCTGTGGCATTTCAACCTCTTCCGCAGCTCCACTCTGCTCTGGACACTGTGGGAAGAAAATATCATAGAGATACAATGGAAATCATGAAGGTGAGACCCAATGCACCAGAAAGGGAGGCTGAGAGAAACCCAACAGATATGCACAGACAGCAAACACAAGAGCATCATCAGCTCTATTCAGGTCTCTTCTGCTCTGATCTCTCTCTGATCAAAAAGTCATTTTTAATCTTTGTATCTTTGGAGGTCTCACTCGGTAAAATGGCATGATGATATGTTGCCATTTTATCAAGGGGCCTGGGGTTTGGTGGATGAAAGGTTCCTGGAAAAGTACAGTCATTTAAAAATGATTAGTAAAAAAAGGTATGCTATCTACTATATGCAATAAAGAAATTAATATACGCTATATTAAGTTACTCTTAGTTTACAGGACTACAGAAGGCCTCGATATCCAAGAGTACCTAAGCACACCTTTAAGTCAGCAGAAGTTAATCACACGGTGAAACAGTCCTTTCTTTTCTGGTTAAGGTTAAGCAAAATTTCTGCTGAAGGATCATGCTGTAGTGACATATTCTGAACTCCAGCTCCTCCCTGGGCCAGCCTCCACTCATGGAGCTGTTATAAGCTGGCATTTACAGAGCAGTAGGAAGCCTCCAGTACCTTCTCTTCACATAGGCTATCTTCTCCACACCCTCATATATTTAGCAGGACAGAGATGTTACTTCATTTGGATGGGAAGAGGATATGAATTCAGTGGAAACAGGTTAGTTAGCAGGACTTCAATTTATTTATCCTGGAAATTGAAGAGTAGCCACAAGGAATTTGGGTTTGGATTTGGAAACCCCTGCAGTTCAAAGAAAACTTTCTAAGGAAAGGAAGAGCATATGAAAATGGGAAATTAACCAATACCGACAGTCTTCCTGACAGGGATGCGTTTCTGATTGTTCACAGAATGAATGGCAAACTGCCTGCATACAAAACACTTGCTCCTTTCCAATAAAGCCTTAGTGGGCCCAAAATCTGATTATTTTCCTGCCCCCCAGCTGCCAGCGAAAACTCTGGACTCTCCATGCCAAACTGTGCTCTGGGACCAGAAGTACTTGTACTTAATACCAAGGGCAGAAGATAGACGGAAGGGGTTTTCCCCCCACCTTGATTTGGTTCACTCACTGGCATAAAACTAGCACAGCATATAAACTAGCTGCTTATATGTTTCATTGCTGTGCTTATAGCATCTGCCTACCATTAGCATTTAATTGAGCGTTACTACAGAAACAACGCAGGCGGGTTTCCACAGCAGGGCGATGTCACTGTGAACACCCACTGCAGCAGGCAGGGCACAGGCAGGGCACAGGCAGCAGAGAATGACACTTACTTTCCATAAGGCCTCCCCTGGGCTGCAGGACGAGCTGCATAGTAGTACTGCTTGAATTCGTCCATCCACACCTCTGCGGTGCGCTTGGTGTTTCTGAAGGAGGAAATGACAGATGAAACCAAGAAAGCCTTCAAGGTGATACTTTCTAAAATGCATTGACTAATCCATCCTGCTCTCCTCCCATCCTCAGCTTGGTCTTTGGCTCCCCTCAAACCACCTTTGAGCCAGCCCACCCTTCACTACTAGAGAAGGTACTCCTCCCCATAACTCCAGGGACCAAACATAACAGGCCAAAGCATGGGTGAAGATTCACCATTTCGAACTCGTCTGGGTGCTCTGCATCTACCAGACTCAGAACTGAAGCTTCTCTTAAGCATCATCTCCCAGGAAGGCATGGCTGGGGTTTTATTTAGTGGCTGCAATGGTGCTCTGAAAAGTGATATAAAATTTACCAAAGATTGAAGGCAAGTATTTCCTTTGCATCCATTCTCTATGGACTCTCCTGCTTTGCACTCCTGATTTCACCGAAGGAAATCTCAGCATTCAAAATTTAAGAGAAACCACCCTAGCCACAGTGCTGTAGCATAAATGTCAGTCTTCCACATCAGCCAGGTGTCTGCAGAAGGAATGAATCTCAGGAAATCTTCTGTTGACTTCAGACGGCTCTAACTCTCCTTGTAAGTGGCTCTGTGGCTCCATGCCTACTTGCCTATCCCTGCCCAGGTCAGGGGAGTCCTCCAAGCTCCAGCTCCAAGGCAGGCCAGTGCCTCTGAGCTACTGCTACCACACCACTAATTACACGTGCCACAGGGCAGGCTGTGGATCCTGCCAAGTCCCACACAAAGAAGCACAACACTGGAGCTGAGCTGTCTCTTGCACTGAAGTAGACACTGTGTGTAAAAAAAAAATCAATACCTGGCAGAAAGGTGGAGATATTTTTTGCTAACATCTCTGTTTAAACAGAGGTACCACATAGCATCAAGTTGCCAGAAAGCTGCTTCTCCTCTCAGTCTATATACTGTAACATTAAGTTTAAGGCTGATAGATATCATAAGGTTAATAAAATCTCAGCTCTAATGCCTATGTTTGGAGATATGTTTCTCCAGACCACTTCAGTCCCTTGCTGATTCATGGTGCTTCTTCCTCTCTCTAAGGCCACTGCAATTGCCTAAGTGATCTTGGTCAGGAGATGCCTAAGTAAGTCACAGTGTCTAGACCTCTACCTAACATCCTCAAAGTGCAGGTTTTTTTGTCTGGCTTCCTGATCTCATTCAGGTTTATAAGAAACACGGGAATAAATGCTGAGGCTCACACCTCAGCACTGATTCAGACCTCTCCAAAGTCCCCAGATGCCTGTGCCTGAGGTGCAGCCAGAAGGGTACAGCAAGCTCCCCTTGCTCCTCCTGCAGATGATGCAACACAGATGCTACCTTTTCACTTGGGTTTGCAGTGACAGTGGAGGCTTTGCCACATCACAGCCACTTCTGTAGGAGTCTTGTTTCACTACTAAAAGCAAGAGCCCTCCTCATGACTCTCAAATTTGTGTCCTCATCCTTGATACCCTGTGCCCCTCACCACCATCTTTTTGAAGCCAGGTGACACTGTCCCCTTCCTGCCCCACCCGCTGCGTGGCTGGAAATCACATAATAGATAAACCCAAGAGATGTAATTTGCACCCCCCCAGTTTGTGGTCTCATGCAAAGCATGGGGAAGCTGCAGAAAGCCCGGGTCAGCGGTAACACCGCTGCAGGCGGCTGGGTCTTCACAAATACTGCCAGCTCTTTATAACACTGGGAAAGCCACACTAAAAGGAATGCCTGGTGTGTAAACACACACAAATGCAGTTTAACTGAGAAACAACCCTGCATTAAGTGTAAGTGCCTCTGGTGTTTTTCTTTGTTATTTACTTAATGCACAACCTTCAACCTCATGCTCTAAAAGAGGAGGAAATTCTTCACTAGCTGCTCCCATCATTTTTCCAATGCTGATTCCCACTTCTGGACTACCTCCTTCCTTGCCTGCTGTTTCCAGGATCTTGGCCCATTTCAGCCAGACGTTTCAGTAACTGATTTAGTCTCCGTTCCTGCATGTGAGGACAGATTCCCTTCAGCTGGGATGCCCTGGCAGCTCACTCAGTGCACCCACCAGTGAGGTGCAGCCCATTGCTGCCCCTGCTTGAGAGGCAGCACCAGCCTGGATGCAAAGCTGCCCACTTCAGCATGCTCCTTGGCTCCTCTCTCTGCGAGGCATTGGGAACCAAATTTTCTGGCTCAGCTGAGCCACGCTCAGCCCTCAGCTAAGGTCACTGGGAGCTGACAGACATTTCTGGCAGCCTGATTTCAGGCCATTGTAAATGTGTTCTGACGATGTTAGGGTCTAAATCATTTGCTGTTATGGTAGCTAGTGCTCAGGGAGATGCTGGGGTCATTCCACCCTTTTCGTGCTGATGAAAGGTACCATGAAGTGTCCTATTTCTGTCATATTCTTGACACTGTAGAAATCCTAAGGGAGAGTTGTACTGACTTGCATTTTCTTCGGCTCAGGAGATTCTCACCCAGGGATATTTCAGTGTTTTCCAAACAAAATCTACTCCCCATCTTCTCTGCTTCCCGCCCCCAAAAGGCAGCACCTTATTCCACTTCACAAGAACTAAGCAAACACAAAGCACCTACTTAATGTATGTATTGGCGTTTCCCTCTGGAAAGACGTACGGATGTTTCTTCCGGAAGACATGTCCAACGCGGCTGCAGGGGATGATTTCCAGGCTCCCTCCACACATCCACACACGGAAAGAGATTTCTACAAGAAAAGCAGCTTCAGCGTTTTGTCTTTCTGTCCAACAGCAGGCTGGATTCTGGTGTTACCTCTTACTTTATCCTCTGCTACATTAAACTGGGGTAAATCAAGTACCAGAGGGGCTTTCCTAGGCACAACTCCCTTAAAAGCACATTTCAAAGCTTCTTGTGATCTGTTTGAAGTCAGTGCACTTGAAACCTGCCTATAGCACAGCAGGTGCTATCACAATGGCAAGAGCGAGATGGTAAGTAGGTCCCTTTTCATGCAGACCCGCTTACATTGCAGAATCATCTTGCCAGTTTTGTGCTCCTGTAATTACTTCTGCACTGCCTATTTCAGAGTCAATTCCCTCCATAGGGCTGTCAAGTTCACCAGGAAAGGCCATGAATTCTACTTATTAATGACTACAACCGTCATTATCTTTGTGAATCCACCATTGATTCTGCAAAGTGAACAGAGCTGTGCATCCATCACCTGTCCCAAAATGGACAGGAGCTTACCCTGCCCAGCACAATCTCTGGGCTGTGAGTGCCAACATTGCAGTCCAACAAGGCACCCACCTTCACACAAGCAAAGGTTAGTGGTGGATTATCCCAAAAAAACCCTGGAAAAGCTGTCAGTACAGAAAAATATCTCCTAGTTGCCCCCAGCTGCTCTCTGGCTGGTCCATGGGGCCTTTCTGGAGGAAAACGAGCCTGTGGTACAATTGACACCAGAAGTTACGGGGCTCTTGGCAGGGAGCTGGATGAAATCCTAGCTGGCAAGGTAGGAGGGGTTGAGCAGAATGGCTGATCTAATGGGTCCATCTGGTCCCAATGCCTGTGAAGCTATGAATCTGCAGCTATATTGTCAGAAAGACACGCTTAGACAGAACCAGCACAGAAAAGAAATTAAATTAAAAAGAAAAGGCTTCTGTAGTTCTTTGCATCCTATTTTATAATCTGTTGACAGTATAGAGCTGCATGTAGCATGTATGTACTCCAAAACTATAAATTCCTTTTCACTCCCCCTGCTACCTTTAACTACAGAAGTCAGACAGGAGGCCACCCATCGTCTTTGCCAGCTCATGCTCCCCGCAGTCCCCTCACACGTGCCAGTGCAAGGATGACTTGTCCCCAGGTTGGATGTTGGCAAGACAAGTGCCTGTCGCAGGCAGACTGTTTGGTCAGTATGGACAGGAGTCCTCCTCCTCCTCCTCCTCCTCCACTGCCAGCCCACAAAGCTGCCATCCCTCCAAAACCAACTCACAGCTTCAAAGAGCAAAGGAGAATTGGAGCCCAGACCTCCAAAGCCACCTACTCTCAACACACACAGCTCAGCCACAAGGTGCACGTTGCTGCAGAGGTGGGAGCCACCTTCACGTCGCTCCTATCCCTGCTCCCAGCACACCCACAAAGCCCTATTGCCTCGATGCCCGGGTCCGAAATTCAAGGCTTAAGCCCATCCCCAACAGCTGTCCCTGGTACCAGGGGCCAGCAAAGGCTGGGCTGGGAAAGCACAGCAGGGAGAAGTACTTTTTTCCAGAAATCCCCTTCCCTTCCCTGCTATGTTTACAGGCAAGAGCTGCAACAGCAGCTGGAGCCTCACCACTTTCTCCAGCACTGGGTATTAACAGGCCAATAAAACATGCCCTTGCGCCGTGTCCTGGTGCTATATTGGGAGCAACAGCTGCAGGGAAATGAGATTATGGCAGGATGCGGCCGCTCTAAACTGCTGTGCTCGGTTCCCCTCACACGTGGCTGTCGCTCTCATTTGCCTGTGTGTCACAGCGCCGGCTGCACCGCCAGCACTACTGTGTAAATCAGAAGGGCGTCTGATAACGGGGGACAATCAGCTGAGCAGCTGTGAACAACAGTGTGGCTGCTGTATCGTGCCTTGCCCTCCTCTGGTCCTTCTGCTCAGCCTGGGAGAAGAGCAGCTCCCTGAAGCGCTACAAGGGAAAGACTTGCACCGTTCAGTTCTTGACTGCTATTAATTTAAAGCCTAATGAAGAGGTGATCTCTGTGCACTGCGAACTGGAATGAGAACACAGTGCTGGGGAGGCAGGAGTCTGAGTTCTCTGCTTCAGATATGTTCCACCCTGTAAAGCCTGCTCCAGTCCCAGCAGAAGCAATTAAAGCACAGGTTTTGGCAGGTAGGGATGACCCACAGAGCCATCCCTGGCAGCTAACAAACAAGGTCTCCAGCCAGGCAGCCAAGAGCTAAATGCTTCAGGAGGAGGTAAACTGAGGCACTAGCAAAGGCATGGCATGAGGCCAGCTCAGAGAAGCCAGGGGAGCAGGAACCAACAGCGTGTTTCACTTGACCCTCGAGAGATGTCTCCAGTGTGGGTCACCCCTCAGAGTGACACCCAGGAGAGATGTGAGCAGTATGTGCTGGGGTGCTCTGGGCTTGGCCTTAGCTTGGCCTTTAGTGCTTCTTGCTGGTCTGCCAGTCCTTCTCCCACCAATTCATCTACAGGGGATTAAGAAAATTTAAGAAATAAAACATCTACAATGTCCTCCTCCTAACCCAAGCACACTTGCTTTTGTTTTGCCTGAAGTCTCCAGCCCCTTCTAGCTACCCAGTCAATAACATTAAAGGCAGCAGTGATGCTCCCCAGGACCAGTCTTGGATCCTCTCAGGACTAAGCTACCACAAAAAGCATGGTTCACTGCAAGTGCCCAAAATGAGGAGCCACTCAGTCAGCTCCTGCTCTCTGTCATCTGCCCAGAAATGACTGGGACCAGCAGGGCCACAGCTGCCCTTGCCTGCGTACAAAGGAGAGGTGAGACATGCTGCCCTCGACTTCTGCACCTGCAGGAGATGCAGCTTTGAGTTGGGTACACTTCTGTTGTCAGGGTGATGAGCAAGATGGAATCTGCCCTGCTGCTCTGCAGACCTGCACTTTTTTGTTGCAGTGTTAACCTGCCTGGCTTCCCGCTGTCACGCTGATGCTCTGAGGCAGCATTACACCCTGCAGCACAGCCAGCACGTGGTCGGTTGGGACCAGCCTCCCAGGGCATAGCACCAGTAAGGGAAACATCATGCTCCGTAGGATGGGCAAGGAGCACAACACCCATTGCAGGGCATTGGACAAGCTGCCAGGATGGAGCTTCCCCAGAGGGCAGGCTGCCCCGTCACTATTCTCCCAAGAGCAGCTCAGGCTGGCTGCCATCAAAGATGAGTGACAAGCAGAGATGGACAACGGGTCAGGCACAGTAGGGCAGTCCCTCTCCTCCTGTCTTAGCTCCCTTCTTGAATGCTTTGTTTGGGCCACTGATCAAGGTGGGGAGGTGGGAGGGCTGCCACTCCTGTCCTAGGTTTCCTCAGAGCCACCCCACTCAGAGGAGCAGATGATTTGGGTCAGTCTGGTGGCAAGACACCCACCCACAGAGAGAAAGCACAAAGGAAGCGAGATCCTACTGCATAACAAGATATAAATAAATAAAATATGCTAGAGGAAAAAGGCATGTGAAGGAAACAACAGTGCCAGGCAGCGGATGGGTTACTGCAAGGCAGCAGCATCTGTTCCCTTGGATGACTGACAGCATCACCGTATGTGTTCAGACATGAGATCCTTCCTTCCTTGCTAGCCATCCTCCCCAGAGGTGTGAGCTATTAAAGCCAGGTTCTGATCTGTCTCCCTGACATTGAGTGCCTCCCCCTTCTTTCATGGATACAGTCTATTGCTCTGATCTGCAGCACTGCTACGGCTTCAAAAAGAGAAAACAGCCCAGCCCAATCCAGCTCTGCTTGACAATGGGGGACAAGGGACAGGCTGTTACCTCTTTCATGTGCCCTCTCAAGTGTGCATGCAGGAGATTTCTTAATGCCCATCCTGCCTCATGATAACGGACAGAGGTGACTGAATTTAGGTCAGCTCTTAACCTCTTTTTTTCCATGCAAGAAAAATAATAGTGTCAAGGAGAGCCTGGCAGCGGTCAGCAATCTAGTGATACAGAAATGGATAAGCAGACATGTTACTTAGCCACCTGCTTGCAGCATGACAACAGAGCTACTATTTCAGGGAGGCACTGATGCCTGAGTTCATAGCTTTGAAAGGCCGTCATCAGACAATGGAGTAAGAAAGTTTTTTGCTTTATTAATGAGAATATAAGATCAGGAAAGGATAGAAGAGTGCATATGGTGTTCTTTCATCTATCGGTAACACCAAAGCTGAAAACTGTGGTTTAGGGTATTTACCTATAGAAAATCAAAGCAGCGTGGAAGGCAGGGAGTCCCGAGTACCAACAATTCTCATGTCTCATCATTCATGGATTGTTGTATCCCTTACTCACCTGAGACCATAACCTATGAATGTAAGTGATAGAAACTATGCAGAGCCCTCAAAGCAAAGTCCAAAATGACCTTGTATCCATGTGGCATGACTCAGGAAGAGAAGCCAACACAGCAAGGCATAGGAGGAAGAAGAGTGACTCACCGAAGTTCTCCCCGCCCCAGATGTCCATAGCACTGTCATACTTCCCCAAGTGGTTGAACCAGGATTTGTCGATCACAAACAGGCCCCCAGCAATGATGGGAGTCCTGCAGAATTGGCAAGAGAAAAAGGGACATGGTCTCAAACACTGCTGCAGCACCTGGATGCACAGAAGCAGCCCTTCCCTTTGCCTCCTCTTCCATGGTCAGGACACTACCTATGTATCTCTTTCTCACCGAATGAGGACAACCTCAAAAAGCATCTGAGCCTTTCTTTCAGTTGCCTTGGTATTTTGCTGTCAATCATAAATTGCCTGGCACTTAATGACTGGCTAATGCACCTGTCAGCACAACTCCTACAAGCCCGAAGTTCACAGCCCTGATTGTAGGCTTCAGCATCAAAAATGCACTTAGCGCTCAGGGGGGGTTATTCACTCAGACGGGCTTTTTGCCCAGAGCCAGCCTATTAAGAGCACCATTCCACTGGGGAGGGGAAGGCAGAGCCAATTCAGAAGGGCTTTTTAAAAGCCATCACTAGCTGTGTGATCTTTATTTCAAAACAGGGTTATTTTCCATTCTTTGGATTAGCTAAGAAAACTGCACAGAGAAGGTCTGTGGAGGAGGGGAGGACAGACCCAGAAGATAGCTTGAGGAGACTTACCATTTGCTGGCACAAGTCCTGTCTCCACTCAATTACAGACTGTGGATGCCTTAGTGTAGGCTTGGGAGGATCTGGGGTGACTGCTGTGCCCAGCCCTACATGGCAGGACAACGAGGAATGCAAGGCGACCCTTTGGGAAGCCAGCAAGAGCCCCTGTTAACAGCATCCTAGGCAGCAGCAGTGTTCTCCCCTACAAACTTTCTGAGGCCCTGAACTTCCCCCAAAACTTAGTCTCCTTCATGCCGCACATCCCAGCACTTCATTGCTAGGGATGCAAATACTAGGCTTGCTGCCAGGAGATTTTCAGCAGAAAGAAGGATTCCCTTCATCCCACAGCATGAGGACAGATGGCATCTCTACCATTTAGTTTCGCTCTCTCTCCTGAGAGAGCACATCCTGCATTTCTAAGGAGCCTCCAGCGAGGTCCAGAAGAGCAGTGCTGACCTGGAAAGGCTGAACTAGACATTTTTATCAAGTATGCTGAGGACACTGCCTTATTTTTAAGCGATAGCTGAGCTGAGAAAAGCAGGAGTCTAGAGCACTGGGCTTTTCCTCTAACCATATTCAGCCTCCTTAGCACTACCAAAACACAAATAACCATAAATATACCACTTCTACCCTTGTAGCACCCTCAGGCTTCAGTGTTGGGAGGTGAAGCTGTACTGCAAAATCCAAGCTAGCCAGGAGCTCGCTAAAGGTGTTAGAAGTTAGAGATGTCCTGGAAGGGATATCACACTGCTATGGTGTATGGTGACGCACATGAGGTCAGATGAGATGCCTGTCCTGCCCCATGTTCCTCAGGTGCCTCCTTCCTCCTCTTGACTTACTTAATGGGTTCAGTGGGATCAAGTCGTTTGGCTTTCTGCTCCGGGGAAAGCTGCTCCCATTTGAAATGCAGACTCCAGTCAAAACCTAAAACAAAATTAGAGAAGTACCATAAGGAAATTAGAAATGGGTATGGATTAGGAGGCAATTCAGGCTGCAGAAGCTGTGTTTCATGGAATATTTTCACAGAATTATAGAATGGCTTGGGCTGGAAAGGACCTTAAAGATTATCTAGTCCAACCCCCCTGCCATAGGCAGGGACACCTTCCACTAGACCAGGTTGCTCAAAGCACTGTCCAACCTGGCCTTGAACACTGCCAGGGAGGGAGCAGCCACAGCTTCTCTGGGAAACCTGTTCAGTTTCTCACCTCCCTCACTATGAATTTCTTCCTTATATCTAATCTACATCCACCCTCTTTCAGTTTAAAACCATTACCCCTCATCTTACCACTACACTCCCTGATAAAGTGTCCTCCCCAGCTTTCCTGTAGCCCCCTTTAAGTACTGGAAGGCTGATATAAGGTCTCTCTGGAGCCTTCTCTTCTCCAGGCTGAACAACTCCAACTCTCTCAGTCTGTCCTCATCAGGAAGGTGCTCCAGCCCCTGATCATCTTTGTGCCCTCCTCTGGACCCACTCCAACAGGTCCATGTCCTTCTTACGCTGGGGGCCCCCAAGCTGGACACAGCACTGCAGGTGGGGTCTCACCAGAGCAGAGGGGGAGAATCCCCTCCCTTGACCTGCTGCCACACTTCTCTTGATGCAGCCCAAGGGTACAAGTGGTTTTCTGGGCTGTGAGTGCACGTTGCTGGCTCATAGTAAGTTTTCCATCCACTAATACCCCCAAGTCCTTCCTCTCAGGGCTGCTCTCAATCCACTTCTCACCCAGCCTGTATTTGTGCTTGGGATTGCCCCGACCCATGTGCAGGACCTTGCACTTGGCCTTGTTGAACTTCATGAGGTTTGCACGGTCCCACCTCTCCAGCCTGTCCAGGTCCCTCTGGATGGCATATCCCCTCCCTCCAGCGTGTCAGCCGCACCACACAGCTTGGTGTCATCAGCAAACGTGCTGAGGGTGCACTCAATCCCACTGTCCATGTCACCAACAAAGATGTTAAACAGCACCAGTCCCAACACCGACCCCTGAGGAGCACCACTCGTCACTGCTCTCCACTTGGACATTGAGCTGTTGACCACAGCTCTTTGAGTGTGACCATCCAGACAATTCCTTATCCACCGAGTGGTCCATCCAATATAGAGAAGGAAGTTGTGAAGGACAGTGTCAAATGCTTTGCACAAGTCCAGGTAGATGACATCGGTTGCTCTTCCCTTATCCACCAATGCTGTAACCACACTGCAGAAGACCACCAGATTTGTCAGGGATGATCTACCCTCAGTGAAGCCATGCTGGCTGTCACCAATCACCTCCTTATTTTCCATGTGCTTTAGCATATTCTCCAGGAGGATTCACTCCATGATCTTGCTGGGCACAGAGGTGAGACTGGCTGGCCTGTAGTTCCCTGGGTCCTCTTCATTTCCTTTTATAAAAATGCAGATTAAGTTTCCCCTTTTCCAGTCAGCAGAAACTTCACCAGACTGCCACGGCTTCTCAAATACAATGGATAGTGGCTTAGCCACTTCATCCACCAGTTCCCTCAGGACTCACGGACGCATCTCATCAGGTCCCATGGACTTGTGCACCTTCAGATGCACAATGGTCTTGAACCTGATCTTCTTCTACAGGGTGGACAGTTCTTCTTTCTCCCAGTCCCCACCTTTACCTCCTGTATCTTGGATGGTGTGGCTGGAGCCCTTGCTGGTGAAGACTGAAGCAAAAAGGTCACTGAGTACCTCAGCTTTCTCCATATCCCAGGTGACTAAGTCTCCCTTTTCCTTCCAGAGAGGGCCCATATCTTCCCCACTTTCAAATAACTAAAGCCATGGAGATGCAACTCTTGGTAGAAGGGTCCAATGACTAACATATTTTACTAGTGCATATGAACAAGAAACAACATACTTCATTACAATTGCAAAGTCAAGCACTGCAAAGGCAGAAAAAGTCAGATTAAAGCTACTGCTGAAACCTCACTGTCCCCTTGTGCACACAGACACACGCTCTAATGGATATTGCGTGCTACAAATAGCACAGGCATACTAATAAGCACTACAGTCGCATCCTCCATTTGTTGCCTAGACATCCCCCATCTCCTCTTGTCGGCACCCCAGCTTTCAGTGCTGCCAAGGGTGGCTTCAACATGATCCTTATTTTCTGCTTGACCTCCTCATCCACGTTAGCAAACACCATTCCTCACACCATGCTTACCTGGCTCTAAAACAGCCAGCAGGGAGCACTGAACAGTGCTAATGTGCTTTTTGCAAGATAGCAGGAGCCAGAGGTGTGGTGCAGAGCCACCAGCTCCTCCAGCCAGTGCATGTTCTCACCATGGGATGGACATGCACAGGGCATGCACGTGGATTGGACTTACCTCCTCTGAGATCCGAGGAAGCTGCCACATAGGCAAAAGTGTCCAAGTTGATGATGTCAATAACAGGGCTGACCACTCTGGTGGAATCCTGGAAAGCAGAAGTGAAATGACTCATGACTTCAGATCACATTGCTCAAACTGGTCAAGGGCTGCTCTAAACTCCTGGAGACACCAGGCTGCTGAAAATCTTGGTGTCGTTCAGGTTTGTCAGGGACAAGTGCCCATCACTGCCTTCTCCTCCTCAGCCATCACATCAGTTCAACCAAGGAATTAATGGCAGCAGCACCAAGCAGCAGAGGTATTGCTGGGAACCACAGACACACCAGCAAGAGATGCTGAGAAGCCAGGCACTGTCTCTCCTGGGAAAGAGGACTGCGTGCTGCTGGGCCACTGAGCTGGCTTCTCTCACCAGCTTTGGCTTCACCTGCAGGTGTGCGTGTATTTGGTGCCTAACCTGGCTGGATGCAAAGCTCTGTCTGTCTTTGCAAATTCACCAATTTTACGTCCCCTAAATACTTTTTACTGGAGCTCAGAAGTCAGGCAAACAAACAAGCAGTTGAAATGCCAGAGGAAAACCACAGACAGTCAAGCAGCTTAAATACAGGTATTTTTTAAATGTACAAACTATGGGGTCAGAGTTTTGCTAAAGGTGTGAAAGGGTTAAAAAAGATCTGAATTATTTTAAATAATTGGTAGTGATTTAATTAACATTTTGTTATGGGCAAAGAGATTATACAAACAGTTATGAACAAAAATATCTACGGGAGGAAGAGGCTCTGACAGCTTTGACTTGTTTCTTATCTCCCTTTTTCTTTTCAAAAATCCCAAACTCCAATTATAGCTCAAACTTCAAGCTTTTACCCTCACCAGATCAAACAGTTTTTCACAGCCATGCAAAGGAAAGCATCTGAGTGCGCACAGGCTTGCTCTCTCCCAGAAAAGATTTTGGTTTAGAAATTAGTCCTAACAAAGAAGTATTCAAATGCAGCTGTAAGAAGCAGCAACCAAAGTCCATGAGCTGGGAGTTGGACTAGAGCTCAGGTTTTCCAAATGAGCATGACAAATACTTGGTATTTTCATAACTACATCAAGTCAGGAGTCTTAATATGACTTTCTGTGAGCCAAACATCCCACTGAAGGGGCAAAGTCTGCTGTACCTACATACCACATGGAGAAACTGAAGCCACGTTCTAGCGTGATGAGCCTTTCAGACCCATCATAGCTGCTGCACAGTTCCACCAACTGTCACAGCTCAATAGACCCAAGCATCCTTTAGTTGCCTGAGGGTAGGGGAAAGGTTTTAAGCAAAGCACCTGCTCTGTGTGCCAAACACTGAAGAGAAGCGATAGCATCTAGCCATTTAAAACTTGCCCGTCAAGCATCTTACTGGTGATGCTAATCAACTTCTGATCACCTGACACTCATCCCCGGTTTCAATTTCACTCCGACTTGTTACACGGCACAACTTCTTGCAAGAAAATCCCCTTTACATCTTGTTTGAGGGCATTACCGTAAAATGCTAGCCTTTCAGAAGTGCAACCTTCTCAATGCCTCACTTTCCCTCCCATGCCATGGGAACATTTATATTTACTCAGCTTTCATGAAGGTCCCTCTGGCCCTTGAAAGAAAAGAATGGTATGCTCAAGAGCACAGCACTATTGATATGATTTATTTTGGGCTGAGCACCAGATCTTATTACAGGCAGCTTCAGCATTCTGTTTTTTTGATACCCTCCCATGCTAGGGCATGTTAATAACACACAAATCTTCAATCTTCTTTTACATGAAATCCTCAAAAACCTGAGAATGCATTTCTCTGATACACTTCTCAAACATACCAAATTATGAAACATCAACAGAAAAAAACCTCAGAAAATGGTCCTGAAGACAACAGATAGATTTCAACCTTGGAAAAGGACCTTGATTCCAGCTTGTCTCCCAGCCTCTACATCATGACCTTGTAATGGACAACAAAAAGGGCCAGTTTCTCCTCTGGCCCCAGAGCAGCAGCAGGCAAGGCCAGAGGGCCAGGCTGCCCCTCACCTGCCTCCCTCTGCCCCAGAAGAACTTCAAACTGGGGGGGATGCTTGAGCTGAAAGTGGGGAGACACCATCTACTAGTTCATCCCAATGCCATCTGCAAATTGAGGTTTGGGGAGAGCTCGTTGAGTCATATTGTAAAAACGCCTTGGGCTGGATAATTACATTTTTAGAAAAGTTATTCAGTCGAGATGCACCGTTAATGGCTTTAGAGACATTTGTTCTGTAAGTAAAAACAAGAGCCTGTGCCCACGCGCTCACAGTCATAGGCTTGCAAACGCTCCGGTGCAAAACACCCACTGTCGCTGCCACTCCCTGGGATATGCACCCTCCTAGGCACAGGTCTGAGACCCCCCCGGACACCCTCTCTTCCCCCCACACCTCTTCACTCGCTCTTAGACTTGCTAGTGCTGCTTGTTTCCAAATCCACATGCTGGGCAGGCCCTGCCCACACCTGAAAGTGAGCGTGGGCCTGGGGAGAGGTGCCATCAGCTGCTGGGAAAGCTCGATGTGGGGCTTGAGGGGCACCTTCATGCAGATGCATGGTGGCACATGTGGGCTCTGGCATTTCCCACCTCAGAAAGCTGCAGGAATAGCTGCTCTGGCTGAGAAAATAAAAGAGAAGTGATGCACGGAGTGGCTGGTGGTGGCAAAAGTGCTCGGTGTGCTTTGAGGCACTCACTGCTCTTTTGGTTGAAACTTGTATCACATTAGCTCAAAGCAGACTGTTCCTAAGAATAACACGGTAAGAAAACGCTCTTTCTAGGTAGCTAATCCTCAAGGCAGCGGTCGCACAGGGAAGCCATCTCTTTAGCACAGCCTGAAGGTGGCAGCAGTAACATTTCATACACTTCATTGATCAATATTTTAACCCTGATGGAAAGGATTGGTATGGTGGGGAGAAGGAAACCGAGCAGACTCTGCCCTTATCCTGCAGCTTTTGCGAGCAGTTAAAAAGCAAGCAAGGAGGACTCCACTTGCTTTGCAAGTCCCTCAACACTCGACATAGTAAGTGTCCCTTGCCACCTGGGCTGCAAGACCTGGGCAGTGCAAGAGAAGCATGAGCAGCAGTGCAAGCTTATAGGCTGTCTTACTTCCAGCCAGAGAAAGATTTAACCCAGAAGAAAAAATAAAAATAAGGTCATGGAGACGACATGCGCATTTGATGCTATATTCCGACCATGATGCAGTGAAACTCCTACGGCGATGCTGCATGTGACATCCACATTCACCTACCCCACAGGCACCAAATGTGAGGCACAGTCATAGAGCTGTGCAAGAAAGCAGCTTTGCCTGCCCCCTTCCTGCTGCCACTGCTGCCCTACTCCTGCCAAAACACATCAAAAACTCTGCCTGAGAAAGAGGCAATTGCTCTGGATATTCCTTACCTAAATACAGCAGGGTTTCAGCAGAAAACGAGGAATGCCTGCCTTAAATCAGCTCAGAGGAACAACTGATGCAGTAAAGTTTAGTGGTGAATCCCACCCTGGGGCAGGGGCTCAAGGGAGCTATGAGGCTTGAGTGTGATATCATAGCACATGTTCTCGTAATTCCACCGGAGCTGCAATTGATAATATGAAAATGCCATTTTCATTATATTACCATTTATCAACAGCACTATGGCACGTGCAGCAAACTGAGGTTGGGACCTCTTCAGTGCTGGCTGCGCTATGAGCACCAGCAGCACTGGCTGCCCTTGCCCACCACAGAGAGACCTGACCTGGTGCTGTGCCCTGCTTCCCCATGTCATTGCTGCTGCACACAGGGGACATGCAGCCCAGCCAGCACAGCTATCAGGTATGGAGGTGTGAAAGGTTGGATTCTCAGGATGAGGGGCACCATGAACATCAGCTGAGCAGGTTTCTCCATAACCTGTCTCGGCTTCCCTTTGCTCCTCAGCTGCCTTTATTTCAACATAATTCAGTAGTTTTAAAATTACCAAGTAATAAATACTAGCAATCAGGAGCCAGAGGTGTAGCAAGGGTGGAGGAACAAGGCATAGCAAAGGGAAAGGACCATGCCTCCGTGCCAGAGCTAAGAGCTTCATCCCCTGCACCGTGTCAGGAGGTCACCAGCACCGAGCTCCCTCTGACTCAAGTGACAAGACGCCAGGAGCCTCTGTGCACACGTCTGGTGAGAGAGTCGCCGCTGGCGAAAGGCGAATGTCATTGTCTGCTCTGAAATCAGCAGAATTTAAATCCTATTAAATCAATTTATTAGCACTTAATTTGCATGAAATTAAATTCGGCCCCTATTCAAAGAGCCGTCACTCCCTTAAATCATCAGCACTGAGCATTTTACATGAGCCTAATTAAAAACTCTGCTGGAGCACTGCCCACATATTCCCCTTTCACCACTCAACCTGTGCTTACTGGTTAGAGCCCCACTGCCCCGGGACACACCTTGTCCCACCTATCTACATGCTCTCTCAGTGACGGAGACAACCCCACCTGGCTGTTGTGCAGATGAAGACCAGCAAAGGCCACTTTACACCCCAAAAGCCCACTGCTTTCTTACTCAGATGCCTGCATGCATTTGGTTACAGTTGGGTGGGTGGTCATGCCCACTGAGAGGGAAGAAGAGGTGGACATGGGCAACGCAACCCCTGAGGGTGGCCCTGGTCCCTCAGGAGCACTCACCTCTTTGATCCTCTGCAGCAGAGGGAGCAGCCAGTCCTTATTCACCTCACAGTGACTGTCGAGGAAGGTCAGGACTCCTGCTTGGGCCACATCTGCCCCTCGGATTCGGGACCGGATCAGACCTGTTCAGGGACACACCATGTCAGCTGCCACCCGGATGGCTAGGAAACATCCCCGGGCTCCTCCAGCATGGTCTTCTGCATTCAGGCATCTCCTGGGTTTTGACCCATCTAAATCCCATTCAGATAAAACATGGCTCGGGTTCATTGCCTCCTTCCCGGTGGCATTTATGCTGATCCTTAATCTGTGCAATTATTTCTACTGTCACCTTCTGGGGCAAAACATGACTCAAAATGCTTTCATAACCCCCTGGGTAATAAATCCAACATATATACAAGTCAGTGGGGAATGGGCTGGGGGAGTCGAAGATGGGATCACCTCATGCCAGGCTTTTCTTAGACTGCTGACTTTACCCTGCTGTGCCCCTTTCTGTGTCTCAGTGACACTCAGATCTCTCTCCCACCCTGGGGGTACTGCTGATGTGGAGATCAATGGAACACATTTTCCACCAAGGAAAGAGGTTCAGCTCTCAAGGTGCTAAGAGCCCACTTGGCTCATCAGGGCCCTGATGGTGAATTTAGAGCCCTTCAGAGTTGGAAATAGATGGCTGCATGTGTTTGTGACAGAGAAAAATGAACAAAGAGGGAGGTCATGGAAAACAGCTACACACATGAATTTCACACTGGACTCTTTGGCAAGATCACTGCTCTTAAAGATGCTCTGTTCTTATTTATACAGGAGTCAACTGGCTTTCCAACACTCCTCCTGCCTGCTGCTGATGCTCAAGTGAACCGCAGCGTAAGAAAGGAGATGGCCCACTGGCAAACAAGAGGACACACAGGTTGCTCAAGGGGAGCAGAGCTTCTTGATCAAGGAGAAGCAGTGGTGATATGAGGGGAGATAGGGGCAGATAAATAGAGACAGAAGGGTTTCAGGGAGCAGCCACACATCAGGTCCATGCAGAAGGTCACTGACTTTCATATTAAAATTCCCTGGAAGAAGGGGGTCAAGGAACAGCCTCTGAGCAGGAGGGAGAGGGACAGGATAACAAAACCTCGAGGATTCCAGCATTTGCCAAGGTCAGCTCCTGCAAAGCAAGTTGTCCCTATATATCCCTCTGCAACTTCTAAGATCTTGTGGGTAGGCACTGTGTGCTGTATCCACCCCAGTCCTCCCCAAATCCTGGCAGGTCCTGAGGGACACAGCTTCAGTGATGTCTTAAGTGAACTAAGCCCTCCAGGCTGGGTTCCCAAATCCTGACTGCTTTATAGAGCACCAATACTTGCAGGTCCATCCAGTGCTGGCAGCAAGCACATAGATACCGCATAACACAGGAGATAAAGGTGAGGAAGTGCAGGTCTATGGAGACCTTCCCTATCCTCCTGCCAAAGCAGGTACATCTCTTACACCCATGGTGGAGATCATGCCACCCTGCCACCAGATGTGCAGAGCTGAAACCTCCTGCAGAAAGAATCCACAGACAAACCCTCTCTGCTCCTCAGTCTTCCAACCCGACACACACCTGGACTCCTACCTTTGATTTTCAGCGTGATAAAACTTTCTCATTTTTTGTTTTGCTAATGCTGCAAAGCAAGACTTAAAAACACCCATTCAGACTATGGGGAACTGGAAAATGTCTCAAACGGTTGCCAGCACCAGTCCAGTAGGACATACATTCATCTTCCATATAGCCCCTCTTAATCTTTCAAATATAATTAATTATTAAAAAAAAAAAAATCCCACAGAAGCAGCAGGAGCAGATCTCTTCTCTTTCATTAGAGCAAACATCTTTAAAAATAAGACCTGGGGCTTTGTTTTGCCTGTTCTAATTTTCTGGCTAATAGGCTACAGCTGAGCCTCACTGGATATCTTAATAGTCCTATCTTTTTCAGAGAGGGGGGGGAATCTATTTCAAATTCCAGCCCTTTATCACATCTCCTTTTATCAGGGCTCCCTATCCCCAGAAGCCCCTGACCTCCCTTGCCACACACTTCATGGAGGTCATCCCCTCCTGTCTCCATCACTCTCACACCTCCCCAAATTTGGGTTTCCTACCTGGGCTGTGGGCAGGCAGCTCTTACCTTCTCGCCGTCCATTCCGCAAGCACTTCATCTTGGGGAGCTTGCCCAACAAGCGGCAGTCATCAGCTTGGGAAACACAAAGGGAGGACATGTCACCCTCAGCCCTCATGGTGGCTCTGGCAGCAGAAATGGTCCTAGGGAAGATTTGGAGCAGGGAGAGGACCCCATCCTGGACTGGTTGATAGCTTGTTAGTGTGATGGCACTGCTGGGGCACAACAGTCTTACCCCTCAGCTCACGCAGCCTAAATCATGACTGGCAGAGCAGCAGTTTTCATAAAACTAGTGTAATCCCATCAGATTTACACCAAGAACAGCTGAATTAAAGTCAGTGTAGAAGAGCCATGACTGGGGTCAGAGTTTTTGCACATTAATGGTAGTACTGGTTTTGGTAGTTGCAAAGCAACACAAGCCATTTGATATACGTTTGCATGGCTGGGCAGGAGCCTCCCAGCACAGGCTGGGCCTGTGACCCTTAAGCAAGGAGAAAGGATGGTCAAAGAGAGCCCTGTGGAGCATCCGAGGGCTCCTCATGCCTGGGGCAGCAGGTCCATGAGTCAGAGAGGCCCCACAGCTTCCCACACCCGAGCTGGGGAGGTCCTGCAATCCCAAGTGCAGTTGCTGCCACTGCTGTTGCCCCAGTGCTGCCTGCAGCCCCAGCATCCCTCCTCACCTGGATTTCTCCCAGCAAGAGCAAGTGCAGCCATCACAACTCCCTGTACCTCCACACACACACACGCCATGACCTCCGCAACCCCTCTGTGCCTCTTGCCACTTCTCTGCATCTTCTTTCTCAGCACTATAAACACATGCATGTGTCCCATTCCCGCCATCCACCCCGTGTGCCCACACGGACCTCTGAGTGTTTTCATCCCCTCCAGCAATCTCTGCTGACAAGAGACATCGCTGTATTGGCATCCCTAAAAATTCGGCTACAGAGCTGCGTTTGCTGCTCTGCTCACGCCAGGGGAGCTGAAGTGGCAGGGGTGGGCTATGGACCTACAATGGAAATTTCCTAGGAAGATCAGGAATCCATGTGCAGGACAACTTCCTCCCCACAAATGAAAGGTCAATGGACAGAGAGAAGTGAGAAATAAGACACAACTAGGCATGAGATTAAAGCACCAATTGCTTGGGGTCCATTGCAGGGAAAAAACCTGACCATGCGTGTATAGCGTATTATACAAATAGATGTATTTCATGTAAATGCATGCAGACTAGATGCCAGAAGGCTCAGACTATCACAGGAAAGGAGATGTAAGAGAGCTGAGAAGCGCTTATTTCTAGTAGTGAAAAGGCTGCTCTAAGTTAGTTGGGAGATAGGCTCCCCCCTGGTACCCCAGGAACAACAGGAGTTTAAACCCAGACCTGCTCCTTGTCCAAGGCTCACGCCATCAGGTGTGCTGTGACAGGGAAACTGCATTTCTACAAATCTTTCTCCTTTCAGGAAGGCAAGCACTTTGTCTCTTTAGTCAAATACCTGGCATTTACTTCCTCCACCCCTCAAAAAGCCTGCTCTGCTGTACACCAGGGCAGCTTGAGTCCTTGCAGCAACTCTTTTTCTCCATCACAGCCGCTCTGCCAGTCCCCAGGCTTGCCTAGCCTGGCCTCCCATACACTGGAGTTGCTCCAAAGCTCACTGTAATCACTGCAACCCTTCCCCTGGCTTTGGCAGCTCCCCAGGGAGGCACCAATGCTGAGAAGTGGGTCTCGTGTGAAATCTGTCCCTAATGCTCTCTGAGGCAGTGCGTATTTGTAACATCCAAGAGCAACATGTAGTTGTTTGGGGTTTTTTTAAACCTCTCTGGCTTTGTTTTCACATTTCCTACATTTTGCAGCTCCTTGAAATATAAGTGCCATGGACTAGGTATATTTTATCATCCTTTTTATGCCTGAGAGTTTTTTTGAGCACTTACTCTCAGCACCTGGATCTTCCACTCACCCACCTCCCTGGGCAGGGTCTTTAGCTAAGGTGGTTCCCAGGGAGCCCCTAGGGCTTCAGCTACCAACTTCTGCTGGAGATCAGACCTATTGATTTCACTTGAGTCATGCTATTAACTGGGGGAAATGGCAGGAGGACATGGGCTGTCCATGGCATACAGCACTATTATGGTGCATCTCAGAAATGTGCAACCCAAGAAGGAAGTCCTCTTCAGATGGGTTTAAAAAAAAAAAAAAAAAAAATCAATCAAGAGTTGCTGGCCACCTACATAAGTGTATGCAGAACATATGCATACATCAAGAGAGTCACACTATCATTATCCTGTACAATTCCAGTGGTGTCAACCCAGAATTGCTCCTGGCTACAGCTGAAAGCCAGATCAAACACACCATGGCTGTGGCAGGATACAATAGGGTAAGGATTGGATTAATGTCTACCAGGCATAAAAATGATATGCCATATGCTTTTCTTGTATTACTTTCCTGAAAAGAGGTTTGATCACTTGGAATTTGCATTCTCCATGTGGCGATGCAAACCTGGCACAGCGGGGTTTGCTATCCATGCCTATGGAGCTTTAAATTTCCTTCCACTTCAACAACCTATCTCCCCTCTCTGCATAAATCCTGGTCTCTCTCAGTCTCTTTTGGATTGGCCCCTCACTTTTAACATAGAAAGGGTCACTTACGATCATCACTGAAGTCATCCACTAGTATGATTTCATGGACGAGGTGCACTGGGGTGCGGTTCAGCACGCTAAAGAATGAAGAGAGAAAATCCATGACAGTGCTTGACCATCTCAACAACCCAGCAAATGGGGTGGAAAAGCCTAGGAACTGATCCATGCCAAAGCACAGAAGACCAGGCTTGGATTTCCAGAAAGGATAAACTGGATAAGACCCAGAAACCACCCACAACCCCCAGTGACCTACAGTGCCCAGCTATCAGCTCCCTCTAGCCTGATGTAAGAGCCCAGCACCTGGTATTCCTGGGAATAGCCAAGATTCACCCTTTCCAACTCTGTGATCAAAAGCAGAGCACCATATAAAGCCAGGAAACAGGCTTTTCAGCAACATGCATGTTGCACCAAGTTCCCTAACAGGGCTTTCAGCAAAGCTGCTGTCACCCCACCACCTCTCCCAGGGCTAATGATATGGTGTCCACTGACAGCAGGGCCAACACAGAGAAAATTACCCAGCTCAAATCCATCTTTACAGAGCTCACAGCCGTGGCAGGACAATTCCTGCTTTTATCCATGAGCTGATTGTGTTTCAGAGACTGCTGAGAGGATAAGAGCAGGGTTAGAGCCCGCCTGTTTAATGAAAGAGCGAAGCTGGAGGATGTGGTTCACAGCTCCCTCCAGGTGGACAGACACTACAAAACATGGCTGAAAGCTACAATCTTCCCTTAATTATGCCATCAAGGTTTTTATTTTTTAATTATTACTATCATTTTTATTATTAGAAAGTCTAGACATGTTCTTCCCCTTTTTCTCATGGTGCAGAGATCAGCAGAATTACACCTGCTTAAAATCCTGCCCCAGCAAAAGGTCACGGCTGACTTCTTGAAGCAGAAACCCCAGGGTATCCCAGATATCTCCTAAGTGCTTGACTTGGCCTTTGATAATGCCAGTTGGGTTGTATGGGCTTTTCCAGCATTTCAACTCTTTTGCCTTCATCCTAAGCATGGATCCTTTTTCACACAGGATTTAAAATCCCCCCAGATTTCACATCTGCCTTCTGGTCTGTTTAAGAAACAGCCTTTAAACTTCCCAATAGCATAAGGCGGCAGACACCCCATGGGCTAACAACCTTGAAGCCCCTGATATCTCCAGATCCTTATTGACAGGTTTCCCTGGTCTCTCAGGCTCCCAAAGCTCTGGCAGAAAACCACATCCCTGGCCCAGACCCCAGTCAAAAAGTCTCCAAATGGCAGGAACCCCAGGGGACTTGGGTGCTCAGGAGCCACCAGCCCTGCTGGCAAGAAGACAGAAGATTTTCACGGCATCACCCCTGGATATATGAGGACATTCAGCCAAAGGGCTGCGTTCCTCTGATGAAACCTTCTTGATGAAAAACCGCAAGCCCACCCTACCCAGGAGGGCTTGGAGCAGCTAAGCCGATTGCCAGGTGCCTGCTGCCTGTGCTGGTGTACCCCCACCCACTAGGTGCTGGAATTACAACGCTCTAGAGAGAAATAATTGAGTCGGATTTTTACTGAAGGAAAACAGGACATCCTAAGGTAGAGGCTTGAAATGGATCCTTCCTCCATGGGTTGGATTTTTTGTGTTTTGTGGTTGGTTTTTCTTTTTTTCCCCAGCAGAAATCCTCAAAAAAAAAAAAAAGGAGTTTCATCTCAGACCACAGTGGGTAAGGCTGGCACCTCCCGTTTGAAGCTCCTCAAAATCACTTCCAAGAATTATTTTTCCTGGAAACACAATCCCTGCCTCCTCTAATTTCAGCATCTTAGCAAAAGCCATGATTTTCCCCCTATTTCAGATGCCTTGCATGTTAAGGGTGGGGTGGGGATGAAGATAAAGCCTCTGTTCCCTAAGCAACAATCATGGTGGAAGCCCTAACATCCAGGGGCTGCTGTGGCCACCCTGGCATCACTAAGGCTTGCACCAAGCAGGGTTAGACAACACGGCCTTGCCAACGCCCACAGCCTGTACAAAGTATTGGCTGAATGCCCTTCCTCCTGCTGGGGCGCACAGAGCAATTTAGATATGCTGTTCCCACCTGTCAAGTGTTTTTTAATTATTATTATTAATAGGTTTGTTATTTTTAAAAAATCCCCATATGTGAGAGCTGAGTTCAGCAAATTACCGCAGCTGAGCGTCAGTACAGAGAGACAGGAGAGCAATATCATGCTCAGTGGAATATTTAACAAGCGCTGATTGCCTGGAAACCTAACTTGGTGAAACCTGCAGGAAAGAAGCAGACTTGTAAAAAAGCCAGCAAAATAAATAAATAACCTGCCTAGAGCAGGAGTTGGGGAGGTAGCGGGCAACTTGAGCATTCAAAGTTGCCTCCACTCGGTCTCCCCTATAGATTCAGCTGCCAGAAGTGCAGTGCAGGGCTTAACTCTACAGGAAGGTGGTCAGTCACAAATAAGGCTGATTCTGATTTTGCCAGTACCAGCAAGAGTAACTCGACCAAAACTGCTGCACTGGGCTGTAGACTGAGACCTGGGCTCTAAGTGGTATTCAGTGCCTTGGAAGAATTCCCCCCAGGGCACCTCTTAAGGAAGAAAACCCAACATGGACTGTTTTCAAGGATGCTGGGCTGGGGAGGCATGCATTCCAGTTTCAGCCTAGCTGCAGGCTCACACTGTTTCCAGGTCAAGCCCTTTGCTGCCATCTGCAGCAGGTTGCTACCCCATAAATCAGGGATGGTGTCCCCTGAATGCCTGTGATGGCCATCCATGGGATGCAGAGGGTTGACCAGAGCCAAGGGCAGAGAAGTCAGCATGCAGACTGATGAGGGAGGAACCTCCCCAAGGCTTGCCCCAGGTCCACAAGCCATCATCCTTCCATGGGGTTAATGACACCACCGTGGGTGACACAGCATCCCCCAGCACTGTGAGCTACCTCAACCCATGTCACTGCAGCCATCTCCAAACACGTCCCTTGTGGGACTCACCCACCATGTGACACTTACCCAAATCTCGAGTGAAAAAAAGCCTTGGTGAGGGTGGTCCAAAAGTTGGGTCTACCATGGCTCCAGGGGACCTGATGTCCACTGATTTCAGTTATTGCCCTTGCAAATCTGTGCACAGGCACCTGCACACCCCGAAACTGCCACTAAGCTAAGGGCCACGATGCAGGCACAAAGAGATCCACAGCAAAGGCTGCAGTGCCACGACCGCAGCGCGCTTCCCATTGCAGCTGACAGCAAGCATTTGGCTGGCTTTTCAGTAAAGCCAAATTCACATCTCCAGTGCGTTTCCTACCTGTGCTCTACTAATCACATGACAACACACCCATGCTGCTGGAAACACAGGAGATTATAAACACCCTCCTGCAGTGCTCCTCAGGGAGGATGGGAAAAAGAGGCACCAAATGCGGCACGTTTTCAATGTTACAGGGATTTGATTTTTTTTTTCAGATAAACTATAAAAGCACTTTTAAAAATTCAAAGACAGCTTTTCTATTACTTGTGCCTTTGCTCAGCTTTGATTTCTTTTTAATACTTTATTTTCTTTCTTTATGTGTGTGCATGGCTTTTTTTGCTTTTATATGGGTAAAATCAGAAGAAAATTAAAATTATAGTGCTTTGAAGTCCTTCTGTTATTTATAGAATTTTTTCCCCTGAAATCAAACATAGGTAGATATACTGCAGTGATGGGCATAATTTAACAAATCAAAACAGCTTTTAAGTTCTGTTGAGCCAGAGATCACTCCACTTTCTCCCTTAAATTGTCAAAAGACCTGTTACCATTAGAATGTAAACTCATGCCTCTAGTCCAGGAAGTGCTTACGCTCATTCAACCCCATAAAACCAGATTTGCCACTGAATTATCTTGAAAAGTTAATGCTGAAATTTTCTTTGTTTCAATGGATTTAGCAGATGTTACGCAGATGTAACCATGGAGAATTTTACCTTAAATTTTCATCATGAGGTCCTTCTTTCATCCTCCTCAACAATTTGTTGGGATACTTTTCTACCTACCCAAAAGTAAGCATTGGATTCAACCATTTCATCTCCAAATAAATACCAGTGTGAAAGTCACTCTGACGTATAAGACATGGAAAATGCTCTGCGGGGAGAAGTGCAGCTCTTCTGATCATAGGTCAGTATGTTTTTGGTCATCACCCAGAATACTAGTTGCTTTAGAGAGCTGACCGTGTACATCGATCCTCAGGAACTCGTGAACCCACTAATTCTGTCCATGGCAACATACTGGGACTTGTTAGGGGAAAAAAGCCCCCAACCTTTGGGAGTATAATAAAGTGTTAAAAGGGCCAAGGGTCACAATTATCAAAATCAGACTGAGAGTGTGGAGAAAAAGTGCCCACCAAAATGAACTGCTTCAACAACCCAAAATGGCTAATTATGTAGGAAGAGAGACATCACACCAGGAATAACCATAATGAGCTTTGATTACACTGCGGCTTTCGCATTTTATTCTTTCAAATACCCACCAAGCTCTTTGAAATTCAAGAGTTCTCTTATGTTAACATCAAAAGGTAAAAGCACATGGAGGGCTGTGTACTTAGTCACCGTGAGAGATGATTAGCAAATTAAGAAAAAAAAGTCCAGGGTTTAAGCAAAAAGAAAAAATACTCAGCACAAAGTGCTAATTATACAGTTTCTGCGCAACACCTGGCTTGTTTTGCTTCTCTAATCAGACCCATTTCAGTTATGGCGCAGACTCTATAGGGTGCTGCCGCTACCTAAGGAAGAGGCGGCACCTCTGTGTCAGATGTGTTTGGATGCAGACAAGATAGAGGCATGAGGGGAAGATGAGAGGTGCTGGCTGTGCAGGACATCACTTCTCTTACTCACGAGCACTGGAAAATTAAAGGCGTGATATTCCCCCTGCTAATTAATAATCTAAATATTTGATGTGGTATTCACAGCACTTGCATCAGGACTTTTGCCAAAGGATGTGGTTTGGTTTGTCAGTGAGAGGTAAATAATTAAGTTTCCCTATTCCTGTTCTGAGCACACCAGCTGCATGTTTGAAGAATAAATAAATAAAGACCACTCAGCAGAGTAAATGGGACTGGCTCACCCTTTGCCCAGCAGGTCACCAGCATGACAGCCTCCTACACTCCTTTTCTGTCCAGCCTGCGCCAGCTCTGACTGGCCATCAAGCTCCCAAAATTGCCTTGCTAGAGAAAGTCACAGCATGGTGGTCATCAATGGTGCAGGAGCAGAGCATCACCCCAGGCTGCCTGCAGCTCTGCCTCCCTCAGCCCTGCTGCCAGGGCAAGCAGCTTTTCTCTCCCCACTGCTCCCAGGGATGCTCCCAGGGATGGGGCAGGCACCAAGCCTTGCTCCCTGTGGACCTCAGCATGGGATGCCACACTGCATTAAGCCCTGAAAGCACAACTGGTCCTCTAGCAGTGGCTGCATGTTGGCACATGAGCATGCCGATACCTGCAGAGAAGGGACAGCAAAGGAAAAGGGATGAAATTCTCATAAGCAAGCCATGGAGTAGATCCCCCTAACCACACAGGGTTACAAGATGGGGAGGCAGTATCACCCATCGCTGTCAAGGGTCCCAGCACCCAGACCAGCCCCAGGTGACGAGAAGTATGTGCTTTCCTGGCCACGGTGCTCCTTCTCCTCTAGTGACTGCTATGGCCTTGGGGACATCCTTAAACTCTCCCCCTGGAGGAGCCGGGCAGCTATTTCTGGACAGTGTGCTGGATTCCCTTCCTAAATCCAGGCTAGCATAGGATGGAAAGAGGGGAAAGAAGAACTTGTAATTTTTTAAAAAATGGCTCTGTATTGCTTATTCTCTCCCTTGCTTCTGCCTTCCCTCTTTGGATTTACTTAACATGGTCTCACTCCTGTACTGTTGGAGACTCTCACCACCTTTAATGCACTGAGCCTTGGAGCTTGAAATATGAGATACTGAACTGTGGGTGATAAGAAATTTGCCCAGGGTTATTTGAAAAGTGGGTGGCTGAAACAATAACCCAAGGGTAGCTTCTTCACTCTCTGCACTAAAAAAAACCACCCAAAAAAACCAAACCAAAACCACAAACGAAATACAAAACTCTCAAGAGCTACTTTGCTATTCACCATTTCCTCCTTTCTGGCCTCTTCTCCCCTTTTCTATTTCCTTTTCTCATGACACCCATCCCCTACTACCTAGACACTTGTATTATTCACAAGCATAGTTACATACTCATTTATAAATGCTGACTACACCATTTGCAGAGTTTGGGTCATTCGATTAATTTAGCTTTTCTTTTTTTTCTCCTCATTTTCTTCCAGCTGGCAAATGGTCAGAGAAAAGATCATGAAACTTTTAAATTAATACATTATTCAACACAGTCCACTAGCTTTTCTCAATAGCTCTGACAATGCAAATTGTTCATAAATGAGCTGTCCCAAACACTTGCAACGTGACTTGCCTAAGGGGTGCTCTGGAGGCCACTTGTTGATGCCTCTGTTTCACGGGTCTGAGCACGTACATCCTCATCAAGAGCCACATGCAACAGACAGAGCCTGCGATACAGCTCATCCTCAGTACTCCTTGAGTATTAAAGCTCTCGGGCACCTAGGAAGAGCATAGGAATAGCAAAATCCCTCCTGCTCACCATGTATGTGGTCCCTTCTGGGAGAGCTGATTTCCTCCCCTGCTAGAGGGTGCCATCACCAGCAATTCCCTCTGCCACTCCTCCACATTTACATAGGCTCCTGTAAGAAGTGCTCCCTTTAGGTGGTTGGTGGCCCATCACCCAAGGCTTTGGACAAGCCCAACAGTGTCCCTTTGCCCTGTTTCTTGCTCCTGCCACAGTGGTTAACTGAGAACATTCATTTTGCAATGAGGCTGGAAAATCCAGCTTGATGGAACTCAGGAAACAAGGTTTGCAACCCAAAATCTTCCACCAGCCACAGACAAATCACCTCTGTTCTTCAGTATGTCCACCTGTCCCCTGGGTTATATACCAAGAGCTCACCATGGAGATGTGCTAGTGAGAACAGGGTCAAAGAGGTGCCCATTTTATTCACTGCTGTGCTCAAAGTGCTTGGAGACACTTGGCCACAGACTGCTCCAAAAGGCACAAAGTAGTGTCAGGAGGACAGAGTTTGTTTTGTCTGGCCATGGAAAATGATCCATGTTGTTACAGCCACCATGGGATGGAGTTATCTGGAAGATCTAATTAAGTCAAGCATTTGCGAAGTGAGTAGGGGAAAGCCAGAGCAGTCAGAAGGCACAGCAAATTAACCTACAGAGGCTGAAGAGGCAGATGAGCTCTCAGCTGGGTCCAAAACCAGGCAGGGAGATGGCAATATAATGCACAATCATGGCTGGAGAGGAGCAGGGCAGGAGTCATGTCACCAGCATGACTTGCCACCAAGGGCTAGTTGGATCAAAGCAAGCTTCCAAGTGCTGTGTCCGGGAGGAAAATGGTGAACCCTGATCCCAGGAGGCCACTTCCAAACCATGGGGACCAGAAGAAGGAGAGTCAGCTCAGGAGAGCTCGCTCAGGATATCAGCGCAGAGAGAGGCAGGGAAGATGGGGACTGAAGTTGTCCCAATCAACCAATTGGTTCCTCACTGCCTGGGTGTGCCTCTGAGGTGCAGGTCAGTGGGATGCTCCACAGGGCTCTGGATCCATTTGGAGATCACTCTCCAGGGAAAAGTGCTCAGAAGCATCCCCAGCACTGGGGAAAACTTCCCCACAGGCAAAACACAAGTGCCAGGGCAGTTGGGAAGAGCAATGCACAGTGGGGAAGCTGTGGTAGAAATCACACAAAACTAGGTAAAGAAGGCCGTAAAGCCAACTAATTAAGTCAAACAAAGAAAACAAGAGGAACAAAGAAGAAAGCCTTTTTATAGCTGGTAATCAGAAATTCCAGAGGACAATATCCTGGAGGAAGAAGGAAAAATTCAAGCTACCTGTATTTCTGCCCATACTATCATTGCAATGGACACTTCTCTAATGAACCCAGATATGAGGGAACCAGGCATCAGAGCTGTATCATGGGTCTAACATCTCTTGTGTGACAACATCACTCACGATTATACCTGCCAGGATAGTCAAGTGCTGAGTTATGGGGAGAAATGCGATTAAAGTCCATCTCTGCACTTTACATGTTATAAACATTCTATATCTCAGGGGCTAGAGGACACTTGGCTTTGCCTTGCCACCTCTGTTACAATGGGTTCTGGAGGATGGCAAACCCAGGCAAGACACTGTAAAGATAAAAGAGAAGGCCCAGGATCAAGGAACTGGTACACAGCACTAAGTGTCAGTGCTATGACACCCAAAATCCACACACCCTAGAGAGAGAAAGCGGTGATAGATTATTAAGTGTGAAGTGAAGGAGATGGGATTGGGCATGAAACCATAAAGCAAAGCAGAAATTCAATTTCAGGACTGTCAGACTCACTTGTGGCACTAGGTGCATTAACCTGAGGAAGGATGCTGTTTGCAGAAAAGAGCCCAATGAGAACGTGACAGTGAACGGGGCACAGCTGAAGTCTCCCCCCCAGCCAGCAAACCCAGTCCAACCAGTACTGACAATGGCAAGAGGTCCCTGGGGATGCCAGGCTCTAACTGACAAGGTTTGCAGCAGTACACAAACCTTCACTATTGTGGGCATGAAACACCTGCAAAACACTTACTACTGGCACAGAGCAGAGCACACCTAAGCTTGCTACAGAGAAACCCACCAGCTGAGACCTGGAGATAGACCCCTTGAAGGCCACTAAATCTTCATACAATGGAACCTGCAGATTCAAGGCACACATTGGGATTAGATGCTGATTTCAAAAACCTGTGATGAAAATGAAACCTTTAGTCTATCCACTACAGCAAAACATAGCCAAGAACAAATGAAGGAATGGCCACATGCCCAGAGCGCTCTACCGTGTATCCAGAGGAGCACAGAAACTGCCTTTGAAAATCTAGTCTGTGTGTGCACCATTAGGACTTTTCAATTAGCAAGCCTTTCTGGCACTCGATGGGTCACCGGAGAAGCTCAAACAGCAGTACCAGAGCAGACATATGCAGAATAGCTGTCTCTAGAGCACTGGGACAACATACAGCTGAGCACTGCTACCCAGCTGGGTATAAAACCTCTTATCCCAGACTCTGTCTAATCTGCCACTCCCCCAAAAGCACGCCATGCTAGACCCTGCAAAGTGAGCACAGCTACTTACTTTCCTGAGCATCCCACTGTAAAACCTACTTCTCAGAGACCAGCTTTCACACTAATTTCTCCCATAATAATTTGAGACCATAGCTGGAAGGTCCACTCCTGTTGCTGCAGTGAGTGCAAACAGATTCTGCCTTTATCCACAATAACCTCTAGCCCACTCACCCTTTTTTAAGAGCATTTATAAATAAGAGCATTTCCAGCCAACTAGGTGGTCTTACCTCCGAATTGTCCTTAGCAGGGTTGACCTGGCCTCATTGTGGAAGGTGATGATGACGCTGGTTGGCGGGAGGTCCTGTCGATAGTGCAAAGTTGTACACCTGGGGAGGGAGAAAGAGGAAAAGGTCACTCAGGTGCTGAAATTCAAAGTGGGAACTCAAGTCATTAATGCAGGCAACAAAGTCCATCAGTAGATGGTCCTCCAGCCACTATTAAAAAAAAAAAAAAAAGGTTTTCTGCATGAATCCTTTTTGAAGGAGTCCTGAAACTGCCAAGTCAGTCACTGAGGATTAAAGCAGCAAAAAGAGCTTAACTGTCATTAATAGGAAGGGATAAGAAAGGAGGCACCCAGCTTGCAGCCTTTCTCTCTAACCATTGCTTCCCAGCTATCACACCCTCCTGGTGCCATCTGCCTCACGCACCAACAGGTAGTGGGAAGAGTGCCTTTTGTATACCAGCTAGGGCTACGCCACATTCAGCGAAGATGCTCCTTGCCGATGTTAGTATGACAGGATCAGAAACAAGTCCTTCATGCCAAAGGTAAGGCACAGGTGAGGGGCTTGCAGAAGGCCAGCTGCAAGTCTTATGCTGCCTCAGTGTCTTTGTGGGCTTCATGGGGCTTTTGGTGTCATCCCAGAACTACTGGGTTATTGTCATAAGGTTTTCACTTTCTTAAACTGAGGCAGGAGCCTAAGCACTCTCACACCCACCCAGCTGGGGGCACTGGCAGAGCATCATTGCAGATCCAGCTCCAAGCTGCCTCACTGCCACCTCCCAAGGCAGCAACTTCCACCAGCCGGCTGCAAGGTAAGCCAAGTTCTGTTTCTAAATTGATTGTTTCCTTATTCATTCTGCCTTAATGGCATAACCTGACTTCAGGGGAGATTGGGATTTAAAACTTTCCAAGCCAGCCTGCAGAAGGTAAAAAACCACAACTGCAACCACAGCCCCTGCTGCCTTCTTCCCAGGAGGAAATGTTGTAGACTCTGTAATTACTTTGACCTTTAGGTGATGAAATATGTGGCTTTTATAGACTGACGCCACCAACATATTCCTAACCCAGGAAATCCACATACACCTCTTACATCCGTGCTGCTCTTTCCAGGTCCCTGTTGGACCCTGTGATGACCTTAAGATGACACACCAGTGGCAGGAGGGCACCCACAGTCAGACTGAGGAGCTCCCCATCACGGCTGTCATGCCCCTTCCCATCCACACACCACTCGCCTGCTCTTGTGTCACTGCCCCAGGTACTACTGCTACCATCCTCAAATGAAGCAGGAAAGAAAGACTTGAGCAACAACTTTTTCAAGAAACCAACAGCTTGCTTCCCCCAAAGCTCTGGAGCACAGTATCTGCAAATTGAAGTAAAACAGACGGTTTCTGAATTACTAAACAGCACTGGGTCATGCCCTGAGCTGCTTGTCTGGGTTACTGTGGCCCCTTGCATCATCCGGTAACCAACTTCAGCTGAGCTTTCCAACCTGATATGATGAGAAAGAAGCTGCTGCTGTTGCTTGGTGCCTTTTTTGCTAGGCCCAGGCTCAGCTCTCACTTGCTTTGTGAAGCTTCAGGGACAGATTATGACAACTGCGCTCTCTGTGCTATTTATACACCATTATCTCCTAACCATTCCCAGATGCATGCCCCTCCACCCACTTCCAGCATGGCATCAGGAGGGGTGCTGTGGAGCAAACAAGGGAAGCTATTTCTGGAAAAGAAAGAAAGAGCGTGAAAAATACAGTCATCAATACTTTACTTATGTTTCTACAATAGTTAAGGAGCTAATAAATAAAGCTGCAGTGGCTGTGTGCTGTATCACCCACCGGTGGGAGTGCCGGGGATACTGCACACTGGCTGAGCCTGCCAGTGGTATGATGAAGGCTCCTTGTGTGTGACAAGGACTTGTTTTTAAAACTCCAAACGTCTATGCACCAGATCAGTCTAACAAGACAAAGTGCATGCGGGAAACACTGAAATGTCATATTACAAGCACCTTCAGAGCTTGGTCACTGACTGGCTCTGTGACTCACCCCTGACTTCTGCCTAACGAAGCCTGTTGCATCCCAAAGATGGGAACAATGACTGTGCTGCTGCGGAGCAGACAGGGACTTGGCAGCACCCCCAGCCTCACTTTCCCCTCTCTTACCAGCACTGCAACGCAGGTCAGACTCACCTCCCCAGAAACAAGCCCCAGAAGGGACAGGCTGAGCTGCTGCATCTGCCAGGGCTCCTCTGTGGTCCCTATGCAACCCTGCCTCTGCCCTTGCCCAGGATTTTACCTCTGGGCCATTCTTTCAGGAGCCCTCACAAAGTTTCCTCCAGTTGGTCCCTTATTTTTTTTTTCCCCCTTCCTCCCCCAGTGTAACTGCAGCTAAACATCCTGGCTCCCCAGAAGGCAGATTTCAGTTTAAGTTGTTGACTACAAGTGGGTTTTTGGCACTTGCTTAGGTAATAAAAACCACAGCTTGGAAAAGCATTAAATCCAGCACGTCCAGAATTATTTTGTGTGACAATTACATCTGGGGTAATTTCAATTTAATACCTCACTGCAAGTGAAAATTGCAGCATGCAGCCCTAAAATTGCTATAATAATGAAAATAAACCCACTAAGAGCTGCCTGTGCTACCTCAGGCTGTCACTGGATAAACGTTTTGTGCTGCTTATGGTATTTCATAGGTCACCCAATTGCCAACAAGAAAAAAACCAAAAACACCACCCACAACATTTTCAGGAAACCAGTGAAAGTTTGAGTTGTTTGGGGTTTTTTTTTTTTTAAGAATGTTAAAAAAAAAGTAAAAAATAGTAATAACTGCATTGCTTATATTTGCAGTCTGCTGAAACTCACTGGTTGAAGTCATTTAAAGTTTCATGCTTTGAAAACTTGCAGCAGGACTGGGGACCAATCTTAGCACAGCAAGTGCTAGCAGGAATGCTGCCAGGCTGAACTGCCTGCAACGTGGGCTGCTTCACCAGCTCACAGCACCTGGGGGGCCAAAAGAAGACAGAAGCTAGGCTGGCCTGCCCTAAAAACCCCAGAGAGCAGCCAGCCATAGAAACAATTATTATTTCCTCCTGCAAATACAGAAGTCAAACTTCAATTTGACGGGAAGTTTCTCTTTGCTGTTTTAAGGTTATTTCCCATCTAAATTTGAAATATTTCAGAATCAGAAAGTTATGAAAGGAGTATTCTGGATGCAGACATCTTAAAGATTACCCTTGGAAAATCCCAGCCTGGGCTGGCTGCTCTCCAGGGTGGAAGGAGCAGCACATCTCATCTCCATGTTCCCAATATGCTGTTAACAGCTCAGGAATAAATTACGGTGTACCCATTTGTGGGGACAGGGAGCAGACAGCTGGAGACCTGCACTCATTGCAGGAATTGCAAAGCCCTCCTGCAAAGTCACAAACTCCAGTGTTCCTCACAGGCCTCCGAAGTCCCTCACTCTGAAGACATTTTCTCAAGTTCTTTCAACCCTTGTGCTCATGGTGAGCAATGGGATATCACAGCCTGATGGCCTCTACACACAGCTGCCCCTGCATCCCTAGAGGTCCTTCCGATGAGGCAACGAATGCGCATTCCCATGGTATTTCAACCTGTTTTATATTTAAAATGGCAGACTAAACTCACAGTGCTCCTCACCAAACCAAACCCCACCTTGGAAACACCACTATGCAGCACAATGGTAAAGACTGATGGTGTGAACAGGGATAGACCCTCTTCCTCAACCCCTCCTGGTATACGCCAGGGCTCATCCAAAGCATGTTTTCTCCTTGACATCTGCCATCAGATGCCCACAGAGCTGCACCATGTCTCCCAAAACCCACCTTTCATGCTCACCCTCTCCTGTGCCTTGTTAACTTCCTTCAAGAGATGATTATCCTCATCCCGCTCCCCCAGCTTCCCCTGCCAGGCTTCTGCTCATTTCTCTTTTCTGCTTCGACAGTCATCACTTGCCAACAGCTCTGCTTTGAATTTTTAACGTTTTCCATGAAGTCCAAACTCTCTCACTACACAGCTCACCAATTCCAAAGCTCTCTCTGCATATTTATTTTGAACAGCCAGCCACATCAGACAGAGCTACAGCACCTTTGAACTCCCTCCTTGCTCCTCTCTTCTTCTTGGAAACACGTGGGAGAGCAGCCTCATCACCACATATTCATACCACAAGTATTTGGGTTTGTCTCCACACTGTGCACTCACAGGGCTCTCCCTCTCACATCAACCCAGAGGACAGGGATGTGTCATCAGAAACAGTATGGGTTCACACCACCTGATGGACAAACCTATAAGCACTGTGGGTTTCAGATGACATTCATAGAATGACAGAATCGTCTAGGTTGGAAAAGACCTTGAAGATCATCCAGTCCAACCATCAATCCAACATTAACAGTTCCCAACTACACCATATCCCTCAGCGCTATGTCAACCCAATTCTTAAACACCTCCAGGGTTGGGGACTCCACCATCTCCCTGGGCAGCCCATTCCAACGCCTAACAACCCATTCTGGAAAGAAATGCTTCCTAATATCCAGTCTAAACCTTCCCTGGTGCAACTTACTTGAGGCCAATCCCTCTTGTCCTATCACTTATTACTTGGTTAAAGAGCTTCATCCCCAGCTCTCTGCAACCTCCTTTCAGGGAGCTGTAGAGGGCGATGAGGTCTCCCCTCAGCCTCCTCTTCTCCAGACTAAACACCCCCAGTTCCCTCAGCCGCTCCCCGTACGACCTGTGCTCCAGACCCTGCACCAGCTCTGTTGCCCTTCTCTGGACACGCTCGAGTCATTCAATGTCCTTTTTGGAGTGAGGGGCCCAAAACTGAACACAGGAATCGAGGTGCAGCCTCACCAGTGCCGAGTACAGGGGTGAGACCCTTTCCCTGTCCCTGCTGGCCACGCTATTGCTGACACAAGCCAGGATGCCATTGGCCTTCTTGGCCACCTGGGCACACTGATGGCTCCTGTTCAGCCAGCTGTCAATCAACACCCCAGGTCCCTCTCTGACTGGCAGCTCTCCAGCCACTCCTCCCCAAGCTTGTAGTGCTGCTGGGGGTTGTTGTGGCCCAAGGGCAGCCCCCGGCATTTGGCCTTATGGAAACTCCTCCAGATGGCCTCAGCCCATGGCTCCAGCCTGTCCAGGTCTCTCTGCAGAGCCTCCCCACCCTCGAGCAGATCAACACTCCCACCCAACTGGGTGTCAGCTGCAAACTGACTGAGGGTGCACTCCATCCCCTTGTCTAGATCAGCAATAAACAGGAGTGGCCCCAAAACCCAGCCCTGGGGGACACCACTCATGACTGGCCGCCAGCTGGACTTAACTCTGTTCACCACAACTCTTTGGGCCCAGCCATCCAGACAGTTTTTTACCCAGCAAAGCGTGTGCCCATCCAAGCCCTGAGCAGCCAGTTTTGCCAGGAGAATGCTGTGGGCAACTGTGTCAAAGCCCTTACTGAAGTCAAGGTAAACAACACCCACAGCCTTTCCCTCATCCAATAAGCAGGTCGCCCTGTCGTAGAAGGAGATCAGGTTTGTCAGGCAGGACCTGCCTTTCATAACCCCATGCTGGCTGGGCCTGAGCATCTGGTTGTCCCATATGTGTTGTGTGATGGTACTCAGGGTGAGCTGCTCCATCAGCCTCCTGGGCACTGAAGTCAAGCTGACAGGCCTGTAATTTCCCGGATCATCCTTCCAACCCTTCTTATAGATGGGCGTCACATTGGCCAATTTCCAATCTGTCGGGACCTCCCCGGTCAGCCAGCACTGCTGGTAAATGATGGAAAGTGGCCTGGCGAGCACCCCAGCCAGCTCCTTCAGCACTCTCGGGTGTGTCCCTTCTGGTCCCATAGACTGGTGTGATGCAGCAGGTCACTGACTATCTCCTCCTGGAATGCAGGGGTTTGTTCTCTCAGTCTCTGTCCTCTGGCTGAGGAGGCTGGATTCTCTCAATACAGCTGATTCCTTGAGTCTGACTAGATCTCCAAGCGTCATGGCTGTCTTGAGTGAAAACACAGGCAAGAGTCATGTCACAGCAGTGCAACTACCATGAGCTGCATGTTATAGATGGGGACGCTCCACCAGAAGCAGAAAAGAACTTGGTGGAGAAAGGGGAAAACCATAAAAAGTCCTTTTAGTTCACAGAAAAAGTGCACTCAATTACAAAAATGTCCATTGCAACTTCAAAGAATAATGTCAAAGCTCTCAGCTCACACCCACACCAGAAGAAACCTTGCTAGCCTGGTGCACACCTCCAAAGGGACTCACTCAGTCAGGATCAGAGCAAGCCTCTGCTCCAGCCTGGCCTTGGGCTGGACCAAGTCATCCATGCCTGGGAGAAGCTTCTACAGCTTTGTTCAGGCTACACACCAGTCAGTCAATGACTACCTTGCAGGGACCGTGCTGTCACACCACACCCATCCAGAGAGACAGAGCAGCAGGGGAAGTTCAGGAGAAAGACCAGAGATTCTAAGAACATGTCTACCTTAACAAATGGACAGAAGCCAGTCTGCTTCTGGAAACGGGTGGCAGTCCAGGAAAAAATAAAAGAGCTTTCTTTGATCATTTTTCTTTCTTATCATGAAAACCAGCTCAGCCCTCTCTGGTTTTTGCTGCTCCACCTAACTACTGCAGCTGGGTGCCCTTGGTGTAATCACTGCAATTCCTCCCTGCAGAACCCCAGAGGAAACTGGAGCAAGTTTTGACAACCAACCCAGTATGAAAAATTATTCCCTCAGAGGAAAATGAAAATTTCTGCCCTAGGGAGCGAGGAAGCCATCCACTGTATGCAAGCAAATAGTTGCCAGTAGGAAGGAAGAGATTAGAACTCCAGCTGCCTTGCCCTGGCCAGCAGCGAACGTGTCCAGGTTTTGCACACCTGCAGGAACAGCAGGAGATGCAGGCACCTTGGTCATACCTCTCACGACAATCTCTCAGCGTGGCATAGCTCCCAGCCCGTGGGAGATCATTGTGCCCAAAGCCTGTGTTCGATCTGAAGCAAAATTACAGGTGACTTCCATGAAAATGCTCTAAAAACAGGGACCCTGGACATGTTGTAATTTAGAGCTATATAGCAATGTACGTGCCAACTCGCATGGAATTTAATGAGTTCATATAGCTTACCACTGGACAGGACCATGCACTGTCTCACCTGACCTCTGGGTAACACAGTCTCTGTCATTTTTCCCAGTTATTTGTGCATTTTTCAGTTATCCATGCATTAAGCTCAATGACTTGTGTCTGACTGCAGAGTACCTTTCAAAAAATCATTACTTCATGCCCTCCAGAGATGGAAAATCCAAGAAGCACTGTTCAAATTAAAGTCAATGTGTCAGTCTCACACTCCAGTATAAATGGGATACAGCAATTCATTATTTGCATAACCACATAGAGGGATCAGTGGCGTTTTTCATGACATTCCTTTCCCATCACCATTCTCAGTTCTTCTTGATTCTCCCCCAGCCATCCTTCCTGCACGTTACCTCAAAATATTTTCTCACTCAGCTTTGAGGGGCCTTCAAAATCCTAGTTTGTCTTCTCAAGATATGCCAGTACCTCATCATCTTCCTGTGGGTATGCTTTGCACCCCCTCTATCAGGATGAGGCTGCCAAACAGAGGGCTGACCACAGTCTGCCTTGCTGCACACCTCCAGCACCACGAAGCACCACATGCACTGGCTAGCACTTGGGGTCATGCCAGGGGACAGCTGCTAGCAGCAAGCAGGCTGTTTGCAAATCCTGCACTTGAGCTCTGGTCTGAGACACAGACCTATTGAGAAAGCTCTAGGGTTTTCTCCATAATGCCAAGAGCTTTGATGCTGACCACATCACAATCTGAGCATGAACATTGCTGCTCAGAGCACATATGTGGCCTTTGTAGCACAATAGGAAGAGTGAGGATTGCCACCAGCTACAGACCCTCTTGCATCTACCCTGGTCCTGCAGATCCACCTTGGGCTGGCCATGACTGCGGGCAGGTTGGGGCTACTGAAACACCAAAAGGCCTAGAGCAAAAAGAGGCTAAAAAAACAAGTGGAAGGTGGAGGACTCTGGAAAGCAGCCATGCCAAAAGGAAAAAAGAAAGGACAAGGAGTCAGATGTCAGCTGGCAATACCACATGATTGCCTAGAATGCCAGCTCAAGTTTGGCTTGACAAATTGAAAAAATACCCTTTAGAAAGGTAGGTAGGATTTCGCTGTGCTGGACTGGCATGAGCCTCAGGTTTGCATTCCCAAAAAGGGACTGAAAAATCCACAGGATGGCATGCACCAGCCTCAGGGGCTGCTAGGGCTGGGAGAAACTGAGGCAATCCAAAGGGAAGAATCCTCAACTGAGCAGACAACTTGGGGGTGTGCAAAGGTTTGAGCAAGAGTGAAGAGGGACATCTGCAACAAATACTGAATGGTTGTTAGCATCAGAGCTGACAAGGAATTATTTTGCAGGATTTAACTAGATGTAATTGGATAAGACTGTAAGGAAGACCATCAGAAAAACACTGCCAGTGTGCTGAACCAGTTCTGGCTGCAGATTAGACTCCCAGAGGAAGCCGTCCAAGTCCCCGCCTCTCCCCTCCCCAGCACATGCTACCACAAAAATACTAGAAAACAGGTAAAAGAAGAACCATCCAGAAGGCAGGAGAGAATGCAGCCACTGATGAAACAGGACTTTTCAGCTTCTGTGTTCTTCTGAAGTCAGTGTGCTGCCATGAATGTGATGGTCACAGCTAGTGCTTGCCTGAAGGCAAGCAGCTCCAAGCCTTGGTAGGGGACCACCACTACACACACTGCTCACCAGGGCAGGGACCTGCAAACAAGAACCCAGGTTCAACTGAACTGCAGGTTGACCTGAGAAGGTGTTTTGCCAGTTATCAGGCCTAGCATAAAGGACACAGCCAGCATAAAGATGAACCAATAACCAAATTGTATTTGCTACAAAAGGGTCAGTACATGGGTGAGCACTGGGGGTACAAACAAGTCAGTCAGATTATACATAATCAACATCAATCCCACTGACCCCAACAACACCACACAACCAACAATGGGTGGAATAAATGGCAAAATACAGTTTTCCATAGAAGGGATGGGAGACAACCGAGTCAACAAGCCAAACACGTAAGACGAAGGAAGCCACATATAGCATCTCTACACAGCTCACATTTACAAAAGCCAGACCTGACTGGAACCCAGCTCCAGGGAGGCAGGAGGTCCTTCCCCAACAAGGAACTCTGCACAGTGCATCCACCTCACAGACAAACACTGCCCCTTCCTGCAAGTGGTCCCAGCTTTTAACCCTCAGTGGGACACCTGACCCTTGTTTACTTAATGCAGACACCTGGGGCTCCTTTACCTCATGGCTCTCCCTGCAAGGCTGGCCGCACCCTGGAGGGAAGCTTAAAGGTAAACTCACCCCCCTTTGTGAAGGGCTGTGGGAATCACCCATATGTCAACCTTAATTTGGGGCTTGGGGTTGAAACCCCAGCATTTCAGAAGGTCAGCCTTCTTGGGTTGACCAAGAAGGACGTTTTTCTACACATCTTCTGGAAATTTAAACAGTGCTATATGTGACTAGTGCACAATTAGTATTTCCACTAACTCACTGCCTCTTTTGGTCTCTTTCTTTTCCCTGCAAGATAGATATCTAAAAAATTAATCAAACGGCTAAATTTGAAGAAAGGGAGAAATGCAAGAAGGCAAAAATAACCTTCTGTGCACATGACGTGCTGCTGCCTGAAAACCTCAAAACTGATGAGATGATGCATTTATAATTTATTAAAAATTTGCTGGATTGTGGTCTTTGGAAAAGGGGAGATGAAAAAAAAAAGAGAACCTACTAAAAAGGAAGGAGAGAATAGCACGGCTGCATTTAAAAACAAGTTAAACCAGATTGTGTGTCTTGATTTTCAAAGCAGCTCATGAATAATTCAGACTTCTAGGGCCCTCCACACAGACTCTGGGTCTGTCTTGCTTCTTGACTTCCCCCACCCTTCCTTTCTCAGAAAATAGGCAAAAAGTAAAAATAGAGAACAAAAGTGAAAAAAAGAAAACAAAAAAGAACCTTCTTTGTTTTCAGTAGAATTTTAAATCATGGCCAAATTTCTGATGCCAGTTTTACTGAAATACGAGACATGACATCAAAGGTTTTCACCTGGTGAAAGTAAAAGCAAAATCTGGCACCTTGCAGCTTCCTGGAAATCCACCAATCCCTTATTAAAGATATTTAGAAGCCAGGTCAACCTGAAATTACATTTCAGAGGGTCAGAACCATGAATGTAAAGTTCAGTAGTGAGGACGCTTTCTGACCAGAACTTCCTGGCACCACGTGGCAAATCAAAGCCGAGAAAGCCCCCATCCCCACAACGCATGCTTAGTCATAACTGAAGAAGCACAAACCCAGCTCCATGCTGTGATAGCTTAAAAACCACTTTAAGCATGCAGGGAATCTGCAGTGCTTACAGCAAAAATCTACCCAAATGGCCCTGAAACGTTGCCTGTGATTGCCCTTTTGCTACAGTTGATGGAGTAGGACTTTAAGGCACTGGGTAGCTGAAAAAACAAACAAGAGTTTGATGTAAGAAACTGTCTCATGGCCTTAATTATCAATAGTAGCGAGCCTCAGAGAATTAGTTCCATCGCTTACTAATACTCAACTTCGATTTCAGCCTGCACAAACATATTGGGTCAATAGAAATACCAAGACAAGCACGAAAGTTAAACAAACAACTTCATTCTGTCAGAATTACTTGGAGCAAGTTATCAAAGTAATCGATAGCATGTAATAACTATAAGACAAGTGGTCAATACGTTATAGCAGTCAAAGGCAGAGGATGGCTCTAGCAAAGAGTGATCAATGACACCCTGGGAATGCTGAAGCACTTGGTGATGAAGCGATGTCCATCATGAAGTCACCAGCTGGCCTCAGTACAGCTCAGGTGGGCGCTGCATCGCTCCCTACAAAGGACACCAAGACAAGGCTTTTCTCTTTCCTATAAAACCCCCAGGATCCTCTTTATAGGTCCATGTCAGGGAAGAAGGCATATGGAGTTTAAAAAGGTGACCCCATGCCTCCATGGATTGACCAGTGGTGACACACCCACCCTAGGGGCCATGGCCAGGGTTGCAGTCGATCCTGGTCTTTCAGAGACCCCCATCCCCCCCTCCAGTGGGAAGAAGCCCTCTCCCTGGCACAGTGACTGCCACAGCAATGTCCTCCCACCAGTGGTTCCTGCAGCTGCCGACGCACGTCGCGGCATCACTTCCACTCCAGCACATTGTTTGTTCCAGACGAGTGCAATGTGTACTTTTTATCTGATACTCAAAATCACTTGTTTTTAAATACAGCCTGTCATTTTTAGATGACTAGAAATGTCAAAAACATTTGAGATCTAAATGAAATTTCTTCTTTTTCAGGAGGAGAAAAACAGATCCCTTAGGCCTTAAGTTTTCCTGTATTTTTACTTTTAGATTCACTGACAGCTTTGCTTTTGGTTTGTCCTAAAATTGCCATCTCCTGGCTTTTCTTTTTCTTAAGTAACCAAAGAACCAAAACACAGTTACTCACTCAGCTCTGCTGAGCCCTGTCCACCCGCATAGCCCCCTGATTCAGGCTCCAGAGATGGGGCACTGACAACACAGACATATTCCAGATGTGGGGAGCAGACTGAATCCCACCACCCTCTGTTTCCATTTCTGGCTTCAGCCTCTCAAACAAAAGCAGCAGTGCCAGTGCCTGGATGTCCCTCACCTTGAAATGGAGCAGTTCGTCCTCAGAGCACAGTGACTGGCAGGTCACTGTCTTTTATTAATTTCCCAGCTCTCCCCTCTCCCCGGCCCCCATCGTGACAGGGACTCACAGAAAGATCACTGCGCCACAGACAGATATCTGGGGAACGAGCTTTTATCTCTGGGTGAATGTGTCGCAAAAGTGGAGCTAATTAACTGGGGCTCTGTTTTTGAAAAAGGTTAATATTTTATCACATGTCTTCTGTCTTGAGGAATAATTAGCCCTGGCACTACTAGCTCTGCTGCTTCCCAAGGGACTGAGAAAGAGACTGGAGGCTGGAGAGAGACACGTGGTATTGATGGATAGACAGAATCTCAACTCTGGGCTAACAGTACATCCAACCAGCAGTTACTTCTCAACACAAACTAGCCTTCTGTAGAATATTAACAGAAGCAAAAACCTGCTCCAAAGGCTGTATATGTACTACTTGTCCTATTCTATGCCCTTAGGTACAAGGGATGCTTTGAACCAAGCACTGTGACTCAGCCAAGAACTTCACAGCTCTGGCACCGGTGCACAGCACTGCCATCAGTGCCAGCTCTGAGGCAGGCTCTTCCCTTGTTGCTCCAGTGCCCCAGTTTACACAATGAGAGGGAAATCCCAGGGATTATCCTAACCCTTCCATCCCAACAACAAACCTGTTCTCATGCAGGGTACCAACGGTTGAACCACTAAAACAAACTCCCATGGGGACTGTGGAGAAAAAGATCCCTCCAGTACTGGCAGAGCAGTCCTCATTGGGGAGTACAGGACACAGCATCTCGCCACAGGGCTGCTACAGACAGGGCTGCGATGCAAGCAGGGTAAATGGAGGAACTGGAAAAGGATGAGGGAAGGGTCACTTCAGATTGACCAGAATTATTTTGTGCATGCATTTTTCTTGGCAAAATGTAATGGTCGAGGTAAGTGGGGAATTTCCAAAATGAAATCAGAACTGTCTCATGGGAAAACAAAACCAAAATAACTTAGGTGAAGGAAAGCTATCACTTGGGGAGGGGGGAGAAACTGTTTCAAGCTTTTCTTCTCTCTGAAACACCAATTTTTGGCAAGCAAAAGGTGAGTCCAACCAAAATAAAGGTGTTCTCCAGGGAAGGGACAGCTGGAATGGAGGCTGTGCTTGCTCGAGTGAGATCCTTCAACTCTTTTTGGAAAGATGCCTGTCCCGTGCAGATGCTCTTCCTACCCACTGAGGCACTGTGAGGCTGGAGCAAAGGACAACTTGGAGAAACAGAACACAGCAGGAAGAAATTTAGTATTATACCATGGTGTTTGCTGAAAGAGTCCAGAGTCACCCCCACAGCCAAGAGCCAGGCTCCGAGACACCAAGGTCCTACAGGCTCCCCCACTACCAACGCTGCTGATCCCCTTTGCGCTGCAGACACCTTTCAGCTGAGAACACAGCTCAGCAATCATTTCTGCTCATTGTGCAGACAGGTGTTTTAACTCACACTCCCTAGCACAGCTCTTTCAGATACAACTAGCTTTGCCCTCCAGAAAAAAATGAGTAACACAGCCACTTAACTGACACATCCTCCTTCATTCAAAACACCCGCCTATACATTTCCATCAGCTCCTCACATAGTCTAGCTCACTCCTAAATTCCTTCCCAAGAGTTGCCCTCATCCTTCTCACTCAAGACAGAGAAAAGGAGGCGGGAGGAATAGCACTACAAAGCCACTGCTGCAGAATAATCACTGTCACATTTGCCATTTCCCTACAGCATCCATGACTGAGACACAAACAACTCTGCTCCCGAAGAAACATCAGCCTCCCTGTGCCCCTGCCCCATCATCCCTTCCAGCACCATTTTTAATTAAAGCCCCTCAGCCTGCCTTTTCTGTAGACAGCCCCTTGTGATACAAAACTGCAGCATTTCACAGCACTTCAAATCCTGCTCCTTTGGTGACTGCAACATCTAGCACCAGGGCCTGTGACTCCAGGGCCTGATTCACAACCTGGGATCAAGGTGAACTGCAGTCCAAAACCTGAGCAGAGCCACTGTGCTACCAGGGTGAAGAAGATATAGCACCTCCAAAACCAGTGGGGTGGCAGTGCTTTCGCTCTGATGCAGCTACCCTCCGTCTCTGCCAAGGAGGCGATGTTGACTGACTTGAGCCACCACCTCCAGCTCCAGGGAGCGATTAGGCACAGTTTGGAGGGCAGAGCAGCATCACAGGCTGCCTCAGACATCAGAGCAAAATCCGGAGCTGGGTTAGTATCTCAGCACTTGGAAGTCTTTCTCCTCCCCAGGGAGGTCTGCACAAGTCATGCAGGGCAGTTCAGATGTCGCTGAGGCCCAGGGAACACACTAACTCCTGGGACAAGCAATGGCAGAGACAACACAGACCGTGACAGAAGCCCTGTCACATCTGAGGAGGGAAGAATGGTTTCTTCAGGACAAGTGGATGCTGGCATGATGGTCTGGCCAGCAGCACTGGCCAAGGATAGCCCACAGCTCAGACACAGGCAGCCATCTCAGGGAAGATGCAACTTCTCTCAGTGCTGAAGCTTACCATAATCCCATTTCATGCAGATCCTCCTCATCAACTCTTCCTTCCCTCCACCCCATTAAAAAAAAAAACTCCAAAAGCTTCAAAAGAGGACATTACATAGAAAGGTATTTGAAAAGGATCACCACATTCGTCAACTTCTGTTCCCTGAAGGCACCAGCCCCCGTCTCAGGAGCCATCAGGTCTAGCTGGCCTGCTTCTCAAGCCCTCCATCTTCTGGCTGGCTGCCCCATGGGCCACCAGACAATAAACATGGGGCAGCAAATGTCACAGACGCTCTCACACACTGGGGTGGCCACAGCCATTCCCAGTATGAGGACTTGGACATGCACCAGCTGTTTCCCAGAACCATGCATTTCCAGTTCACAGCCAGTGAGTCCCCAGAGAGATCAATTATGCTTCTTGTGTGAGCTCTCCAGAAGCAGTAGGTGCAGTTATCAGAAAGAGGCACCTTACCAAGATCTTACCAGGTGTCCCTACATCTGTGCAAGATGTCAACTCCAGCATAAGCAGGAGAACATGGAACACTGTTTTTCTGCAGTGTTAAAATGGTCCCATTAATATTTTTTTCCACGGTCAGGCAACATCACAGAGTGGAGACTCAGTGAGATTTTTGTCTCCGACTGAGTTTCCACAAGTCTTAGGAAAGAGAAAAGTTTAAGAGTTCAGTTCCAGCTTGAAACGAGGAATCAGGGTCACTTATTTTTTCTCAATTTTTTCCCCAATGTTCTCTGACCAGAGGTCTGGATAGATCACAGCCCTGCAGTCTAGGCAAAATTTAGCCAGGACCTTCTTCTCTTCTGTGAGGAATGTCAAAACAGATGGTCATGGTCAGTCCTCCAGTGAGTTTAGGCATCCCTAGCAGTAAACACTTCAAATCATGGGTCCTATTCTCTCAGAGAAATGCACATAAACCAAGAAACTCTCTACTGGAAGAAGTGAAGCAGTTTTGGATTTACACAAATGTAAAGGGAAAAAAATGTGGAGTTCTATGTGCACAGCATATTCTGAAACACCACAGACTAAGAAGTGCATGGAAACAGGGAAAATACAAGGTGCTGCCTAAAGCCCAGCAATTAAGGCTTTCTCCTTTGCTGATGTGGACTGTAAGTCTGGCCAGCTGACATGAGGGGACTCCATCTTTACAGCAGTCTTGGATGGATGCAGTGCTAAGGCCACCACATCTGCACACTAGATGCACTGCAGAGGATGCACGATGAAAAGCAGGGCATGAAAACAGCTGCAGAGCCTCAGCAGCATGAAAAATTGATACTGAAATGTGGTGGGGACTGTGCTGCCATCTAAGCAACCCAACCATTGTCAAAGCCTTCCAATGTCAAGCCAAAAAAGATACCTGGTAGTTAAGTGCAACAATCTTAGGAGGTGATGAATCCCAGAAAAGGAGATGAAGGAACTCCCCTCACTGCTGTCCCACCAAGAATGGGAGGTCACCAAGCAGCAGCACAAACTCTTGCTTATTAATCACATGGATAAAGGTCTCAGCAGTCCTCCAACAAGATGACCACACAGTGGCGTACAGATCTGAAACACAGATTTGCTACTGACATAATGATCAATCCTAGAAAACATGGCAGGCAGCAAGGACAAGGAGGGTTTAGCAAGCATGCTTCAATGTGCACCTACCCCTCCTCCCATTTAAATGCACTTGCTATGAGTGACTGGAGAATTGGGCCCACAGTGTCTGCAAAACGGGAAAGATACGGGTAACGCAAGTGCTACGAGGACTGCTACTCAAGCAACTTCAAAGCTTGTTATACAAACACAGGCAGCTGGGGAAGAACTACAAATTACATGTGCTGCAATCAAGGTTTGTAAATTATGTCAGGTCTTACAAAACGCTGGGCCAAGCCTGAGATGCAGGAGCCCCAGAGGGCTCAGTCATTTCTGCAATGAGAGAGAAACCTGGTCTGATTTCATAGATGACCCTGCTTTGAGCAGGAGGCAGGATCAGAGACCTCGCGTAGTCTCTTTCAGCCTGAATTATTCTATGATCTTATGAAGCGCCTGTTTCTGACTAATAGCTGTCTTGCTTTCCCTGCTTAACTGCCAACAATTGCAAATCCCAATACTCCTTGTTCTTTGTGCTACCTGCAAACAATCCCTCTGGGTTTTGATCACATACTTGTTCCTCAAACCTCCTTGGAGTTTCAAGTTCAAATTCACCCAGAAGACCAAGTGCAAAATGCCACTATGTGTGGTAAGCACTCCAGATGGAACAAATCTATGAAGTGCGGAACTGAGCTTTTCTGAGTGAAAGACTCAGGTTTTAGCCCACCTATAGTCATAGGTGGGTCAGGTTTAGCCAACAGGCACATGAAAGCCAGTGTTGGCCCAGGAGCAATAGGCAACAGACTGGACATCACAAACATCAGATGCTAGTATAGCTGTCTGACAGGGGCTGTGAGACCAAAATAACTAGTACATGCTAGTTTGGGGGACACAGTGCACATCCTTACTCAAATTATACCAGGCAAGACCGCCCTGGTTTGCATCCTCTACAATTGCACTTTGGGTTTCATACTTCAGTTCATTCAAAAGCCTCATCTCTCCAGCAACACATAGGTCCAAACTGTGAGTGACAGCTGGTATAAACTAGCACAAAGCTACAGATCGTGGGTTTTGATACGGGGAGCTCCATACTGGGTCTTTAGTTAGCAGACAACAAATTTTCCCAGCTAGGGGAACTGACTGTGCTAGTAACTTAACTGTGTAGCAAAGGTCTGAATTCTTGGAGGGCTGAAGAGCCTGAAAACAGGATAACTACGATGAGAAGAGATAATTACGACAGTTCCCTAAAAAATAAAATAAATCTCAGCATCACATGATGATTCCCTCTTACACAGATGGTACAGCTGGATCTCAAATAGTTGATCAGTCGTTGGTGATAGTGCATGGAGAGCGACCTGGCTCCCCAAAGCTGTCTCTGACTTTCAGCCGCCCAACTGCATTAATAGAAGCTACAGAACATATTAAGATATTTCCTTTCACGTTGATAACCTGTGCTAGCTAAGCAAAGGGTTACCAAGCTGCACAGCAGAGGCATGAGCAAATCTCTCTCTGAAGACACTGCCCAGCCCATGAAAGTTTCAAATTTAGGTCACAAAAGCCAGCTGATTGACAGCAAAAACAAAACGTTGGCCAATACAGGCAGTTCTAGTTTATCCCCAAGACATACACCAGCCCCTGCTCTATTTGATGGACTGTTCTCCTATCTTCATCCCCAGAGATCTCAGCCTAAGGAGGTGATGGAAAAACACAGTGTCAAGCACTAACCTCTTGGGGTCTGGTGTCCAAGAGATGAAAGCAATCAGGCTGTTTCCTAATAGAGACACTTTAAATGTGTTTTCCACCACTCATTTGTATAACTGCTTGCCCGCAGGGTCATGGCTGTGCTCTTGCCTGTCATTAGAAATAAGGGGACCAAGACCAAAGGCAGGGGGATCCCAAATGTTCTCTTACTCAGCTAATTCAGCCTCAGAATATGCTCTGCAGGCAAGAGATATAGGGACAAACCTTGTGCATACAGGACTTTGCCCAAATGTGATATATCTTATTTTGTAATGAAATCACAAAAACCTTGGCTCCGCCCAGAGAACAGTGTAACAGCTGGAATAACAAATCAAGGGACAGAAAAACTCTTTGGGATACTGCTGGCAGTCACACAGCAGCTAATAACGAACCCCAAAATCAAGAGACCCATACCCTCTTGCATCCAGCCTCCCCCAGCCCACACAAGGTGTTGCCAGCCTGCTCTCCCCAGGGTGTCACGCACTTCTCATGGGGGAGCACCCACACAGGGACCCCCCAGCCCACACAAGAGGGTGCAGGACAGAGCAAGGCCAGCAGCACACACATGTGGCCGCATGATGACACCTCCTCCAGCTTTCTTTATCACTGACTTTCAGCTGCTTTATTAGAAGCTACAGAAGATAGCAAGTTCTGAGTCCAGAGATGTGGCAGCATTTGAGCACTCCCTCTCCCCCACCTTCCTCACCTGGCTCCTTCCTTCACATCTTAGACTGTACAGCTCCATCCATCCTCGTGGACAGAGGTTCCCCCACCCCCACTGCACTCAGGGCACCTCTGCTCAGACATGCCCCGCTCCCTGCTGTCCCACCACCCCTCTGCCCCAAGCAGATGCACCCAGCAGAATCAGGTGCAGGGAGACCACGTGCACACACACCTGTACCCGCACCACTTCTTGCCCTGGTCTGCAAGACAGGGCATCCAGAGTCAGCAACCCGCAAGACACTGCCTGAGTAAGCAAATTTTAAAAATAACAGAATCCCTCAGGACCTTGTCTGCATTACAGAGGAAACTGGATTAGCTCAGCTACAATCCAGACGCCACAGTGAGGAACGTATGGAGTCAGCAAAGGGAAAGGCAGCAACAGACCAGGAAAACCTCTAGGTTCGGTTCTGCTCCCAACTGTACAAGGTCCATTTGGGTAACATCCTGCAAACCTTCCCTCGAATTCAAAGCGGGTCTGGCCACCTGCTTAGGTACCTACCTGCTTCTGCAGGTCTGATGTTCGGGTACCACTGAGGATGGCAGAGCAGAGCAGAGACCCACCTCTGTCCTGCCTGTGGACTAAGATGGGCTTTTCCACATATGTCATTCTCCAGACATTAAGTTTGAGGACTCAGAAGAAACTAGGCAAGAAAAATAAGATGTCTGAATCCCTGTGTGGGGTTTTATGCATTTCTAGCTGCTGAGACTTAGTGTTCATCTTGATTTATCTCAAAGTGGCTTGGTCTAGTGGGCAAGGAAGTTAAAGGAGGACAAGGCAATGCAAGAAGTCCAAGGGGATCATAAACATGCAAAGCCAAAGGCAGTGCTGTCAAAATCTACTTTTCTCCTCTTCAACTCTTCACTTCTAAGAAGATATTACAATATTTTCAGTGCACTTGACTGCTTGCTACTCCTGGGATACAGTCATCAAGCCAGCCAAAAGCAGAGCCACTTCAAAAGCTGCATGAGCTACATCTGCCCTCACGCAATCTGCACGTGGACATCTACACCCACTTTCACGTGCCGTGCACCAAATGTGTTTGCATGGGACACAGGGACACATGGAAGGTGTGCAGAGGCAGAGATGCACGCACAGCCACACGAGCCCGTGTACACAGGTACCGCACCTGGTCCAGACAGGACCACCCTGGGGACAGTGTGTTCCTCCAAGTCATCCCCATGCACAGCACAGTGAGGTATTTTCAACTACCCCAACTAGAGCTGCTCCAACATAATGCTGAACGTGCAGCCTCTGCACCCTTGGGATGTGCACTGCAATTAATGTGTCAAAATAACGCTGCAATGTGTAGTGCTTCAGGGCTGAAATCCTGGCTTTTCTGGACCTTGAGAACTCAAAACAGCAGCTCTCTGCCACAGGGTAATATCACACCCATCACCTCTTCCCATGCCTACAAGCAGAGCCACCAACCAGCCCTGGGCAGCTCTCCCACCCAACAGACGCTCTGCAGCTGGCACCACACTGCAGTTTGAGTGAGGAAACCTGGAGGAAGTCTTATGGTGTGTGTTGTTCCTCACAAAGGGAACAGGACAGACTGTGAGGGCAGAGCTTTTCTAGAGGGCACAGGTTGGCACGACCAGGCCGCTGGGCTGCCAGAATGCTCTCATCTTCACCAGACAATGCAGTGTCTGATCTTCCTATCTGCCAGTATCCCTGCCAGACTCGCATTTCAATCACAACTTGATTTTAGCAGCTGCTTTCTCTCTCTCAGACATGCACATACGCACACAAATGCACCCCCTCAAGCAGCTGTAAAATTCAAGCTTAGCTGGGTAGGTAGGGCCTCTTGTAAAGCACTTGGGACTCAGGGAGGGAGGGAGCTTCAAAAATTCAGAGGATTATTGCCTTAGGCCAGGATTTGAGAGGGCTCCCTCCTTGGCCTTCCTGCTCTACCAGCTCTTGAGACAGCACTTCTAAACACATATTGGTGCTGTGGAGGAAAAAAGCAAGACAAATAGAGGAAAACAGGCAGCAGGGGATGCCTGAGGCTGGCTGGCATGATTTGAAATAGCTAGAGAACTCTGATGTAGGCTCTTACCTCTCCTCCAGTCATTACTCTCATCTACTCTACTATTTCACCTCTTCTTTGCCACCGTCAGCGAGCACAAATCCCAGCTCAGGTTGGTGCTGGCCACGACTCGTGGTCCCAGCCTAGCCTGGCAGCCACAACAGCACCTGCACATCTATTAAACCTAACGGAGCGTTTGAGAGGCGGAGGTCAGCCTAAGCAGCATATGGAGCAACCGCGTGGTGAATACCGGCCTCCCTGGGAGCTGTCTGCCACAGATGGAAAAAGCCCAGGAGCCATCACGATGAAATCTTCTGGCTGGGGGTGACGCATCCTCCCTGTCGGCTTTCCAAGCCGCTGAGCAATACTGGAAACCTCAGCTCCTCTCCCCCTGTGTGTGCGCCTGGCACTGACTCACTTGCTGACGTTTTGGTCCTGCGGTTTGCCGGTGGGAGTTGCAGAAGGTGGGATGTGGCAATGAAGTAATCCCAATGGCATGTGGCTACCACAGTGGAGGCAGACTAGCCACCCACTCCAGAGGCATGAGCTGGCTGCACATGATGTGGACATGCCCACTGGATCTGGATCCAGCCTGCTGCTGTGGTCACAGGGATTTTTTAACCTTGACTCTTGGACGGGATGGAATACAACTACCATGGGACAGTACATGGTCTTCTCCTGGAGAAAGACATCCCTTCACATGGTCCAAGAGCTTAGTCGGTTGTGCAACCAGGAACACAGTTAATGGCAGGGAAATGCAGGCAGGTCACCAGGAGCAATGCTCCAGCTGTGAGATCTCCCAGGCCAAGGGACATGACGTGGCCCATGGAAGCCATGGCATTTCCCCAGCTGAAATCACCCACAAACCAAGCACAGGCTTTCAGCCCTGCACTGGCTGGAGGCAGGCAAGGGGAACCACCACGGTTTCTCCAGCTCTGATCCCTTGCAGCACTGTGATTCCTCTCCATCTGAAACTATTCCACTGGCTGCAATTTAAAAACAAAATCAATCCAACAAATATTGCTAAGCAACTGTCTTTCAGTGCCACATCCCACCCCGCCAAAAATATTTGCCCTCTCCGTGACCTTCTGGCAAGGAGCTTGCTGCTCAGCCCTTGCCAGATTTTGTGCATTCAGCTGTTGCTGGCAAATCCATATACTTGTCTGGATTAGCAAAGAAAACTCCAGGAAATCTGCAAACATCCTGGTGAAAAACACCCCACAGAGAGGCTCTAAGGAGCAGCAGTCCCACATCCCAGGTACTAGGATCAGGACAACAAGGTGCTGGTCTTAGGGCATTAGGTGGTCTGCAGGTCTGTGAGTCTCAGTGCTGCCATGCATCATACAGAGGGGATAAAAGATGGAGAGCAAACACACTGAAAACCTGGTTGCAGAGCAGAGCAAGCTGCTTCAGGCAACAACATTCAGCTGAGAGGCTGAAGGAGAACATGCTTACCCATAGGGAAGAGCTGCAGAGGTGGCAAGACCCTCTCCAAAGCCTCCTAACCCCTTGTGCGAGCTGGGCAGAAGCCCCTTGTCATGGCAGTGCCCCTTGGTGTGGGGCCCACGATAGGATGTACCTTCCCCCAAGGTCAGCTGGAACAGAATTGAGGTTCAACTCTTTGGGTTCACTCTCAAACAAGACAGTCTGAGCACTTCCAGTCTGGCTCACACAAAGCAGCCTAAGCCAGGTTTGCCATCAAAACCAAGACTTTAAGCACAGCCTCCAGCAGGGCACGCAGCATGAGCCCTGGGGTTTCCCATCTCTCATGATAGCCCAGTCCATGGTACTCTGCTCTCTGCTTCACAGCAGCGACCTCTCCCAGTCAACCCCATGCTGGACTCTCCTTACACATTCTTGCACACCCATCAGCAATTTCTCCCTGATCCAAGAGAAGGCCATGCTCATCCATGCTCTCCTACCCAGCTCTGCTGGGCAATTCAAGACCCACTCCCAAGTTGCACAGCTGTGCCTGAACATCGCCTGTGGCAGCTCTTGGAACACCTGTGCCGTGAGCAAGGATTATCTTTCCAGATAGGGCTTAGCTCTGCACCCTTCTCTCCCCTTCAACCACCATGTCAAGACCCTTCTCCCTCCCCCATCCCCCTCATCAGCTCCCCCAGGTCTCCCAGCAGCCCCATTTCCTCCGTGGCCACTCTAATGCTCGGCTAATGGTGCATCATCCGCAGCATTGTTCAGACATATTCAATAAATCAGAATCCAATTACCGGGTTAAGGAAATTGGAAGCAAATGCAATTAGCCCCAGCCCCTCCCACGTGCTGTGCCCTCGCTTCCTCCTTAATGAGAACTTTTCTTTCACAGGAGCACTCAGGCCCGCATCTGCCCGCCCAGGAACAAGGTGGCTGCCACCATGCAGCAGGGGTACAGCGAGGGGGCAACCAAGTCAATCTTCCCTTTTAATAGGGCAGATGGTTAATATGCCTGGCATTAATTCTCTCCAGGAATAGTACACTCACTCTCTGCTCAGTTATAACAGGCGTCCGTCAGGGCTGACAGCTTCTCTCCAGAGAAAGGAGCATCTGGTCCTTACTACGAAAAGGAGCTAAAACAATAAATAAATAAATAAATAAGCAGACTGCTTGCTAAAGGGCTGGAAAACTGGTGCTGTTTCAGCATTTCAGCCTAAGTGCTGCATTCGAACTGGAATATGGAAAATTCAGGGTTGGGTCAGGTGCCAGGAGCAAGGTGCAGCCTGGGCAGTGTGGGCAGCAAGGTGCCATGGCTGGGGCCAGCACAGAGCTCCCATCAGAATAGGACTTCCCCCCAAAGGGCTCCCAGGACAAAGCAGTAGAAGACAGCTACTGCCAGCAGGCTGGGACATAATGCCAGGCACAGCTCCTTGGGAAGGGCCTGCACCAGCTGTGGGCTGGGGACCTCCAGTGGGGGCCAGGCATACGCTGTGCCCTTGGAGGACAAGGAGGAAAACTGCATCGAGGGAACCTTGGGAGCATTTCCTACACCAGCTGGACACTCTGGAATCACTTTGTCCAGCAGACTAACAATTAACCCCATCGACCATCAGCAATCTGCAGCTGCAAAGGGCAGCTCTTCCCCAATGAGTTTAGAGAGGTGACTGGAGGGAGGCTACAGCTGCACTCATGGTAAGCGAGGGTACACCAAAACTCCCACCCTGCCCTCCTCATGCTGACAGCAGCAAGGGAATGTAGGTCCCACAAGGCAACCCTTGATATAATCCTCCCTGCCTCTCCCAAGAGTTCCTTTGGGTGTCGAGGATATCCTTGACCTCCATGGTACTGGAGCAGATAGTACCCCAACAAGTTCTTATCTTCCTCTCCCCCTCACTCAGCAGTAGTCCCTTATTTCACACATTAACTTCTCTCTGCAGAGCAAAGTGTTCAACAGTTATTTTATCCCCCTTCCGACAGCTCATTTCATCCTCTGGAGAGCAAGAGTTCCCAGCACCAGTGAAGACTTTGCCTGTCGTGCAGATGTGCTCTCGCACACCCATTACTTTTCTGAAGGAAAAAAGGATTTTCCTTTCTTTTCCTATGGTCCTGGAGTAATTTATACAGGTTTTAGTTAACAGGTTTGGGACTGCCAGACATGCCAAGAAATCAAGTAAAGTGAAAGACTCAATCCTAAAAATACAACTCAGGCATAGCCAATCCCAAGTGCACCCACTGGGTGTGGGTGAAGGGCCCAGACCCACCTAGCATCCTAAAACCATGGCCCTGAAGAGGAATGGGACTATCCACCCATATAACGAAGTTTTGTGAGGAAGATCAGGAGAAACCATGGGGGAGGCAGAACCTGTGATGGCGTGTGTCCCGGACGGCACGGTCACTGGGGATCCTCTCGCTCTCCCGCTGGTTAAAGGCATGGAGCCGGTACGGGTCCTCTCCACCCTTCCACCTCCGGGCGCTCAGGTACCTCCGCTCTTCAAACTGATCCCAAAGGTCGTCCCAGTCCACGTCCGAGCCCTGCGCGCACAAAGTCAGCCCCGTTAGACAGAGGAGAGACCAGAGGACATCTGACCCCGCTCTGGAGGTCGGTCAGCCCCACGGTGCAGACAAGCATCGCAAGAGCAGGCTAACAAGGAACCTCATTAGGTTTTCTTTTTTTTTTTTTTTTTTTTTTTTTTCCTTAGGTCTTGAAACAGCACGTCAAAGAGAGCCTGCCAATTTGAATTTAAAATGACTAATTTGAAACCAAAATCATGTCTCTGGTGGATCTCTCTCTCAAACAGCACAGTTTCAAGAAATATAAAAGCACAAAGATATTGTTAGGGTTTTAATTTCTCTCCAGCTAAAAAACAAAGGTATTTTACACCACATGCCCATCACCCCTGTAACCCTTCAGGCAGGAAAGGGCCAGACAGAAGCAGTTTCATCAAGCACAATCCCACGTTTCCACAGCTGTACCCTGCCCCCAGGGCTGGCTCCAGCAACTGGACCCTGAAAGAAGGGGGCCGTTGTCCTCCCAGCCCAATTTCGGTCCATCTTTGCTACAAGTCTCCCACCGAGGACTTCAGCCCTAATGCAGGGAGAAGAGCCGGCAAGCATGGGCCTGTGCTGTATCCCCCGTCCAAAAGGATGAAGGAGCTGCTTTTTGGGGTTACCTGACAGCTCCGACAGCCATCAGGGGGTTTAAGCATCCCTTGGCAGCTTGGTGCCATCAGGGGGTTTAAGCATCCCTCAGCAACATGATGCTGTCAAGGGGTTTAAGCATTCCCTGGCGGCAGGATGCCTGAGCCAGCCAGCACAATGCAGCACTGATAAGATCTCATCCTTACAGCAGCACAACCTCTTTGATCTCAGCCCACGTGTAACACAGAGAGATGCAAACATTTACAGACATCTCAGCCCTAAAGAAAATTGTGATCTTATCCAATAATTGATCTTTTCTTCTTCTTTCCTTTTTTTTCCCCCTCCTCAGTTCACACCATCTCAAAGCCGATTTTGCCTGCTAATAGTGCAAAATGAAGCTTTTGAAACGGGTGATTTTTATCCTGTAATTGATTTTACTCGCATCTGGCAGTGCGTTTTCTCTAGTCATAGGAAGGGGAGGAGGGAGCACTGGCTCCTGCAAGTGAACCACAGCAAGACCAAGCCGGACACCTCCAGCCACATGATGCCCCACACTGCCCTGGGTCACAAGGACACCCCCAACAAGCCAACAGAGCCCAGGGATGCAGGGGTTTCCAGATACAGGGTCGTATTCATCCTCCTCCAGTGTGACCCCACGGCCTTCTCAGGAGCTCCTCCAGCACTTACCCTAGTGCAGGGCAGACCAGAAGAAACCCCCAGGCCACGAGCCATATTGGGAGAAAGTTTTTCAGGAATAGGAGAAAATTATTCAAGGCTGGGAGAAAGTTATGAAACCAGTAAGGCCACCGCAGGAGGTTTACAAGGAGGATGTACATAACCTGTCTGTGGGCTTTTGCGAGGACCAACATACACTGGGTGATAAATATTCTTTATGGTTTTTTCTAAGGCATCTTGCAAAACATGATTTACTGCCACAGTAAAAGATCAGGGAAAAGTGAGCCGATTGCATCGCAGAGCCACCGGCAGTCTGACGTTTATAAGATTTCATGATGACCCTGGGGGGGCCTGGCACTGTTAAAACAACCACTGTAGAGTTGCAGTCCCTAAATTTTAATGCTGTGAAGAAAAGTAAAAGTTGAGTTTATCAAACTTAATGAGAAATTACTTTTAAAAGCGGCCATATAACACTTAAAGCTGTTGGATGTATATGTTTTTTTTGTTGTTTTTTTTTGGGGGGGGGTTATGTCAGTTAAACCCAATAGCCTGGAATCAGCTAGAAAGGTGCAGATGGGCAAGCATCCAACAGCTCTAGTGGGAGGGCTGGCAGATTCCCATGGGCAGCCACAGCTCCATGAAAACAGGAACTTTTGCACATGCTGCAGGGCAGCAAGGCTCTGGCCAGGCCAGCATAAGCAGGGGGTCAGCACACAGGAGGGTCCTGGCACCTGCTTTGAGGTCTGGGATGGCATTTCCCCAGCATTCAACTAATCTCACTACCATGCTGTTACTGGGGGGTCCCAAATGGATACATGGACATGGCATTTGCTTCTTATCCTGCTCTGGATATATCTTGCATCCAAGGATTACATTCTTGGTCATAACACAGTGAATAACTAATATTGCTGTGAAATCTCCACCTGAAAGACATCAGCCCACTTTGATTCACACAGGCTCTCCTTTTTGGGTCAGGAAAGGTATCAGTAGGATGCTTCCTAAATATCAAAAGCAAATAGATGTCAAATAGAGATTAAAGAGTTATTTTAACCACTATATGGCCACAAAACAAACCCAGGGATTGGGTTAACTTTCTCAGCCAGAAGTAGATATCCAGGTTTTGTCATTTGCTTTCAGTCCTCATCTCCTGTCCAAATCTTCTGGGTGTTCTTCAGCTTTCTATCCCAAGCTTCCTGCAAGGTTAACCAAAATCAGAGCAAGATGCTCTGACACATGCATACACCAGCCTCTGCAAAAAACTAACTGTGCAAAGCAGTGGTCTCGGATGAAAAGCTCCTAGCTATGCAAGCAGTGGGAAACAGGAGACCTCCCCAACCACACACAGGGGCTTGTCTGTTTCTTGGCACTGGATCAGGGATGGGGAAAGCAAGTTAAAGCGTAAGGAGAAATCCCCTTCACTCATCACCCAGGGACAGCACATCAGATACGGGTTACTGGGTAAGGTCTTCATTATAATATTTCCACCATGTATTATCACCTCTTCCTCACACTAGAATTCTGTCTTGAGAGTTAAATAACTGATGTGCAGAAATCTAAATTTAATTTATTATGATCTAACTCACTTTAAAAGCCAAATTACCCTGCACTAGAAAAGGATCAAGTCAATACTCAACTTGCCTTTCTATTTATCTTCTACAGGGCTCTTCTCTCCAAGTTTCATATTCATTTTCTCTCATGTACTAGTAATAAATTTTCATTTTTTTTCTTAGAATTAGGTAATTTTTCTTTCAACATTGCAGTTTAATGGCTGGTATTAATTATAGGAAACACTGTCAGTGCTTAAAAGAGTTTGAGAGACTCAACGAGTCTGCAGGAAAAAAGATGAAAAAAATATCCAAAGGTAGTTGGCCACTCTTGGCAAACAAGTGCCACCCCTTCCGACACCACATTGCGGGGGTCCCCAGTAGGCTCAATGAGAGGGGGCCCCCAGGCAAAGAGACATGGACAAAACTCATTGCAGAGAGGAGCTCTCGTCTCACCCCAGTGTGCAGCCAAGAGCAGGGTTTGCTGAGAACTTTCTCCTTCACTAACCTGCTAAAAGCACCTCCCCAAAACACCTGCCAAAAGCATCCCCAAATCTGCCTGCTAAAGGCACCCCCGCAAGAGCAAACAGCAAACTCCCAGAGCAAGCACAGAGGCAGCTTTTCAGTGCAACTGTACATTAAAGATCGAAAGCCTCTCGGTACAAAGACGTAATTCGTCATCTGCCTCTTAAATCACAGCTCAGAATCAAAAAAAAAAGGGAAAAAATAATATTAAAAGAAAAAGGAGTGGTGCTGCAGGGGGGAGAGCAGGTCATTAGCAGTAAAACTACAATTTTCTGGCAACTGCTAATGCCTTGTTTATGTGGATTTCTGCGAATATGACATTTTAATGGCATGATAATTGTGTGATTACAGTACAGTGGGGATTGCTGGAGTGGGAAGGAGGAACGCACGACCCAGCCGGTTGCTGCTGCAGGCCCACAGCATCCCCACTGGATGCTCTGCTCCCTCCTGCCTGCACCCGCAGGCAGCCCCTGGCACCCCCTGCCAGCAGAGGAGGCCAGAGCAGGCTGGACACCAGGCAGGGGGCCGGTGCACTGTGGCAGCACCTTGGCCACAGTGAAGTGGTCCAGCGAGGAAAGGGTGTTTCAGGTGAAAAGTCTGGCCCAAGCAGAGCCAGTAGTGACTGGGGATGGGCAAGTCGCACTGGTCCCCAGGGTCAGCCTCCAGCTGCCCAGGAAGAAAAGGAGTGGGCGGCACAAGCCAAAAGCGGAGTCTGATTCACTTTCTTCTTTCATGACACTGTTTTAAAATAGAGGACATAAGCCTTTGCTAAAATAAAAGCCATTTTCCCTTTGGGGCTGCTGAGTGTTGCCATTAGACTGAGCTGAACCAGACCTGCACCATGCACATCCTTTCAGGAGGCAGCAAACCCAAACCAGCCTAGCAGGCGGGCAGAGCTGACAGGGTTTGCCAGGGAGCCCAAATCTTTGGCCAGGCAAAGGGGGTTTGCTTGTGCAGGTGCAATGATGGACCCAAGTGGGTCTGGTAGCAGCCAGATGTGCCTCTACCTCAGCACCCCTCACTCCCATCTTTCCCTGGATAACCTCCCCCCTACATAATCCCTGATCAAGCACTTGTTCACTGAGCCTCTGTCCTACCTTCCTAATGGGGACTCACCCATTAAAAAAAAAAAGAGGATGGGAGAGGGAAATAAAAAAATTACATCAGCCTAGCAATAGCTCCAATAAACAAGCGAAAACTCTAGAAACTCAGATGCTGCACAGCCTGTTACTGCGTGGCTGCACTCAGTTGCTCCTCTGCCTGCGGATGGTTTGACCACATGTGCATGTTCAGCACAGCCCAGGGGCACTGGAGGCAGAGGGCAATCTTTCAGCAGGAATTGCAACTAGGCATTATACAAATGAGATTTAAACATCTCACTGAAGCGCAGGGCCCCTGCAAGTAGGAGGTTCAATTATAGAGCTGTTACTGGCCGAGGTGCTAATACCATCTGAAAGGATTATAATACTTCAAACAGCGTAGGGCTCATCCCTCCTCAACAGTTGGTGCCAGCACATACACTAAGAGGGTCAGCAGCCCCAGAGAAGAAAGAAGTGGGGCAGCATCACACTGCCTCCGTCCTCTTCCCCGTCTTCCCAAACAGCCCAGACGCAACATGAGGTCTAAATCAGGAGGTCTACAGCCCAACTGGAAATTAATCTGGCTTCAGCTAGCAAGGACAACAAGAAATGTTTCTATAAGTATGTCAACACCAAAAGAAATACCAGGGAGAGCCTCCATCCCCTGCTAGACACAGGAAGAAACATGGTAACAAGTGATGAGGAGAAGGCTGAGATGCTTAATGCCTTCTTTGCCTCAGTCTTTAATAACAAGACTAGTTGTATTGAGGGAATCCAGCCTCCTCAGCCAGAAGACAGAGACCAGGAGAACAAGCCCCCTCATTCCAGGAGGAGATAGTCAGTGACCTACTGCACAAGTCCATGGGACCAGACGGGATACACCCGAGGGTGCTGAAGGGGCTGGCTGGGGTGCTTGCCAAGCTGCTTTCCATCATTTACCAGCAGTGCTGGCTGACCGGGGAGGTCCCGACAGATTGGAAATTGGCCAATGTGACGCCCATCTATAAGAAGGGTCAAGAAGGATGATCCGGGAAATTACAGGCCTGTCAGCTTGACTTCGGTGCCCAGGAAGCTGATGGAGCAGCTCACCCTGAGTACCATCACACAACACATGTGGGACAACCAGATGCTCAGGCCCAGCCAGCATGGGGTTATGAAAGGCAGGTCCTGCCTGACAAACCTGATCTCCTTCTACGACAGGGTGACTTACTGCTTACCGGATGAGGGAAAGGCTGTGGATGTTGTTTACCTTGACTTCAGTAAGGACTTTGACAGTTTCCCACAGCGTTCTCCTGGTGAAACTGGCTGCTCAAGGCTTGGATGGGCACACGCTTTGCTGGGTAAAAAACTGTCTGGATGGCCAGACCCAAAGAGTTGTGCTGAACAGAGTTAAATCCAGCTGGCGGCCAGTCATGAGTGGTGTCCCCCAGGGCTGGGTTTTGGGGCCACTCCTGTTTATTGCTGATCTAGACAAGGGGATGGAGTGCACCCTCAGTCAGTTTGCAGATGACACCCAGTTGGGTGGGAGTGTTGATCTGCTCGAGGGTAGGGAGGCTCTGCAGAGAGACCTGGACAGGCTGGAGCCATGGGCTGAGCCCAACTGGAGGAGTTTCCATAAGGGCAAATGCCGGGGACTGCCCTTGGGCCACAACAACCCCCAGCAGCACTACAAGCTTGGGGAGGAGTGGCTGGAGAGCTGCCAGTCAGAGAGGGACCTGGGGTGTTGATTGACAGCTGGCTGAACAGGAGCCATCAGTGTGCCCGGGTGGCCAAGAAGGCCAATGGCATCCTGGCTTGTGTCAGCAATAGCGTGGCCAGCAGGGACAGGGAAGGGATCTGACCCCTGTACTCGGCACTGGTGAGGCCGCCCCTCGATTCTTGTGTTCAGTTTTGGGCCCCTCACTCCAAAAAGGACATTGAATGACTCGAGCGTGTCCAGAGAAGGGCAACGGAGCTGGTGCAGGGTCTGGAGCACAGGTCGTACGGGGAGCGGCTGAGGGAACTGGGGGGGTTTAGTCTGGAGAAGAGGAGGCTGAGGGGAGACCTCATCGCCCTCTACAGCTCCCTGAAAGGAGGGTGCAGAGAGCTGGGGATGAGTCTCTTTAACCAAGTAACAAGGGATAGGACAAGAGGGAATGGCCTCAAGTTGCCCCAGGGAAGGTTTAGACTAGATATCAGGAAGCATTTCTTTCCAGAAGGGGTTGTTAGGTGTTGGAATGGGCTGCACAGGGAGGTGGTGGAGTCCCCATCCCTGGAGGTGTTTGAAAGTCAGGTTGACATAGTGCTGAGGGATATGGTGTAGTTGGGAACTGTCAGTGTTAGGTTAATGGCTGGACTAGATAATCTTCAGTGTCCTTTCCAACCTAGATTATTCTGTGATTCTGAGGTACAAGATTGTTCAGTCAAGCTTTGGTGTAGTTTTCCTGACACGAGAGCCCAGCTTGGCTGAGCCCCATATGCACAGTGCTGTGCATCCTGATGGCTTCATCCCCAAGATACAAGGGGTATACAGAGCACCACGGCCATGCTCTTTGTCCCATTCAGACCAGGCTGTGGGTCTCTGGAGAACAGGCTTCATATCCATCCTGCAGCACGTCCTCCAGTGCATCGGGTAGTGCTCAGCAGCAAACCAACATGGACCCTGGAAGGGTTATGTCCCACACCTCCTTCCTCTTATCCCCCTTCCACAAACTGCACAGTTCCCAAGCCAATCAAGCTCTTAAATACAAACTTAAGTGACTCCAGGCATTTGGAGGAGCCCACAGGATCCTCCTGTTTAAGTGCTTGAAGTTATGTACTTGTTTAACTGCTTCACTGACTCAGTGCCATCTTCCCCAGCTCTGTGCTGACACCAACTGCACACTGGAAACAGAGGTAGCTCTGGTCCCCGGCTATCATCTGCCCTTAAATAGACTTCTGCCCCATGGCGATTTTAGCTCCAGTTCCTTTACTTGAGGGAGGTGAAGCTCCTCTTCCTCTTGCACCAGTATGTAGGCACAACACCCAGGTGGACCTTGGTGGCAGCATCTCCAGGACCCCACAGGGATGGGCAGCATACTCATGTCTGCCAGGATCCCGCCCTGCTCCAAGGGAGGACTGGCATCTCCCACTGCTTGGAGGCGATTTACTGCCTGTCAAGGGAGACCTGAAGATCTGAGTCTGTTCCAACCCCACTTGCTGGGGGAAGAAAGAACAACAACAAAAAAAAATCAAATAAAATATTAATACAGATACCTAATTAAAAGCAAACCATCTCTCCAGCAAAGTCTGTCCTGCAGCTGAGGTCCCTGGAGAAGCTCTCAGCATTTACCATTAAGCTTCTCACTGCCGCTGACCTTTCCTTGCTCACGTACATCCACAGGCATGCTGCTCCATCTTCAAAGGATGGAGCATCACCCTCTCCTCTGCTAGCTCTGCAGGGAACACGAGTCCTTGAGGACCTTCCAGTAAGTGTCCCACTTTCTCACTTGGCCCTGAGGCCAAGGACATGCTATCACCACCTTTGCTGCCCTTCCTGCCTACTGCCCAGTTTCCTTTACCTGTCTCACCTCTAACACCCACTCCTGCATGGGCAGCGTCTGGCTCTCTCCTGTGGTGCATGCACATGTTTATACCATCAAGACACCTGCTGCATCAGGCAACAGGACTGACAAAGGCTGGAAAGTGGCCATGGCAGAAGACTTGACCTCAGGAACTAAAAGAAGACTTGACCTTCAAGAACTACAGCTGCAACCACTGCCTGGATGGAAACATCCCCATTCAGACTCTGAAGGCGGCTCTTCAGTGTCTTCCTCTCATCACCCCCACACTCAACTACCACCAGCACAGGCTGTTTTCCACTGATTCAGTGCAAGGAGCTGACCCAAGGCTAGGACAGCTGCGCCATCGTTAAGTCAGTCATGGCTAGAAACAGCTCATTGTGTATCTTCTTGTCTGTATCTGTGGTAAACGATACACACAGTCTTAAACACCCTCCAGAGGCTTAAATCTGCTAAAGTCTCTAGCCAAATGCAACGGCATGAAAAGCCACCAGGGAATTATTGATGCTTTTTTCCAGTAAGGGCACCAAAGCTTTCATTTTAAAATGGATGGCCAGGGAAGCCACTAAAATGGGGAATTCATTTGCAAATCAGGAGCAGGGGACTCAGAGTTGCAAGGAGGGGAAGATGACAGATTCATTGCTTTGATGAAAGGCCAAATTTGTTTCCAGGGCTTCCCTTAGGAGAAAGTCAGCTCAGAGTTCACACCACACTTATCAGCAAGCACTCACCACACCGGCAGCAGTGCCAGGTTAAATATACCCCCACCTCTAGCAGGCAGCCTGGGCCTGAGCTTCACGTGTGGACAGTGGTCCTATACGCCAGCTGGCCACTGTCCTGCCTCTATGAGGGGAGAGGCAATGCATGCTGCTGGCCAGCATCACGCACCCCAGCCAGATCCCAAGGAATCCCCATGGTGACCCCTATCATCTCCAACACATTGAGGAACCTCCTGCCTCCCTGTGACGATGGAGAGAAGCACAGGATCCAGGACACTGACCTCTAGAAACAACATCCAGCTACAAAATTCCCCCTGTTCCCACTTGGAAAGATGCTTTTCCTTCTCAGACCCCCCAAACCAGCTGCGTACAGAAGGGTAGCGCTGCATAAAGAACACAGACTTTAATTCTTTAAAATAATAAATTAGCCTGTAGGATAGCCTGACACATAAAGACAAATCCTGTATAATTAAAAGGGAAAGGAAGCCGATTATATCCTCCTGGCGAATATTGCTGCCTGCTTCTGTTTTATTTATACGTTACAGTGTATAATGAGCTGAATATTTAGGAGGTCAGCACAAACCAAGCTGCTGACTGGAGAAAAGAGAAGACCCAGCTCTGTCTGTGCTGGGAGCCAAGCAGGAGGACAGAGAGGATTTTTGGTCATTTCCTCCTCCCCCTGCCCACAGCTCCCCTGAGATGCTGTGGGACTGCTTGGTTCAATTGCTCACTCTCAACTGCTAGTGCTTAGGCTGCATCAGTCTTCTCAAGCCTCCATCAAAAAAGGTCTTCTGGACTCCCTCATGGTCCCCTAAGAAAGGATGAGCAAGGCCAGCCTAAGACCGTTGGCACCTATGAACTCTTCTAATGGGTCTGCAAACAGTAATTCTGGACTGCAAACAAGACCAAATAGGTTTTAAGAGTATGCAAAAGAGTCTCTGTTTCTACTAAGAATATTTATATTTTTTTTAATTTCAGGTTTAAAAAAAACAAAAAAGTTGGAAAACCTCTGCTCTGGTTCATGGTGAGCCCCCTGGGTTGATGGCAACAGTCCCTCACCGGTGCCCCCACTGCCGGCCCCATCAGGGGCTCCCCCAAGCCCTCTCCATCCTTTTTCACTGATGCCAGATCCCCCAGGCGCCTTTGACCCCTGCCAGGGAGAGTCCCCTTGGCACATCCCCACTCGCTGGGGCATCGGGAGATGGCAGAGAACATCTTTGCAGCCATTGTGCCACATTAACCAGAGCACCACGGGCAGCCCCTCCACAGCCCATCGCCACCACTCAGTGCCACGATCCTCTTGCAGCACAGCGTGCGCAAACCTGAGAGCTGTTCCCGAAAGGCCAGCAGCAACTGCACGGGGCACTAACTGGGAAAGAAATGAAGGCAGCATCCCGTGTTCCCCCTGTGCCAGCCAGCTTCAGGTCACCCCCAGGATGATCAGAGGTCAAACACATCTGGGAAGAGCCCAGACCCATGGCAGATAAATAGAGGGGCAAGAGGGAGCTCCTGCATGGACAGACAGTGTTTTGTTTTCCTTCTGTGACTTTTCAGGATGGACATGAGCTGCCTCCCAGCCATGAAGGTCAAACCACCCTTCCCAGGCTTCAGCAGGAGCAGCAGATGATTTAGTACTTAGGAGTCCATAGCTGCACTTGGTCTCCTGCTGAGCTTTGCTTGTCCTTCTGCGTAAAAGCCAAAGCTGCTACCAAAGCACAAAGCCTGAGCATCTCGGGGGTCAGAGGAGGTCTCCTCCTTCCTCACAGAGCTGGGGGTCCAACGTGCCAGAGCACAGCCTGGGCACATCATGGGGAAAGGGAGGGAGAAAAGGTGAGCAGGGAGGGAAGGGTAACAGAGTCAGCAGCTGGAGTCCTGCTCTCACCCCAGCCCTTTAAAAATCAGGCGGCTAATCCGAACCACACCTCCCGAGCAAGGAAGAGATCGTGCTGTTAATACACTTGGCATCCTCGACCCGACACGGCCTTTTCGCAGCAGCAAAGCCAGGGGTAATCCATCTGGTAATTGCTTTCATGGGGATCTTTACACTGCTTTAGAAACTAATGCTACTATCCGTCCCTGAGCAGCCGCCCTTCCAAACTGAGCAGCAACAAGGAGCAATGGATAACAGCCGCGTATTAATGTGAAGGGAAAAGTGTCTCCAAGGGAAGGAAAGCTCAGCCTTTATTTTACCTTGGTTTATTCTAATAGGGGCAAAAACCCCCTAGAGATTAGAAAAATAGACTTTCAAGCAAAATAAAAAAAATTGCAAATACACAAAAGCAGTTATATGCATGGCTTTAGCTGTCTTCAGGAAGCCACCAGCCTGCCTTTCTCCTTCCCTCGGCCAGCTAACTGCTTTTGAGGAGGAGAGCTTTACCAAATGGGCACCAAGGCACAACCTGCTGCAAGGAAGGAGCTCACCAAGGAGAACAAATGCCGTCAGTCAAAACTCCCCACTCCTGCACTTGATTTCCAGCTCTGGAAAAGCCCCGCACTCCCTCCCAGCCATGCCTCAGTTTCCCTGCTCCTACAATTAACTCACAAGGCTCCCGCTTGGTGGGAGGCTCCCCAGGGAGCATCACCTGCGCTGAGCAGCTCTAGCACAAAGGCTTCTTTTCCCATCTCTCACTCTTTGCAGAGTGGGAAGAGGTAAGAAAACCTTTGCTGGTGATTAATCAAAATGGCCCAAACCCTCTCGGAGGGCTTTCCTGGCGCATGCATGCCATGCAGTGACGTGCTGCGGGCCAGGCCAGCCCAAACCACGCCAAGCAGCTACCATGGTACCAGTGGGAAAATTCTTGGTCAGAGCACAGCCTCTCCAATACATTTAAAAGCACCACCAGAAACATGTGGGCCGCCCTACCCCACACTGATAAGATGCAGGAGCCAGGGGCAGGTTTTCTGCAGCCTGCAGGGGCAGCATGGGCTGTGGAGTACCAACCCATGGGGTGTTCTGCAAACCTTCAGTGCACAGCCAGAGACTGGAACCCACCAGTGCCCACCTGTCAGATACCATCTCACCATCAAAAAGTACTGGTGACCCATCTCCTCATCTCACACACACACCTTTTGCAGAGAGGCAGGCGTTTCTGTAACCTCAAGCTGGTTCTCAACATGCAGGCGGAAGGAGATGAAGCTCAGGTCACGGCAACAATGCTCTAGGATACATGTACTATCCAGCTGGCAGCCCATCCTCCCCACAACTCTCCTCAAGGAGAAATTAGATATAAAACATTTGTGACAGCAAGAACTGATCTAAACCTTTGATCCTCAGGTACCTGCTGTTGGAGTGTCTGCAAGATCCCAGGCCTGGGAGCAACATGACTGACAGCACCGGAGATACAGCAGCATAATTTAGAGCATATGTGTCAGCCCAACCTTCTCCTATCTCAGCTCAGTAATAGGAATAAAAAAACCCCAAATCCTGGCTAGTTAGAAATGCACTGTAGAAAGGTACGGTGACTTAGAAAATAAATAAGCCTGTTGAGAGGAAGGACTGCAGGTCCCTGCCAGATGCCAGCACAGGCACTGCGGAAGCCTCAAAAAAGTGCTGCGCCATGGGATGATGTGGGTTTAGCTGGGAATGGGGACAGGGGAGATCAGAGGCAGGGCACAGCTAGTGTGGCTTGGCCAGGCAGATCACAGGCAGACCTCTAGGGCCTGGCCACCTTCCCGCAGCACAGCCCTGCTGCTCACGCGAGCAAAGCCTGAGCAGAGCTAAAGCTGGGTCTGGGAGCCAGGGCATGGAACGTGAAAGGTCTATGAAGCAAGGACAGCCTGAGGATGACATGAGCCTAAGCTTGTATCAAGGCCTGAGCAATATTTTAGGGTAAATTTGCCCCAAAAATCATCCCCACAAGGAGAGAAGAGAACATGCTGGGAAAGAATCACAGCTTCTTCTGGGGCAAAGACCCCCTTCTGCCAGCGCAAAAGCCACCTGCTTCTCTTGAGGGACAGGCTGCTTCAAAAAGTAGGCAAATGAGCCTGAACACACACCCCACCATCCCCTCCCGCTGTGCTCATGCAAAGGTACAAGTACAGCTCCCAACATTGCTAGGAAGATGAGAGATGCAAAAGGAAAACAGAAGCAAGGGGAAACAAAACAATAAAACAACAAAATCTGTAATTGGGCTTGTAGCAAACAACATCTGTAATTTGGAGGACAACTGTGTTACCGCCAAGGGCCCATCACTAGAGGTGTCACACCCAGGAGGACAGCTGGTTCAAAAAGCACTGCTATGTCACAGCCCAGAGACACAGGACAACCTTCCCTTCCCCCTTTCCCTAATACACTGGCAACATCTGATCAATATTTCTGCACATCTCTAGGAAACAAAACCAACCAAACAAAAAGAATGGGAAAAAACCCCATTCAAAATAAAAACAAAAACAAACCTACTGCTAAGTCACCTGATGCAGCAAATTCAAAACATATCCCAAGAGCATGCGGGTCTGGATGGAAACCAGCAACCAGGCACTGAGCTTTGGTGTTATTATCAGAAAAAAAGAGAAAATCTGCATTTGGCATTGATTCTCTCTCACACATACATACAAGCTTCACTGCAATAAGGAAAAAGAATTTTTGGAGTCATCAGTCATGAAAACAGATGAAAGTCTTGATGGGCAGCTCCTGCTTGGGCATGCACCAGCCCCTTTGCCTGACGCAGGAAGATGTTTTCTCCACCGTGGCAAGGCCATACGGCTAACAGCTCCCAGCACACTCCTGCTCGGCTCCACCATGACCAACCCATGTCTGGAGGCAGCAAGCCTTGCCACATACCTCAATGTGTCCAACCCCAAAACCTTGTCCTCTTCAATGCAGACATCAAAGTGCTCCCATAGATGGCATTTTGTACTAGTGCCCAATGTGAGGAGGCACCATGCATGTGGGCAAGCAGAGCAAGGGTGATACAAGCCAGTGGCAGGGTTCCAATCAAGGCAGAAATAAGCCCACCCCCTCCTAAATCTGTTGGCTCTTGATGCTTTGGCAGCATTGGGCTTTGAGGGGGTTGTAGCTGTGGGCATGGTACAGCTTCTTGCAGCCCTGTTGGGTAGCAAGTCAAAACATGCTCCATTCATTGGGCATAGCAGCATGGAGGTATCACCACACAAGGCTTGCCCACCCATCTACCAGAAACAAGTTGATAGGCAACACCTCCAGGACCTCCAAACTCAAAGAGCCAGCACCAAAGCAGCCTGATGCTCTCTTCAACAAAGAGCATTTTGCACCGGATAGACACTTTAGCTCCACCAGAAGCTGCACAATATCTACTGAAGGTAAAGGTCCCTGTTCTCATCAAGCCAAGGGGGGAGAGGTGAAGCACCCCACACAATGCAAGGAGTGGAGAGCAGAGGCTGGACCCACTTTCAGGCAGCCCCACCACCCAGCTGGGCCGTGGCTCATCCTGCACGCCTCTGATCCCCCTTGCTCCTGCAGCGACACGCTCCCCTTGCCAGCAGCACTGCATTAAGGATTAGGTGGGATCAGAAGCGGGATAATACAAATGAGGTCGTGTTTGCTGCTGACAGTAGCTGCAAAGAAATGAGGAGCCAGTCTTCCCAGCCAGAGGGAAATGAGATGCTGTTAAACTCTGGCCAGACAGGAGAGGAAAGGAGGGGTATGGCTGAGTCTGGGCTAATGCAGCTTCTCTGCCTACAGGTTTGGATATACCACTGCAGCACCTGATGGCCCACAGCTAGAGGGGGAAGGGAATCTCCTTGCAGAGGAGCTCCAGTCAGTTCCTGGTGAAAACCAGGGGAGGTGGGGAGTGGAAGCAGTAGGGAGGCCCTCCGCCACCGCAGGGAGATGTCTTGCATCACCTCTGCATGGGTCTGCATAACTGGAGATGAAACAAAACCCTTTTGTGGTCTGGATGGTCCTGAAAGCATGAGTCAAGCCCCAGACTGGTGATGCTGTTTCCCTTAATGCTGGGCATCCACTGGCTTATTTCTCCTCCTCGGTCTTGCCGAAGCAAGCAAAAGCCACAACACCTCATGGCAGGAAGAGGGGGGACAGAAACCCTGTGGATGGAGAAGATCTGCAGAGGAGCAGACATACTACTCCACAGACATTTCCCCAAAACACAGCAGTCAGTGCAGAGGCCCTACCAGCTGCAGGGCCGTCTGGCTTGAGCATCTCAACCAGCACTGGTCCTGACAGCTCTAAAACAACCCCACCTGACTGCTTTTATATTCGATTTACTGCTTGTAAAGGCATCTCCAGATCGTAAGCTCCAGCTGAGCATTTTCATGCTCTTTTTGCCCTCGGAGCCCAGAAGAGAGAAAATTCTCATAAGACATGCTCTGGACACACAACCGCAGGCTCCCAGCTCTGAGTGGGATGACCTGCCACCAGCTCATGCACGGCCCCAGGAAAGGCAGGGACACAGAGCCCCAGGTGCAACACCCGCTGAAGCTCCAGCAAGCCTGCACACAGATGGCAATGGGACCTATCCCTCCACAGCCGGCAGCATATGCTGCTGCTGCTGCCCACATCGACGCAGACGCCTGAGGAGACACACCAGAAATAACTGGTTACACAAGCCAAGGCTTTCTCCTATGCAGGCAAAGAGAGCTTTAATCCCAAACTACCATGTACAGCTCAGCATCTGAATGCATCTATCCTTCTTGCAGCAGGAGGAACAACATCTCAAGGGCAACAAAATGGACCTAAAAAAGTCCTTAATAAAAGATGGTCAGAGGGAGGTACCAGTGGCTTGTGACAGCTAGGCTGGTGAACCTCTGTATGGCAGATAGCTTCTGCTCTTGGTCTGCCAGCAACCTTTATGTCTGCTCTAAAACAGGGGCAATAATGCTCACTTAAGAGTCTCATGCTGAATTAATCGTTGCAAAGTGCTCTATGGTTCAGCAACAAGAGATAGGAAGGCAGCACTAAGTACAATCATAGCTGTACTCAGCAAGACTAATGGTCTGTGCTGTGCTATGGTCCCTGTAAGCCGTCTCTAACACTGCTTAATGCTTCAGAGCAGGATGTGCGGCTGTGCCGTTGGCAGGGGTGCACCCTCCGCCCTGCTCTGGACAGGGACCAGTACCACCTGTCCAGGTCCCCATGTCAGCAGGGCGTCTCGTCTCAAGTCAGGCACAGCCACTGAGGTTGTACCCAATTGTACCACCTGGCTCTAAAACTGCTGAGCAGAGGAATGTCGTGTTCGGAGGAGAAGAGAAAAAAATTAAATCTGGTGAAGCTAAAGGAAACAAGTTATTTTAAAAGGCTTCTTCCTCTCTGACAACTCCAGACCTGTTCCTGGGCTCTCCACCCAGCAAGCAGCATCAACCAGGCAGAGTGAGGTGAGGCAGGGCACACATGGCAGCACCTGTCCAGGGGGTCAGCACCACGTAACGCAGCCAGCAGAGGGGTGCAGAGCAGCAGGGGGAGGGATGAGGGTTTCGGTCCCCATCTGGCAGCAGAGCAGACTTCCCTCCGCACCCCAGGTGGAAAGGACCTGTGTGCCCACAGCTCCCTCTCTACCAAGCTGCTTGTTTCCACAGCCAGTCCCAGATTTCCACAGCCCAGTTTCCTTACAGGGATGTGGTAAATTAAATATATCAGTGTATATTCATATATATGCATGCATATTTCCTGCTCATTTACACACCCTTCTCTGCAAAGAGCCTCCAAGCTGAACTGACAGAGCTGCCCTGAAGATGTGCTGGGGGCATGGAGAGGGAAATCTGACCCCCAGGGAAGCAGGGTGACAGTTACACACAAGAGGGTTGCTCAGAAAGGCAGCAGGGCTGGGTCACATCTGCGTAAATACTCCATTTCCGATGTGAGTCTTGGCAGAAAAGACCTGGGGAAAACTACAGGCAAGTGAGCACAGTGACATCTCTTCTGAGCACCCTCCCATCTTCTCGTTTAACACCTGCACAGCCCTTTTTTCCCCTGCATCTCTCCAGTCACCGCTGAACCCACACAGGCTTTCAGCAGCCAGAAGATGCTGTTGCAGAAGTATCCTGCATCCATCCACACTGAACCAGTCCCTGACAGCTTCCTTTGATGATCCCAGTCTGGAAGAGATGGAAGCACTTCTATCCACCCTTTCTCTGCCATCAATGATCTTCCAGATCTCCAACACAACCCACCTCATCCATCCCAGGCTAAGCAGCTCAAGCCTACTTCTCGCAGAGAAGCCATCCCAAAGCCTTGATCACCCTATGTCCCACCTCCGCACCGTTTCCACCTCTCTGAGATGGCTGGGAACAAACAGCAGGTAGGATTTGCTAGAGATTCGTTCAGCAGTACCCTGCTTGCTCTTGCCCCTTGACCACCATGGTTCTCCAGCAAGGCAACCAACCTGCCCACCACACTCCAGCCCTTGGTGCTTGCTACGGGGCCAGCTGCGGTCCCTGAGCACCACCCACCTCCACCAGCAGCACTGTAAAACCCAAGTACAAGTCACCCAGGAGAGGCTGTTCAACAGTCCTGTCCTCTGCCTTGCTCCTTAAATGTGACTTAAAAAAGACAAGCAGGACAAGTCTCATTATTTGAAAATACAAGTTCAGGCTGCTAAAAGGGACCAGGGTCCTGGTACACAAGGACAAGATGTTCTTCCCCTCCACAAGGCATTTGGCAGGGGCTCTGCTATCTCCAGTACCACAGCTGAGCTCCAGCAGGCTTGCTGTGGCTTATTCCACAAGCCCTGCCTGGCACCAGTGATGCCAAATGGGAATGGGCAATGCAAATGGGAATGGGCAGTCCATGCTGCCAGAGCATTGGTGAACACAGGAAGAAGTGGTGAACACAGGAAATAAAATAAAAACTCTTCTTTGTGTTTCAATTTAATATTTTATCTATACTGGAAGCAGCAGGGAAAATATGGGAAATGTGAAGCAAGTAACCACTCTGGCTCAATAGCAGGAGAAGCCAGAAGAAACACTAGGGCATCTAGGGCGAGCTCTGCAAGGCTTATTTTAAAATGTTCCCTCCGCCAACACAGATAAATATTTGAGCAAAAATATTACACAAAAAATCAGTTGACTCACGAAGAGCAAGCACGTTAAATATAGAAAATAAATTAAATAATTAAAGGGCAAAAGAAAAGTGATTTTAGCCATGTTTTGAGCATAATTTTCATTACAGCCTTACATGGGGAGCTACCAAGCTGCTTTTAATCGTCAGGGTGGGTGAAGCAGGTAGCAAAGCAAGCTTTTGCATGCTCCCAGGCCATACCTGCCCCCGTTGGGAAGAGCAGAGCTGTGCGGCTGCTATGGGGAGCTCCCCTCAGCCACTGCCCTGTGCCCCTGGGGCACAGCACAGCTTCACTCGGGGCTCCCCATCCCTTCTCCTCATCCTGGTGGGGCAGCTAAAGTGCAGGGACAGTGACTGCTTTGCCCACAGTGGCCCAGAAACTCTCTGTGGGATGTAAATCCACCAGGAATGTGCCATAAGCTGTTAGCCCAACCACTGGGCTCTCCCACAGCTGCAGATATACATGGCAGCTCTTCGAGTACAGTCCAACATAAGCTTTAAAAAAAAAAAAAAATTAAAAATGCAATCCTATATATAACTTTCGTATCATTTTGCCTTTTCTAAAAAGTCCACTAAAGCATCATGGATTCGCTTTTCCCAAGCGGGAGACTGACATGCCTGTGGCTAAGCAGTGTCCCCTGCTCACCGTGCCACACTGACCCCCGTCTTGAGCCCCAAGCACCTTCTATTCTCTACCAGTGCTGCTGGAAGTAGCAGAAAAGAGGACTAAATCACTATGGCAAACTAATTTAAACAGAACAGAAATCTTCCTAATCTTTGTCAGGCCACCCTCTTTGTATTTTTCTTGACATCAGCTCTACAGGGATAGAAGAGAGAAGTACACGCCATGGGCTGCTGGGCCACAAAAGGTGCAGTCCAAGCAGCAGGAACAAATTCAAGCAGTGAATAAGAGTTGTGGTTAATGGTTCGCAAATGTTTTATGAATGCGCTTTGCGTCTTCCTTGGTCATGAGTGATGCCTGTTGCTCACAATGGGCTGTGCATCCCTATTGCAGCCACCAGTGCTACTGATGTCCCCTTCAATATGTCCATAATGTCCTTGCAGCAGGACCATGGGGAAGAGGAGGTGATGCGGGGTGGCATCATTCAGTCCCCTCTGGGGTGGTGCAAAGCATCAGGATGCCACTTTGCACCCCAAGGCATAGTGGCTGCTGCAGGTGCCCCCTCAGCTCCCGGGGTAGCCATATTCAATCTGAAACATCAAATTTGCCCACTCTTCCCAGGCTATAGAGCGACCCTTAGAAAACCTAGTAATACTGAGCCTGCTGCTTTTCCTGCCTCACTTCAATGTGTGTGGCTCAATTCTGGTTTTAATTGCAAAGTCCCCATATTCTGCAAACCAAATGTAGCTGAAATTGAAAAGTAAAACCATCTACCAACAAAAATCAAAGCACTACACTGCAAAAACTGAGATGGACAAAGCAGGGAGCTTAAATAGGGAGGGGGAAAAATGGCAATTACATTAATAGCATATTTTCATTCGTAATAATCTGAGAAACACTGGTAATGTCACTGGAAGGTGAGCTATCCTCAGCCCAAGGAGACGTGGCTATTTATGAAACCATCTGGCTGTCAGCTGCTCAAACACGGCGCGAAGGTGAAGTGTAAACGGCCCCTGCATCACACCGCCGTGCTAGCTGCGGTCAGGCTACAGCCAGGCTGGCAGCAGCCCTCTGGGCAGAGAGAGGATGCTCCGTCCTCCACCTTGCAGGGGGGGAGGTGAAAAAAAAATCCAGAAATCATCTGCATTATGGAGAGGAATAGCAGTCTGCAATGTATAGGGGTATTTTTTCATTGTATGTAACTTGTTTATTTAGGAAGAGGTTTATAAATCATTGCTTTCTCAAAAGTAGGCATGAAGTAATGGCTACAGGAGAGTATTTCTTTGCTTTTAAGCCAGCAGCGCACAAAAATAATCAGATCTATTTAATGGGCTGTTGAAACAGTGTAATGCCAGTCTCTTATGTTATCCTGGTTCCTAACGATTTTGTTAACCAAAGAGCTGGAAGGAGATTGACTGGGCACTCCTGGTCTCTGCAGTTATATTCTGCTCAGACGCAAGCAGGAACTGTATCTGAACAGCAACAGGTAGGATGACATCTAATGCCCACCCCCATACCTCAACATTGTCTGGTTTGAAATAGAGTCCTTGTGCCATTTACTGGCAGTAAAACTAATCGGATTCTGTAAAAAACAATCCATAAATGCACAGACTCCAAAATGAATGGCTTCCTTTCTGTTCCATTTATGGGAGGGCTCTTTTATGGATATCTATATGCTGGCGTAAAAATTTCAGGGACAACTTTTCTAAGTCTTCATTAAATTCAAGGGTATTTTTGTAGAGAAGACAGCTTCAAAAGAAACTGCTATTTCACATCACAGCTCGTTATTACCCACACACCTAAAAGAGTGACGCTCACCCATGAGGGCTGCCCCGACCATGCCATGTTCCCCATGGGCACACCGAAGCCGCAGGGGGGGAAACCAAGGTCAAGGTTAGGACGAGACACCAAGCCCCAAACTCAACGCAGGGAAACAACAGGCCATCGTCCACCAGCATCCCCATCCCTTTGAGAGCGGCCACCACACCCAACAAAGAACATTGCCAATGGCAAAACGCTGCCCAGGCGCGACCTCGGGACCCCAATAAAGCTGTAGTACAGGGGTGTGCCCTGCTAGCAGGGGGACTGCTGTCAGTGGAGGGTTTCCAGAGGGGACAAATAAATTCATTAACTGAAACCGAGCGCTTTTGGGCAGACCCCAAGGTGAATGTTTCTTGACTAAATACTTAATGAAATTGAAAGAAAAAAAAGAAATATTTCTTCCTCACCCTACCCACTGTGTTAATATCAGGGGATGGGGGTGGGAGGTTTGGGGCTTAGGGGTTTTTTTTGGAGGAAGCAAAAAGACTGTATGATCTGTTTCTCACTTCTGAAAACAAAAGTTTATCACAGCAGTCTGCAAACTGAGAGATTATTCAGATTTCTGTCTCCACAAGGATATTTCTTCCAAGACCACTTTCCTGAAAACGCTGCAATAATTCCTGCCCCAGAAGCAAGGTAGGGATGCTGGGCAACCCCCTGCATTGCTCACCGAACCAGCTCTGCATCCCCTTCTCACCTCCCAGCAGCGCAGGCTCTGGAGATAGCCTTAAGTTCCACTTTGTGGTCCCCAGCCCCCCTGCTGCAGTCAGGGATGCTGCCACACGCCTTCCCCTGGCATCAGTCCATCTGACTCTGATTTCATCGGTACTGCTCAGATGCAATGACTGCCAGCTCCAAGAGCTGAAAATAGATGGGCGGATAAAAGACAGGTCAGATACGCACGGTCCACAAAACTAGGTGTCCCTGGTCCCTCCTGATCCACAGCTCTCCAGCCTTCTTCAGAGATGGTGACCCCCACAGACCAGCTTCACTGCTACTGGCCAGTAACACTGACAACCCTTGGTTAGTCCGCTGGGACTGCCTTTGGAAAAAGCCAAAAGGCAGAAAACCACAAGCACATCACCAGATCCTCTACCAGGAATAATTTTCCATGGGGCTTACAACTATCTCGAACATAAATTGGGATCAAGGGAAAAATGTACAACTGAGCCCTTTGTACATCTGCAATGATCCCTCTTGTCTCTGGCAGCTTAACATCTCCAGAAAGATGTAGCTCTGCTGTAGGAAAAATAGCTCCTAAGTGCTCCCAGTCATGACAGATCCCAAGGCACATAGCAGATCACCACAGCCTCCTGGCCAACGGCCAGGCTCACAGAATTGAATTTCATCTTACCCTCTTTCACCTCTTTCTTCAGCCACAGAGGCTTTTCTTCATCTCTCCTTCCTCACATTTCACTTCCAAGGACACAAGACTACAACAGCATTGTTTTTTCTCCATACTCAACCTCAGAAAACAAATCGTTCCCAAACTGTTTGACCAGACACCTTGTCTCAAACACTAGCCAGGAAGATGCAAACCTCCCCACGCTGGTTAGCTACATGCAACTCCCTTACAAATGATGCATTTCCCCAATTTTTTGCCAGCAAGAGACTGTCCTGAGTCACAAGACTTTTTTATTTGTCCTCTCTTTTTCCTCCTCTTATAAAACTGTTGCTGAGGATGGCCATGAAGGTATCAGATCCTTCTGCTGCCAGCCATCAAGTGCTCAACCTCACAGGAGCTTGGCAGCAGTGAGTTCCACTGATGAAATCCCAGCCTCTCCCTGCAGATAACTTTCCATCATTCACCTTAACTTCTTCCAATCCAGGATCCCTCCCAGTGAGATGCCCAAAACTCAGCAGCACACTCAAGGCAGGGGCATGCTCCTGAACTACCGACCAGTGTTACAACTTCATCAGCATGACTAACTCTTCACTTTCCCCTTGGATTTCTGCTTTTTCCCCATCAAGAATGACAATTCTCCAATGATTTTAGCTAAATTTAACTCAGTTTTAGCTAATTTGGCTAAGATTTTGCTAAATTTAGCTAAGTAGCTAATTCTACAAAGCATTCCCCCATTAAATCTTCCTATGCCTCAAAGTCCCCATCTATAAAAAGAGAATCATTATCACCGATTTGTCTCCAGATGACAGAGGCTTTAAATCACTGCCACCCAACATCTGGTTTGCAGCCCACAGGGAGCTGCCGGGCACCATTCAGCTCCGAGTGGATAATTACCCACCAGTGGAGATGACATCAACTCTGCTCCAAACACCTTCTTATCCCCAAAGCATGAGCCGGGGTTGAGGGACACAGTCTGGGCAGTCCAGGGACCCAGAAACTGCTGCTGCCTGCAGAAATCAGTAGAACACTTAAGCCTTGGAGGCTGCCAGCCTCTTGCCAGCAGGGAAGTGCTTCAAAATTATTTTAAAAAAGGCAGCTAAGGCAGGCAGAAAATGGAGAGGTTACAACCTTAAGAGCTGCAGAGACATTCAAACAATACTATCTCGGCTCAAACCTTCCCTGCAGCTGTAGACAGTGAGACTATAAATTGGTCTGTGATTTAGCTCCATTTGGTGTCCTCTATTCAGTCCTGTGCCTCGGCCTATGCTGCGATACCAGCTTTCACCCTTACCTACACCATTCATTAGCTGCTTTCAGAAAGTGAAGAGGGGAAAGTGGGGTGCCAGCACAGCTCTGCACACACGGGAACCCCCTTTTCCTTCCCCAGCAGGTCCCACTGCAGCACCTTGAGTCATCACTTGGACCACAGTGCCATGCCAAGGGGCCCTGGTCAAGATAGATATTTCATTTCATAGCCCATCCATTGTTGCGCAGGCTATTTTCTTACCAATTTTTCCTTTTTTTTTCTTTTTCTTTTTTTTTTTTTTATCTGCTCCCCCTCAGTTCACATTACAGCCATCATTTATCTCCACAGCACCAGCAAGCTGATTTACTGCCTCAATCAGCACAGCTCCAGCATGAGCTGCGTGAAAAAGGGGCGCATCAAGCCCAACATACAACAGGGACCTGGTCATGGGAGCCTGGCAGGACAACAGGGAGGGACACGGCAGAAAATCACCCCATAAACCAAGAGCACCAACAGTGCAATTTTCTTCACTCTCTCTCATTGCGGCAAACCTGCGAGGATGGGGCAATGCCAGGACAGATAGACAGATGCCCTTGAAGCTGAGTGCTTCAGGAGTAGAGGAGATTTGGGCACGAAGATTTTTTTTTCCTCCCTAACCAGGCAGTGGAGAAACCTGCTCCACCAGGATCGACTTGGAGCATTTCTGCTAAGCACCTAGTTAACTCTCCCTCTCCTAATGAACAGCATGACAAGCTCAAAAATCAATGGAGGCTCGTCGAACCCTGAGTAAAGGCTCCTGCCGGCACCCAGCCAGGCCTCCCTGCTGTGCTGCTCTCCCTAACTGAAACCGACGGGGAGCGATTAACCGACAGGTTTGTTAATGGCCACCCAGTCAGGACTGTTATCACTGAGACCCCATGAAAGCAACCCATGGAAACGAGTCATTTGTGGAGGTGCCAGCCTTCTCCCTGGCAATACCAGTGCAGAGAAGAAGGGCTGCTGAGACCACTGTGGTGCCTCCAGGAACTGGCCTTGCAAAAGCCCCCACAAACAAGGCTGTTTGGCTCAGCACCCCTCTCCAAGACACCCACAGCCCCTGGCCCCACAAGCTAAATCCAAGTCTTTATGGCCAGACACCACACATTTTGGAGCCCTGGGATACCTCCAAGACCAGCCACCCGCTTACAATACATACAGTTGAGCGGGGAAGCAGGCAGGGGAGAGAGGACACAGGGAACTGCGTGGGATGGGGACCAGCCAAACAAGTGAAGGAGGGTACCAAGGAACTGCTTTTGACTCTTCCCTAAAATACCTGGCAGGCTGAAGTCCCCGCTGCAGCATCTGGGGCTGCATGCAAGGAACGAGGCTTTGGTGGGGAAACAGCTGTGTCCCAGCGCCAGCCAAGGAAACCCAGGAGCTGAGATAATGACACCAGCATGGCAGGTAACGGACGCTCCCCAAATCCAACTCCAACCAACCCGAAGAGGAAAAACCAACAGGGTGCAGCTTCCTCCCAGCATCCAGAGAGGTTAGGGTAGACTGGGGCCCTTGCACAATGAGCAGCTGCTCGCTTCAGCTCCAAAAGCCTTCCCACACCTCTGCCACAACACTCCCCGCCACTCTCCCATTTGCTGCACTATCAAGTATATATCAGTATATATATATATATATACATACCCACACATAAATATACCTATCTTACCCAGCACACTGCTTTTCCCATCCACATTTGAACAGAGTACGAGGAGAAGCAGCATGTACAGCAGTGCTGCATCACACGTGTCCCCAAAGCCCTGACCCCAGGGCTCCTTTCCCTCACAGAACCCGTGCCCTGTTCTCTTAACTTCTCCACATGGGGCTCGTTTCCCATCTTATTTCATGGCTCTGAATCATTCCCTCTGTGTTTTGTTTGCTTAAAAAGAATGTCGTTACTTAAGAGATGGAAAAAAAAAAAAGGAGGCGGGGCAAACGGGGGGGATTTAACTCTGCCTTTGAATCTCCTGGCTGGAGGGGCTTCACACACGATTCAGTGTGGCACCGGTGATTTAATCATCGGTGCGATGCTACCGCAACAGCACAGACAGCAGCGCCTGCAGGAGGAACGTTCTCTCTAACAGCATGAATATTAAGGCATTTAACAGCCCTTGTAATCACACTGTGGGTCCTTGCAAGAGCACAGCCAGGCAGCACGAGGGAAGGCACTAAACCACGCTGCTGGGTTATCAAACTTTGTCATGCTCCTTTCGGCATCTGAAATCAGCCCCACTTACAGAAAAGCGAGCGTTGGCTTCCCAGTACGTTCTCTCAAAACAGAATCTCATGCAGCAAAAGCCCTTAAGCATGTGTTGGGATGAAATGGGTGGCTTTAAAGCCCCTTTCAGTCAAAGCTGGCCCTCTCTGGAATTTGGGTCCCTGTAAGATGGAGCAAACATTAAGACCTTCAGCAAATTAATCTCCTGTACCTGTGTTTGAGGCACTAGGAAAGGATTATTGAGAGAGGAAAAGCAATCCTGAGCATGGCATGAATTTAGCTGCACCTCGGAAACAGAGATGTATCACACTTTTCAGGTCAAGTGTTAGTCCATTCTCAATGGAAAAAGATCCCCAGCTTTTACACTCCAAAAGCATTTACTTTTTCATTGGCTTAATATCATTAAAAAAAAAAATCCTGTGATTTCAACGCAGAAACAGTTATCTATTGCAACATACTGTAATGACATGCCTGCAAAATACAGCCACTCCTGCCCTATGGACTTGAAACACAATTTCTGCAAATTAGGGAGAAAAGTAGGAGTTCATCTGCTTTATCTTTCTGATACAATAATGGCTGCTAGTTCTGCCTGAAGATGGGGAGAACATCTTGAGCCCCAAGCTTGTGTTCAGAAAGCAAAATGCTGGCTTGCCCAAAGCCATATGCACAGCTGGTGCTAATGCCCAAACCAGTGTTAATACCAGGAGATCTGCATCAAAAATTAGTTGATTCCAGATGACATTTACATATAGAAGCACAGAATTGTTTGGCTGAGATGGTGCAGGCAGGTTTTGGCTGGACTAACACTCACATTGCTGGGTGCTCCCACCTCCCTGGTTATCTCAGCACAGCCAGTGCCCCAGAGGGAAGGGAAACAACCACCTGGCCTTTCATTCACACCTTTAATTATTCAGCTTATATTGATATAAAATTAATTGAAGTGGAATAAACTTTTATCTCAAATACAGGTGTCTGCACACAGGCATCACTGAGATTCAAAGGTGCAAATTACACTTTATTTAATGAGCTCATTTCCAGCTATTGCATGGGCAAACCCCTGTGCTGGACCTGCACGTGTTGCTCCACCTGCAGCAAGTGCCTTTATACCAGCTTCTGCTCCAGTTTTACAATTGCAGTCTAAGTACAATGCTCTAGTTACATAGCAGATGTACAAGAGTTTGGTCAAATAGCAGGAATGTTCTTCACTTATGGGATGCATCCAGTGTCAGGATTTGGCCACGATGCCAGCAGTGAGACCTGACCTCCAAAGGATGCATAACACACTGAGCGCAAAGAAATCCTGTTTTGCAGAACACCAGTCGTGCCTGTTGGGGAAGGCTGACCACACTTCACGTCCCAGCAGCTGGTGCCCTTGATGCTGACACATTTTCCTCCTGCCTCACACACACTAGCGGAGCTTCTGCTTGCAAAGGCCAAATTGGAGCTGACTTTCCTTCGCTGACATTGCCTCCAGAAGGCAAGGTGTCCTCACCTCCCCAAGCCCCATGGTGCCTCAGGTGAAGAAAAACATCTGGACGACTTTCCCCAGCATTTGGATGCCTGCTGGAGCTTGCTCTCACCTCACAAGTTAGACTGTGTTTATATTTTACGTCTGGTTTGGGAAATATCATGTTTCTTGAGTGCACGGGTGCATCTGGGAGCTCCATGTTGAGGAGACACATCCATATCTGTGTGCAGTAATGCAGGCCGTAACACCAGCCAACAACACTTTTCTCATCATACGATTCTCTTCCTTGCCACTTGCAAGTCTAACTTCAAATTTCAGGTATTTCACTTGAAGATGTCCTGGTGACCTCTGTTTTGAGACGTCCTTCCTTCTCCAAGCTCTAGGGCTGGGACTTCAAATTGGGCAGATGACAGCCTCTCTAATGGGCTCAGATATTTCACTCTCCCCCTGCAAATGACACTAAACCAGGCAAAGTGAGAGGCTTTTGCAAAGCCTAATTTTGCACAAATACCTGACCACAGCAGCTGAAGTCTCAGCAGATTTCAGGCGGTTTGTAGGCTTGATCTTCTCACCATTTCTAGTGCTGACCACATCCGTCACATATCACCTCTGCAAGAGGGACATACATCCTTATTTATCCAGGATCTGTGCAAATACAATTATTACTGCCTGTGAAGCCCTTGGCTGCCAGAGCACTGAGCATGACAGAAAAGTCTGTGTGGAAGTGCATAATGTTGTCCTCCATCTATGGGCTTGGGTTCAGCAGGGAGCAGTAAGAAATAAAACAAAATAGTTGCTTGAAAAGGGAGCAAGACCATACAGCATCCTGGGTGTGTACTCTTGTACATGATCACATTGGGGAAGATTAAAACTACACCTATTTCAAGGGGCTAATTAAAGTGGTGATGGATACGGCAGCACAATCCACTTTAAAAATCTCAGTCCTGGTCCTCAAACACCCAGAACAATATTTTTGTGGGTAGTTAATTATATGGTAAAAAATGTCAGAACTTAAGAAAAAAAGGCAAACTGATTTTCCTTCTTGCTTCCCAAATATCAACCCCACAGCACAATCACTGCTAACAGCTTGCCAAGACATGTGCCATCTCTCTGCTGCAGCAAACTGTCCGTCCGTCCATCCACCCCTCCCCTGCTCCATGCCATGGCAGTGGGGCTGAGAGAGCTGGTGCTGGCCAGCCCCAGGCAACACTTGTCATCTCCTCCACCACAAAATTGGCTCCTCCCGCACCTCTTCCAGCAGACAGGACTACTGGGGCACTGCTGGGCAGAACACCCATCCCCAGGGGCTGCATGGTGGTTGGTTCTTTCTTTTCTTAAGAGACCTAAACAAGAGATCTTCCTGCAGGATGGGAGGGCTTCTCGCAAAGCGTTTCACAATACCGCAAGGAGCACACCGCATGCAGTCTACACACTGTACACGGTTTTAACTCCGAGTGTTATACGGATATTCATCCATTTTGATCTCAGTTGCAGGAGCAGATGGCTGGTTAATGCATGTTTGAGTCTCTCTCTCTCCAAATTACACCATATTATCATGCTGAGAAAATGCAACGGGCATTATAAACACCACAATTCTTTCCTGCTCCCTCCCTGTCCAGCTCCGCTCTTGCCAAAACGCAGGACTGTGCAACACAACAGCTTCCCTCCCAGCTCGGCTCCCAAACACTTGCTCCAGCAGTCCCCATGCATCTTCCCACTGCGCACAACTGCTGGAAAAAACACCCGCCTTTCCCAAACAGACCCTGAGTTTCATATTTCAGCTTGGAGAGGCCAAAGCACAAAGGGGCTGCATCCCAAACATCCCCCTTGGGAGATCTCAAAGAATATTAGATGATGTAACTCCATCCTGAAGGATCCTGAATCAACCCATTGGGTGGAGCAGATTACCCTGACTCAGAAGAAAAAACCTCTTAAAAAAAAAAAAAAAAGTTTAATAAAAAGAACTGACCCAAGCCATTGAAAATGAGACTGCTCACACCTGTAACTCCTCCCTTCCATCTTTTCTCTGCTTCATGTAATGACAAGCAACTAAAAATTCAATCCACAAAAAAGAAAATATGTGCATGAACTCCCCCCAGCCTGGGGGTGGCTGCAACTGAGGCCCACGCTACTGAACATATTCATGTCTTATTTGCAAGCCATGTGCCTCCATAATGTGTTATGAGGTGTGTTTGTAACTGGCGGATGCCGACAGTGGTCCTTGAGGAGGAAATGGTGTGTGTCTAAATGCAGGCAAAGCTATTTAGAAAGCCAAGACAAAGCAGCCTTGCTCTCCTTGCTTGGGCCAAATTACATCCTTTGGACTTATTCCGTGAGCGGCTTCAAAAAAAAAAAAAATCCATCTCAATTTCCTTGGCCCTGCAAATCCTGTTTAGAGAATAGAAGGTGATTTCAGAGCTTGTTTGGTTTTGCACCGCACGAACCCTGGTCTCCTCGTATCACTTTCCAGTCAGGTTTACTGCTGGCATTTCCAGTAGACAACCAAGGAGGGAAAGGCCAAAACCCTCAGTCACACTTGAGACTGAGGGGAAAAAATAAAATTTAAAAAAAAAAAAAAGAATAATAATCATCTATCTTTCCCTTGTCTTTCAGCCTGATCTGAAAATGAACCAGTTTTGCTTCTGAATCAATTCTCTTCTGGCACCGCACTTACCGTGTTCCTTTCTGAGACAAGATGCAATCATTAGCTCACCTTCTCCTCCAAATAATATCACAAAGACGGAGCTCGAGCTGCTTTGCAGTAAATCATCACTACCTTCTCCCTACGTGCAGCAAGGCAGGGTTTGCAGGAGACACAAGGCCCCCCTAGCCCCACAGGTGCTACCACCAATGACTCTGCATCCCTTCTGACTGGGGACAGTCCCCAACACAGCATGTGTCCCCCCCCTGGAGAACTGAAACCAGCACACTGCCCCTTCCTGAAATGTTTCTCTGACATGCTGAGGACCACCACACCTCTCTTGCTCCCTCAGGGATGCACTAAATATTAATTAAGGCTCATAAGGAGATTCCAAACAGCAGGATTGAAGGCAAACTATTAGTACTACTAATGCCACCTCCATAAACAAAGCAGTGAACTCCTGCTGAACCTGTCACCACTGATCATTTTCCAAAGGCAGGCATTAACGATGAGAAATACTCCTCCTCCCAGCACTGCCACGCCACAGGCACCCAGAGCCCCAGCCCCCCCCAAACACCAAACACCCATCTCACGGCAGGCGGCTTCTCTACAGACTACTCTATAGACTGATCCAGCTCAACTGAGGGCTGCCCTCCCCACCACAGCAGCAACTATATGGGAAAATCTTTATGTAGGCAGCCCACCTTCCCAGGCTCCTATGGAAATACATAGGAAGAGCGGAGCAATACTAATTTAGACAAGCAGAAGCCGGGGCCCCAAGATCTCCTCCTTGGCTCACGCTTCCCGTAATGCTGACTCCTGCTGAGATTTTGGAACCAAAAAGGGGAAAGAGGGTGGGAAATCAATTTAATTGCAGCTTAGTAAGCAACCGTGCTAAGTGTTGCTGGCAAAATCTGAACATTTCACTGTGAGAGAAAGGGAGGGGAAAATGGCTTTTTCATTGCATGGGAAAGTGGATTAAGAGCAAA
>NW_020799097.1:106704172-106708504 GCF_003259725.1 Athene cunicularia | reverse complement strand
TCCTCACCCCTTCCTTCTTTAAACAGGAGGAAGCCAGCAAGAAACACACAGCTAACGCCAACAATCTCCTGCTCGTCCTACTCCAATTAATAGTCAATCCACTGCACCCTTTGTCGTTAGGCTACACGTAATTACCCCTTCATGCAAACATCTTTCTTAAACAGATCCTACTTTTGCTTTCTCTGCAGATACATTCCCCATAATTGGTTTTATTGCACCAAATGCTGGGCTGCCCTCACGGAAGGGAAATGGTTGTAACTGTATTTCTCCCAGCTGCAGTAGGTTGCTTTTGCATTTCTACAGCTTTCCCCAAGCTTGTTTTTTCCACTGGCAAAGAGACCAGAGCACCCAGAAGTACCAATCTGGCATCCCGTGGGCTGTGCACACTGGACACGCACATCCACAGATCCAGGAAAAATACTCATCTCACAACACCTCTGCTCAAACCCCATATTCATCTACCTGGGGATTAGCCAGCCTGGGACAAGAACACTGCACCTGCACTGATACAGCTTATAAAATGGTGCTATTTGCAAGGCTGCTGCTCCCAGTGCTGCCCTTCCAGTGCTTGCCCAGCTTGCATGGGCTAAACCACAGCAGTTCAGCACAGCATGCCCTGTGCCCTCTGCCCCGGTCTCCACGCCTAAAACCAACCTCTCAGCTTCTGGAGGGAAAGAAAAACTCAAGTCCCAGTACCACAGGGACCACAGACCTGTCTTCCCCAGGCACAGCTATTTGTAGCCCTTACCTTGCAGCCAGCACGTGTGCCGAGTCCCCCTGCCCACGGGGAGGCATGGATCACACTGCAGAGCCAGCGTCAAGAGACATCTCGGCAGAGCAAGAGGAAGCAAACCCAGCCAAGACAGTCCCTGGGCCATAAGCACATCAAAATAAATCAGGATGATGTTCTCTTATCATGGAAAGAGCGAGCAAGGAGGAGAAAACAGGGTTTTTGAGTAAATAATCCATCTCTGTATATATCTGAGGTGGCAAAAGGATAAATAGGAAAAAAATATCTTCCCCGATAGTCAGCATCTTTCTCAAGCATGGAGACACTTCACAACATATGTGGTATGTCTATGATGCCATGGCATCCAGACACAGAGCTGATTTCTGAGATGTCCCTGCTCAAAAGCAGCACTTTCTTTTGTCAAACCCACCCCTAAGGGTCACCAAGGGCTCAGGGCCATAAGCTGAGCCCTCCTAAAAACCCAGCTGCAGGGGCCAGGGCGAGGGTCCTTCCCTGTCACCTACTGAGGGGACACTGCCACACCACGCCAGTGGGAGAGGGATGCTGCAGCCTGGTGCGATCCTGTTGGCAGCATGCAGGGTGCTCCACAGGGACCTGACCAGAAGCAGCAGATTGAAAGAGAGACAATGACACTCCTGAGCCCAACTTACCCCGGGAGCATCACCACCTCCAGCACCCCTTTCGAGCACAGCTGCAGCACTTTTCCAGCTCTTTCTATCATTCCAAAATAGAATAAAAAGTATTTTTCTCCTGGTGCTCAACACCGCTCATCAACAAGACACGTACCCGCAGCATAGAAATTTATTTAGCATCTCACCAGCAACGAAGTGAAATCCTTGCAGCCTCTTCCTCCTTCCTTCATGTATTTTTTTTAAAAAACACCAAGCTAGGAAAGGTGCCTGGACATCCTGATGCTCACCGTTTTGCAAAGCAAACAGGTCTTGTTCAATCAATATTTATGCTCCCATCAGTCACAGCTGCAACACAGAGCTCTACCAGAATGTAATGGGGGTAAAATTCATTCACTGCAATTACCAGTGAAAAATTAACAAGGTTTTCATTGATTGCTTATCGTTTCACAGGTATCTCAGAGAGTGCGTTGATGCGCAGTGGATAGATTAAGTAAACGAGACATAGAAGGCAGACTGCTCACCGTCTGTCTGCAGCTGGTTTAGTAGCAGAGATGACCAGGTGCTGACTTTGGCAGGACTTCTCACCTCGCTCCTGCTCCACAAGGACGCAGGCATTTGTACAATCAGGCGGCTGTGATGGGAAAACCTCCTTCCCAAGCCCACCAGAAGGAAGGCAAGTGCTTGAGAAACAGCTCCTGTTGATGCACCAGACTTGTCCTGCCTGCTCTTGGACAAGGATGGCTTGGGCATGGTTGTCTGTTTTGCATTTCCACATCCATCACTAAATACACCAGCAGGTGAGAGCAACTTGATTCTACCGCACCCCCTGCACTGGCAAAGCTTTGGACATCCTAGAAAGCCTGGGTTTGCTCCTAGAGATTTCAGGGTGGGATTTCACCAGCAAAGCATGACAGAAGTTTCCTCTTCTCTCCCATACTGGACCTACTCATGCCCCCAGCCAACACAAACTTCCCTGGTATTAAACACTCTGCCTTTTTGTTCCCGACAGCTTTGCCACTTCAATCCCTTAATTGTTAAGATCTGAATTTTTGCAGGATACACAGTTATTTTAATCTGTTAAGTGGCTCCGCTGCTATAAAACTGACAGGAATTTAATATCTGGAGACTGTCAGCTGAGCTCCAGGTGCTGAGGCTTTCTAGATGGCGATGATGCAGAAGGAAGCACAGGCTGGTGTGAGGCACACAAGCGCAAAGCTGGCAAGCGTCCCTTTGTATCGAGGTCCTATCCTGCAGAGTGCTGAGCACCCTGGGGCACTTTGAGCAGGCAGCAGGGGTGCTGAGCCTCTCATCAGCTCCCAGGAGCCATTCCCCAGCTGCATTTGAACACACAGAGAAAGGAGCTGTTGCATTTGCAAACACCAGTACGAGTCAAGTATATCAGGGCACTTAATAAAAGGAACTTTTCCCCGGTAGCTTTTCTCCTGCAATCCAGCTCACGATGGTCCCACTCTTCCTCCAGAAGCTGTCAGCAGTGCTCCAGCTGTTCATCAGAGGGAGCAAGCCAGCATGCATGAGGGAATTAAGAGAAATAAAACCTCCAAACCCAGCAAAAACCACCTTCCTGTCCCTTCTGCACATACTGCTGGTCCCAAGCATCGGAGCCCAGACCCCTCTGCCAGCCTCTCACTGCAGCAGGGCTGCTATACAGCCAGCTCCCCACTTCAGTGTCGTATGGATTCACTAGGCGGAGGAGATGAGATGACCAAGGTGTTGTCACCTAGTCCTCTCCTGCTCTCTCCTCAGCATCCCTCAGGACCGCATGGCTGCAGACTGGCACAGGGCACTGGTACAAAGCGGGGGACCCGGCACACTGGCACGCTAGCAAAATATCGCTACAGACACAGCTACACGTACTCCTCATGAATCAATTTGGGAATTTGCTTGTAATTAATCCTGCATATCAGTTCCCCTCATTATTACTTAATGTAATTAAGTTATTAATTTATATGTTCCCCTTCCCAAAGCAAAGGGCCGGATCAGAGGGAGGCAGGGGAGATGCTGGGCGGCAGCATGGGGCCATGAGCCCGAATTACCAGAGAGCACATGCCGCGCCTCAGCATCGCCTCCCTGTGTGACTTCAGGTAGGTCACCAGCAGCCTGATTTTCCAAGAGGGTTGAGTGATTCCAATTCCTCAGGAGTCAACAAGAGCCAGAAGGATACAAAGTTCAATTAACCTCTCTGGGTCCCAGTTTATCCAGCCGGAAAACTGCCAGGACAGGGAGACAGGCTGGAACTAATTAATGGTTGCAAAGTATTTCAAAACCCTCTACCAAAATGCAGGGAGGCAAGAGGCACTGACGAGTCCCAGCTGAGCCATAACCCTGAACAGCGCCGTGTCCTTACACCCTCATCCATCAGACCTGGCTCTCCTGCAGGCTGAGCCCATGGCTGCTAACCAGGCACCCGGCTGGGCCATGTGGGCAATGCACTCCGGCAGAGGCAGGCATGCCGCTACAGCTCCTCTTCTCAGCCAGGTCAGGGAAAGGGCAAGGGCAAGTTCTGCTTACTGCATTAATTGGGCTCAGTCTGCCCTTTGGAAAAGAAAAAAACAAAACAAAACAAAAAAACAAACGCCAGGCGGCAGCAGCAATAACAGCACCACATGGACGAGGGAAGTTGTCCCAGGTGCAGCTTCACAGTCCTAAATGGAGTTATTTTCTTCCATACCCTACCAGCCCTGCAAGGTTACTACACCTCACAGCCAGGAAGGAGTCCCACACCCTAAAATCCAGCCCCAGCCTGCTCCAGCTGCCCCAGCATGTATCGCCAGCGGCTGCAAGCAGCAGAGAGAAGGGAAAGGAGGTGATGGGGATTGAAGGGAGCAAGAGCGGGCAATAAGGGGGGCCCTCTGAGCCTGTCTGCCACTGGGCACTGCTAAGAGATCCACAGAGATGGAATTAGATGGGAAAACAGACAAAAAAAAAAAA
>NW_020799097.1:106701428-106704122 GCF_003259725.1 Athene cunicularia | reverse complement strand
GGAAAAAAAAAAAAAAAAAAAAAGGAGGGGGGAGATGAAGCCAACTTAATTATAACAGACAGCTGCGCCTACGTCTGGGCACCAGCAGCTCAGGAAAGCTCAGCTACCACCATCGGACCTGCCCTGAACACCCGTTTCCACTGGGGCTGCAAGAAGCCAAGCCAGAAGTGTGCTTCAGGGGTAGGCAGGACCCAAAGCCTGTGGTGGACCCTTCACACCAAGTACCTGCTCCTTGGAGACTGTGCCGACCCCAACATAGGGTTCTCTGGATACAAGAAAAACATCACGAGCCTGCCTTTGGGAAGCTGAGTGCTGGCTCTGGCACAGGATTTGGGGTAAAGGGTGAGGGGGTGGTACAGACCAAAATAACAGCGAAGGACGGGCAAGCCCTCCACACAGCCAAGGGCAGCAGCTCCACGAGCAGCAGCTTTGGTGGCTGGCCCTTGGCAAGCCACCAACATGCTGCAGCCGGCTGGCAAGCCCAGGCACCACGGCCCTCTGGCATTAGATGTGTGCCACAAGCTCTGCCGAGAGATAGGCGCAGGCAGGAGGAGCCATTACCAGCTGGAGCCTAACTAGAAGGATCTAAAGGTTAAATCCACATGAGGCATGATATATAGTGTGCATATGGCCACAGAAATAAAGCTCTACTGAGAGAGAAGGCAGAAGGGATGGGGGGATAAAAAAAAAAAACACAACACATTGGAAAACACTACCAGGAAGGTTGATGTGGATTTGCTCCATTTCTCCACCCTAGCCATGTTACAAAATGTGCACTGCCGTTACCAGTGTATCACCTCCCTTGTTTCTCCAGGAATTTGGCAGGACAACTCTAACTGTTCAAGTTTTCATCACTGGCAGCTGGTCCCCCTGGCCACGAGACCAGGACACACCACCAGGTTCCTCTCTGAACTGAAGCATCCCTGCCTCTGGTACCCAAGTCAGCTCTGCAGCTGTTCAGAGGGGTTAACTGCTCAAAAACAGTTTCCAAAGCCAAAAAATGTCATGCATTAAAAAAATAGAATCTGCACTCTATGGATCTCAAGGGGATGCAACTGTTTTGATGGAAAATTCAGAGGAAATGAAGGAGAGGCAATTTTAGCAGTCAAATTGCTGGAGTTATGGCAACTTGGCAGTTGCAGCTTTGAAACTCGAGGCCTGATCCCATGTGACAGAAGTTCTCTTCGTCAGCTGTGGGAGCCCAGCCCGGCCCCTAACAGCATTAGTAACCCGCACCTCGGGGTGGGGGGAGCCTTGAACAGGAGTGAAGAGTCAAAATTTCCTGCAAAATGACAGCAATTCAGCTGCAGCTGGTACTAAGTGAGAAGCAAGGTTCATTTCAAGGAGAATACAAGAGCTCAGGTCAAACAGGGGAGGTGTTACTTTGCAATTTTTAAGAATGCAGTTCTAATAGGAACCTATTGATGCAGAAGCACAGTTATGGCTAAGCAAGCGCTTGTCTTCTAACTCTTTCAGCATCTCACTGCCTTCCCCTGCTTAAATAAATAAATAAATGTATATATAATTATTTATTTTGGAGCTTGAAATTGCATAGATTTATTCCCCTCTGTTAGGACTGAAAGATTTCTGAAAGCCTGAAAAAACCTCCTCAATCATTTTTATTTAAAAAACATGGAAAACCAATAATTCCTCAGGATGAAAAAAATCAAAGCTTTATGAGTTCTGACTTTTTTTTTTTTTTTCCAATTGGGCTGTTAATTCAGTCGCAGAGGTGACACATATATGAGGCTTCTCCAAAGACCCAGCCAACACATATAGTTGCTGTATGTCACACGGGCCAAACGCTCAGCTGGGTGTCACTGCTACAGACAAGGAGCTGAGGGCTCGCACGCTTTCTCTGCCGTGATACCCCTTAGTCTCGGCAGGCTTTCAGAATCTGGGCTCTAACCTCGAATAATTTATTCAAGACTTACAAGTGTATAACTACGGGCGGTATCTAATCCGCGTCCTTCGGAAAGTTAACCCTCAGCTAAGCTCAGGCCGCTCTCCGCCTTTAGAGAGGACACGGGACCTTGTTCCAACGAAGCTGCTCGCAGCTCCCCTGCTTTTCGCAGCGTTTGGGCAGCGAACTCCGCTCTTTCACTCCCCGGGTCGAGTGATATGCTCTTCGCATCTCGTGCTGTCACGCCGGTGCGCTCCGGGGAGGCAAACAGGACACAGAAACACGGGGCTGCTAACGCTCCCTTCTCCCCCCCAGGCTGAGACTCCCAAGGCGCCTCTCCTGCCCGCGCCCTGCCTTCAAACGAGGGCAGTAAATAAAAGCCCCAGGACCGAGCGCGGCTGATGGACCCGCGGCTCTGCCAGCCACGGGCCACCCCAACGCTTTCGCCTATTCCCCTCTCGCGTCGGCCAGGGGACAGGATCGAGCCCTTCTTGTTTCGGAGACAGTTCAGAACCACTCGCACGGGGGAGGGGGAAGAATCGCCTGCCCCCCACGTGTGACACAAAACACGCGCTTCGCCTTCTCGGGGCGCGCCGGTCCCCCCGCTCCCCGGGGCCAAGGCCCAAGGCGAGGGATGCTCGGAGTTGGCGGCGGGGCAGAGCCCGGCACCGCCGGCGCCCCCGACAGATCGGGGAGCTCCGACGGCTCCAGCCCCTCGTGAACCGGGGCGGGATGGGGGGGGTGAGGCTGAGGACGTCGCTGCCCGAGGCCGCGCGGAGGAGGGGGCACCG
>NW_020799097.1:106684422-106701378 GCF_003259725.1 Athene cunicularia | reverse complement strand
GGCCACCCGGGGACGGGGACACCGAGCACAGCGGCTGGGGGGGAAGGGGGGGGTGTGACCGAGGATGCCCATCTCTCTCCCCTCTCCCACGCCCGTGCGTGGTCCGGGCCACTTCCCAGCGCGGGGCCGGGCCGCGCCGCTGCCGAGTTGTCCCGGGACGGTCCCGGTGGTCGTCCGGCCCCGGGACAAGGGGAGGCCAGCGCTCAACAGTCACACAGGGGAGGCTCAGACATGACGGGGAGATTAATTTATCCAATTGAAACAGCAGAGGGAATTCAGGTAGGTGGAATTTAATTACTAGATTTGGAAGAGAAGATGTGAGTCTCCGGAGCTGTCAAGAGCACTTAAAAAATAAAATCATAATCATCAGCTGCTGGTGTGCCGGCAGCAGCTCGGTGCCGGGCCGTGGTCCAGCGGGGATGGCCCCCAGCCGTCATCCCTGTCCCGTGGGGTATGCTCTGTCAGCTCCACACACAGCCCCGGCACAGCAAACCTGTCCACACAGGGCAGCCAAAGTGGGAATTACAGGCATGGCTAAACAAAACCAACAGAGCAGGACTCCAGGCAAGAGCTGCCTCACCCGGCTGTCCCTGCTCACCTGCCTGACTCGCTGCTCTTCCGATCCTGCCGCTGACAAGTATTGCACGAGCTGAGCAATCCCTTGCAAGAAGACATTAGAGAATAAATTAAGTATTGGAACAGATGCGAGTCATTCATGTTAGTGCAAAAACCATAGAACAAAGCCCATAAAAACAGGAATCCATGCATAAAGTAACATATGGAATGATTTGGAGAGAAGATGTCAAATGCTGGAAAGTCCAATGCACATGTTGTAAACAACCTCTCCTATGCATTTCCCACACACTCCTCCTGTTTTTATTTTTTCCAGCAGTTGTTCTCTGTCACTTGCTAATTTATCATTTGTGATCTTCATCCTCTGTCCTTATTTATTTTCAGGGCTTAGTAAACCCTTCTCCCCTAACATAATCCCTGCTTCTCAGGCCCACTGTTCACAGAAAGATGCCTTGATAAAAATTTCATTGGCATCCACAAAAAGGAACATTTCTCTTTCTTTGTTTTAAGGCCATCTGACTTTGAAATGCCTTTACCAGAATGATGATATCCAGGTCCAGCAGGCAGGCTTAGGCTGAACTTCGTTTTATAACAACAGCAGCAGCACAGCCAAGCAGGAGGAAAACTGAGCAGGTGGGAAGAAAGTGGAAAGCCCTTGTGCCCTGGTGAGCCACCAGCCTGATGTCACATGGGAAGCCCACACCAGCCTGAAAATGCCACTTCTTTCCATGGTGTGCATCATCTGTCATGCCAATTAACCTTCTTCAGCCCCATGCTCGGAGTAGCTGGACCGCCGTGCTCTTGCTCTACCTCCATAAGGCATCACTGCCCAACATAGAGGAGACCTGCAGGTGTTGTTCTTTTCCCCAAGCTGTTGCTTTTGCTTGCGAGTTGAGGTGAAGCACCTGAGCAACATTCAGCAGTACATGGCGTATAGTTGTCTTCTTACCTTGTGCCCACACCAAGTGTCGGCATGGGCTGGTTGCTGCCCCTCACATAGCTCCTGCTAACCCCTTTAGAGCAGGAAGGCCTTTCTGACTAAAAAGATCATCTTGCCACAAGTACAAAGCAGCCGGTGGTGTTTTCCTGGCTGGGATGAAGCAACCTCGGCTGCTGTAATGCAGTGTTCCCTCAACACTTTCACAGAGGGTGCTGCTCTTTTCCTACCAGACCTCGCTTCATGCTAAGAGAGCTTTTCCAGATAAACGCACCTGGGTGTTATCATTTAAAGCTGGATTAAAAGCCTCATCTTTCAGCGGAAGTTATTACAAAATGTAGGGGGGAATATAGAAAATATCAGGGAAATACATTACAAATTAGATTACAGGTAAGGTAATAAATAGGACGGACCTGACAAAAATGCAATCAGATAATGCTATCTTATTACCTTGAGAAACAACTCCCTCTGCTGAGGGAAAGCTTTACTGGCAGGGCTTGGCGCTGTGATGAATAACCCGCTGTGCCTGGCCGAGATAACGGGCAGAGGCCCGACTCTTCCCTGCTAGCACCGTCCTTACACCAGCGAGGAGGGTGACACCACCAGCGCCACGGTGACACTGTACAACTCCCTGCCTGCTGCAGGACTGCTCTGTGCTGGGGTCTCGTGATGAGACGGGAGATCCGAGGAGCTCTAGCAATGCATATGATCTCCAAGAAATTACATTCCCCCTGACTCTGTGCGTGTGTGCTGGGACAGATAATATATTGAGCTGATGACGGTAACAGCTATTTAAACAAGAATAAGGCAAGAGTACAAATCTGTAGGTTCAGAGTTTTATGAAGTCATCGACTCTCAGAGACTTGTATAAGAATTCTACCACAATTCCATTAAAACCATGGCAATAAAAAAAAATATCTGCTGTTGTATTATTGATACCCACATCTTCCCCATTTTTCTAATTTTTCTCTGCCAATCTCAGACACTTCACAAGTGAGGTCCATAACATACTACCTGTTTCCAAGAGAGCAAAATTTAAGGCCAGCAGTACAGCCAGAGACAGAAAAACAGTCTAGGAAATGGGTATTTAGCATTTGTTGGCATTGCAAAGTTGATGAAAGCAATTGTTTCATGAGTGCAAAAATGGGATATAATTCTGAGTGGAAGGGGGACTCTTCACAGTTGCAGCCTCAGGCGATGGCCCTTAAGGGTACCACCTTTAAGGAAAGGGTGGTAGGGGAAAGTAGTGCTGCTCACTATTTACAAGGGCATCTGTAAAGCACATTTCAAGAGAATTTCATCTCAGAAGGTCTACAAATGAGCTGGGTACTCCTTCAGTGCAGTTTTTAATAGGAATACTCCTGAGTTCGAGGTTGGTTCACATCCAAGATCCAATCGACAGAGAAAAAACATGTTTCTTTTCCAAAAGGATTGCAAATAGTTTGCAGTTCGTTCTGGGAAAGTTGGAATGGGCTTAAACAGATACACTCAAGAAGTGATCAGAAGAAAGGATCAAAATGTCCCCCCAAGTTGGGATGCTGAGGAGTCTCAGCTGAACATCACAGGTTATTGTCAGATGAAGGAACCCCACCGAGCTCTGCCTGAACAGGGGCTTCTAGGACATGGAGCCCCACTGCCAGAGGAGGATCTGGTACACTCAGTGGTTTGGAGCAGCCCAGCTGCTGTTTATGGCAGTGCAGCTTCCCCACGAAGAGGTGCTGTTTGCAGTAGCAGCTTTATCAGAAAGAAGATGCTTGTTTTCTAAAACAAGAGATCAGCATTTGAAAGGGTCAGCATGGTGATATGCGGTTACACAGGGAGATGGATTTCTTTCAGTGGTCAATGGTACCCTTGTGGTCCCTGCTCCAGGCTTAGGGAAAGAAACTAATATAGAGGTTTCTCTCCCACCCCTGAAAGAGGGTGTGCTACACTTGTTGAATTAAACCCTGCTGAGGACAGGGCCAGGAGAGAGGGGAGGGCACGTCAAGCTGCTCCCAAACAGTTGTTTTGGCAAGTGCTGAGCATTGGCGTGTTTTGCAAGACATCCAGCTGTCCCTCGTCACCCAGCAGCCGAGGTGCCAGCCAGGGTGCAGGGCCTCCAGGAGAGCAAGCCAACACATGCCCCTGGCCCAGACACCACCCTGACAGCCCTGACCTGCTCCCGAGGGGATGACTCAGAAATTATTTGCTACTTGTCTAGGGGTGGAGCTGTGCTTCCAACTGCAAAGGGCCGTGTCAGTGACTCTTCCAGATTTACACATAAGCCCTTTTTGGATCCACAGCTGTTCAAAAAGCCTCCAGGTCACTTGGTCTGTCCCTAATCCAGTCAACTTGGGCAGAAGAAGGGAAGAAGCCAGCAAGTCCTTTGCACAGGAGCAAGGAGAGACTGTCGCTTTGCCATGGGGTTCCAACCGCTCTGCAGCACTTGTCACCACCATGCCTTGGCCCTGTTGTGATTCTAGAGGACTCTCTGCAAGAGAATGGACATGTGAGCAATCCTGCGTGAGAACAAGACTGATAGGAGCCTCAGCCAAGCAAGAATGCAATAAGGATACGACCCTGAATGAGGGGGGAGAAACTCGACGACAAACAACCCCCGGAAGGGGCTGGGACGGAAGAGGAAGTTCCACAAGGCAGGGAGCCTGGCATGGCTGATGTGGCACCTTTTATCCAATCATAAGAAGGTTTAAAGTGCGGGCTAAGTTAACTGTCCAGTCTTGAGGACTTGTACGGCATGTTACTCACGTGTGCGGAAGAACATTATAAAAGGGCTTTCTTAGTTGTAATAAACGGGCATTGCTTGGTCACATTGGTTGTGTGCGTGCTCAGCTCTCCTGCATTGGCCCCGTGGCATGTTCCTGCAAGGGTGCAAGTGCATACTGAGCTGGTGGTTCCTAGCCACAGCCACCATCACAAGCAGCCCTCAGGGTTGTGAATGGCAGCAAGGACTCCGCCACCTCAGGCAGTAACCTACCATCTCAAAGAGCAGCTTGCATGAAGGCTGTTGAAGATACTGTGAACATTACCCCACATATTTGTGGCAGGAAAGCTCTACCTTTGCTTTTGTGCTGTAACGGAAGCCAAAAAAGAAAAACCATTGCTTGTGCTGAGCAGTATTCTCCCTGTGTGCCCTCAGAGAAGACCGCAAATGTTAGAGATAGCTCTGGCCTAATATCGGGAGAATTGTAAGTTAAAGTTCTTTAAAACAGTAAAAGCTTCATAGGTGTCTGTCTCCTTTCCCTCACTGAGATAACAGAACTGTAGCTTGTGCTACATATGCAGCCTAAACCAGAGAGTCAAACATGAAGCTGTGAAGCACTCACCTGCTCCACTTGGGAGATATCACTCTGCACCTCCTCACCTACTGCTGCAATCAGAAAGAGAAATGGAAGAATTCCTGAGGACTTTTTGCCACTATTGGAGTTGCAAGCAGATCTTTTTCAGTAACTGTAAAGGTTTTTTTTCCTTTTTAATTAAATTGCAAAGTTTGCTTCTCTAGCAAAGTTTCCACGATGACATCTCTAGTTAATTAAAGGTTTAAGCTGTCAGGAAAAGCTATGCATTTAAAAAAAAATAAATAAATAAAGAGGGGAGCTACTTTAATAGCATTTGTTAATTGAAGTTCTCATCAAGTCAGCTGGAGGAACACAAGCTGTTCCCTGAGTAGATGGGCACCAGCACACATCCAGATGTTCACCTGCAGTTCCTACAAGTCAGGCTGCCACCTTCAGCCTAGTTGTGTGGCACCGATGAATGAGGCAGTGCAGAGGCTCTCCCACCACTGAGACCAATGCAAATACTTCTCCATAGTAAGACTGGAGGAGGGGGGGGGGGATTCTTGCCTACACAAGGTATTATATCTTACATCTTTGACAACTGTAATCAAATGGCCACGTACTTGCCCTTGTGTTTAATTCACATTCCCACCAGTCTTTTGATACAAGAAAATGATCACCTGCTTTGGAACTTATTTACTTACAGCAACTTATAATGATTTCTAAATATTGTTTAAGAATCCTGCTTGCCCTGACTGTTCTGTGGAAGCTTACCAAAGGCTACTGCTACTGTGTTCATCAAAACAAAGCAGTTTTCTGTGGAAACTTACCAAGAATTACTGTGTTCAGCATAAATATATTTCTTGTCCTTGGAAAGCAGATGTGCTCTAACTAGTTTAGTCTTTTAATGAATAGATAGCCATATATGGATGGTAGAGATTGATACACTGGTACTTTTAGATAAGATAGAATGAGTAAACCAGCTGAAACCACTCTTATTGTTCAAGAAATTGGCTAAGAGAATCTGCGCATGCTCCGAGGAGAAGTACAAGGTGAGAAAGACTACGAGCCTTCCTCCAAAAGACCCCCGAAGATGACCACCAGGAGCCAATGCACAGGTGCAAAGATAACATGAACTGCTGACACCAGCCTTTTGAACTAACCCAGCCTTACTCATGTATATGTATATTTGTCTGATGTAATTCAAAGAATATGTTTATCCACCCTCTATAGTTTTTGATAAAAGGTGCTGGCGTTGTGCAAGCTTTGTGGAGAAATCCCCTTGCACCCCGGTGCCAGAGTAAACATACCTGCTTTATAACTCTCTGAGTTGTAGAGTCTGTTTTCCACAAATCCCTTTGTCCCTATTTTCTGGAGCACAAGCTTTTCTGGATAGATGCAGCCTTTTTAATAGCTCCCAGCATTTACAGGTGCCCAACTATGGCAGCAGAAGCAGGTGTGGGAACAAGGGCCAGTGCAATGGGAGATCTGAAGGGAAACACACTGACTTCAGCATGTGGCTGGGGAACATATTTGGGACCACAAGAACAGATCTTTTGGGCAGTTCTTTTCCACTGTGGCCACCTTCAGTACTGTTCACTGGTTGCTTTGACCAGCCCTGCTTTTGTGTAGCTTACTGCTACAATAGAGTTAATTCTTCTGGGTCCTATCTGTCTCCAGATGTCTCTGGTGGTAGATGGTCTCTCCTGATGCTCCCCAACACAGGCATTTTCTGGGAAAAGCCCATGGATAAGTGATGGCTGCTGATCCCACAGCCTGTTTTTATAGTGTTTTGGTGGGGAGGAAACTATCTAGCTCCAGGTCACTGCATCAGCAACCAGTGGCAGCCATTGCAAGTGGCCACAAAAGAGCATTTGAGACAAAAAGCAGCAGATACCTTTATGGGCCAAGCTGCAGCAAACAATCAATAAACAAACACAGCACAGGGCAGATAAATCTTCACATCCCTGTACCGGAGCCTGTAATGTCCTGGGCACCCTGCAGTCCTCAGCACAGCTGTGGCAGGCACCCATGCCCCCGGGGGAACCCAGTGCTGCTGGAACCTACAGGGGAAGCAGAGCTGCTCAGCTGCCTCCCAAGGAGATGTGCTCCTGCATGCATACACACCCCCACCCATCTCTAAGAAAGCAAAGAACCCTACCAGAATTTATACCAAAGCCTTTTGTTACTTTGAATATGCTAAATCAGTCCTTTTAGCCAGCTGCAAGACTATGTCCCTTAGACACAGCCAAGCCCATAATTGCAGTCTGGACGGGTGACACTCAATTGAATAAAGAACAAGACAGGTGATGGGTGAGAGAACACATTAGCCAAAATACAGCTTTGTCCTTAAAGCACCTTTAATGCCTCTGTCCTTTTGTGTGCAGGTGTTAAGCAGACTTCGAGCCAAATCTCTGCTTCTGTGATATATAAGTGTGGCCCGATGCCAACTGGGATTTAGGCATCTATTAACACAGCTGGCAATATGTAATATTGCACCAGGCATTTTGTGGGAAGGAACGTTTTCACAGCTGGATGAAAAGTTTTACCCTTGTCTTCCTCCTAGAAAATTTTTCATAGAAAAAATTCTTGACTGTTCATCCCTCCCCTCTCCTGAGGGATCCAAAAACTGAAGAGAGTGAGCCACACACCACCTAACTTCTTAAGATTTCAAGCCCATTATTTAGGTGAAGTATCTAGGAATAACCATTTCTTCCATATACAATCCAACACTTTAAGTATAAAGACAGAGGGATTTATATTTGATCAGTCAATCTCCTGCTCTCAATGCAAAAGCTCCAAGGGGCTAACAACTAACTCTGCATCTCCTTGAAAAATAGTTAAAAGCGAGCAGTTACTCTGCAAAAAGAGTCCATAATGTCAAGGTCTACGCATATTCCTTGTCAATCTTTTCATGGGGATCCACTGTGATCTCCTACAGGAAAACACACGTGGTGCTACAAATTTTGCCTGCCTACAGGGGGAACAATATTCTACCCTGAACTTGTTCAGGTGGATTAACATCTCATTTCCCGTCACCATCATCATTGCTGTTGGATAGAAAACAAAGCAGCAGCTTGATTTCCCCACTAGAAGGACAAAATTTCAAGGCTGCTGTTTATAAAACAAAGTAATGTTTAATTGCACGCATTTGTTTTGTTGTTATTGAGCAAGAACAAGTTAGAAGCCCAACAGCATTATTTTTCCTTCCCTGCATAACACCTCATTAATGCATTCAAACCTGTTAGAATTTGTTAGTCCCAGAGGCTCTTGTTGAACCAGAACGATCAATAGATGCAAACAGAGCAGGTAAAGAGGCAATCAGGGTCCTAGAAAGTTGAAATATTTTCCATTAGGACACTGCAATAACTTCCCCTGAACAAGCATTTCAGCAGCTGGTGCTACAAGCAAGGGGACATCCCAGGTAGGAGCAACACAGGCTAGACACACAAGGGAAGAAACACATCTTGATATAACTACACAAAGCAAAACGTGCTCTGGACAGCAAGATGTGCTCCAAACAGCTTGGGCTATCCCACGCAGGAGAGGTATTTCTCAAGAAATTCTGCGTATGGGAGATAATTGGAGGAAACTGCTCCAGCGTTTCAGGTTCTGATCTCCTGGCAGTAATGAGCGCACAAGCAGACGATACATATGCATGAGAACATAATTAAGAGTGGTAAAACCTGGAAGATTTTCAAACTCTATGGCAATTACCAACTTAAACACACAAAAAATTAAGATAGCCTTATACCCAAAGGAAAGTTATTATTCAAAGTGCCTTGCCTCATTATAGTTAACTCAAGCTCAAACAGCAGGCTAGCGAGCAGGGGAGAACTGTCTTCCATTAGCAGCAGGTGCTCTCCCTGGGACGGAGGCAGGATGCTGACATCCTTCTGCTCTTGCCAAGACATCTCAGATGGTCCCAAAATGCTTTATCAGAACAAAAATAGAAAGCAGAGGGTGCACATGACTGGCAGCTCTGGCTCCCCTGTTGCTCTTTGGGCCTCTCTGGTGAAGAGCATTCATGGACAGAGCGCTACCCTGTGTAAATAGATTCACTAAATAAATGTGGTAATTATACTGAATATTATTCTCAGTAGAAACAGCAGCAGGGAAATGATTTGCATAAGAAATGTGGATTATTCATGTAAATGAATGTGTTATTTGTTTATAGAAAAGATTAAGTCTTGTCTAAAGACCTAGAACTCAGCTATACATAAAAGCTAACACTTAACCACTGTTTTATGCTTTCACTGTGCTCTGCCCACCTTTATCAAATTCATCTTTGCAGGACTAGCTATGTTTTTCTCATCAGTCCATTTTGCTAAAGCTCAAACTTCCCTCAGTCCAGGGGATACTTAATCTTCTTTGGGGAGTCTGTTTTGGCTGCCATTAGATTACCTTTACAGGAATTCAGGCTTTTAATCTTTGTTTCAGCAAGTCTAGTGGCAGGAGAAAGACGAGCGTTTTCTAGGTTTGAAGAGCTGTACAAAAACCCTGTCTTGGGAGGATGGATCCTTTCATTTTCTTCCTCCATGTGCTGGATGCAAGCAGGGGCTCAGGTCCCAGGCTGGCTCTCCCTGCACAGTCCAGAAGTTGCCAGAAGTATCCTCAGTTTTGTGGGGCAATAGTATGTCCGAGCAAGCTAGCATAGCCTTGCCACCTTCAAGAGCTGGGCTGCTGATGGAGACATTGTGTGCCCACCTCCCACCCTCTGTGCCACCCCATGGCATGCCCACCCTTGGGGTACTTTCACCCTGCTACCCGAGCAGTGCAGAAGGGGTTGATCCCGTTGTAACCATCTCCTATTAAATTCAGGACAGCCTCATCCCTCACCACAGCAATCCCAAGCCCAGGGTTATTCAGCAAGGGAGAAACACTGACTTAACACAAAGAGCACAAAGGCAGCCTTAGCTGACACTGCAGGACCTTCACCCTGCCACTCACCCCTGCAAAACAGCCAGCTTAGCTCCTGGACACATGCTGGAAAGGGCACAAGCACCCAGCACAGCCTCTTAGAAAAGCAGTTTTACCAACCAAAATGAGACCTTCTCCCTAGGCTTTACTCTCAAGAACCTACTAACTAGAGGCAGCTCTCCTTGTACTGCCAACCGTACCCTGGGCTGCATCAAGAGAAGTATGGCCAGCAGGTCAAGGGAGGGGATTCTCCCTCTCTACTCCGCTCTTGTGAGACCCCACCTGCAGTGCTGTGTCCAGCTTGGGGGCTCCCAGCATAAGAAGGACATGGACCTGCTCGAGCAGGTCCACAGGAGGCCACAAAGATGATCAGAGAGATGGAAGACCTCTCCTAAGAAAGGGTGCGAGAGTTGGGGTTGTTCAGCCTGGAAAAGAGAAGGCTCTGGGGAAACCTTTTTGTGGCCTTTCAGTACTTAAAGGGAGCATATAAGAAAGATGGGGAGAAACTTTCTAGCAGGGCCTGTTGTGATCAGAAGGGATAATCATTTCAAACAAAAAGAGATTTAGACTAGATATAAGGAAGAATTTTTTTTTTTACAATGAGGGTGGTGAAACACTGGAACGGGTTTGCCCAGAGAGGTGGTAGATGCCCCATCCTTGGAAACATTCAAGGTCAGGTTGGATGGGGCTCTGAGTGACCTGATCTAGTTAAAGATGTCCCTGCTCATTGCAGGGGGGTTGGACTGGATGACCTTTAAAGGTCCCTTCCTACTGAAACTATTCTGTGATTCTGTATGCCAAGTCACTGAAGAGAAACAATTTTAGATGATCATAACTTTCATGCATATGCAACAGTGTGGGCCACCTGAGGATCTGTAGCCTCTAGTTGCTTCAGATAATTTGGGAATGGATCAATGTCTGTCTCACAGAGGGAAGGGCTTGATTTCCTGCCACAGTTAGCTCTCCAGTGACAGCTGTGTTTGTAGCTCTGGTTTTGGCACCTTAATTCAGCAAGGCGATGTAGACTTCTCAGCTTGCTTCAGCTGTTTCAGGTGATCAGAACTGATAGAAGTTCTTTGACCTACTTCAAATTTATTGCAACATTTTATATAATTTAGAGTAGTGTTGAGGAATGGCACCCCCACATGGCCTTTCCACCAAACTTCTCCTGTGATTTTGTATTTCCGTGTACTTAGGCACTAGTAAAAAAAAAAAAAAAAAAAAGAAGAAGAAATAGGGGTTCCTTCTACTGGACTCAGCAATTTATTCCCGCAGCATATGAATTATTTGCTGTTAATTCATCCCCTAAATTCTTTATGTGCTTAGCTATGTATTACTTTGATAGAGTATCCCTTTCTTTTTTGCATTTGATACAATTAAAGTTCTGCAAAACTCAGCGGTTTAAACTCTTGGAAACTTGTGCATATTGGAAAATATTGATCCAGACGGTGAAGGCTAGGAAGTGCCCTAGCCTTGCTCCTGTGCTTTGCCCTGCACAAGTAGAAGAGCAGGCTGAAGTGGAAACTGAGTTCTCAGTAATGCTCACCTCAGCTGTTCAAAAATCATAAGCCCTTCAGATCAAACTACTCTGGAGATGCTCAGGGTTATTTTCTGTTGTCTGTATTTGCCCGATGAGCGTTGGGAGGCAAGGAGTCACGGTTCTCCACAGTCCCTGAGGAGAAGCATCTTAACATCAGGCTAACATCTCTCCAGTGTGGCTGAAAGGCAGGTAGCACAATGCTGGCCACAATGCATGTGCTCAGCACGGGCTTCACCTGGGTTTCAGAAAATGGGTCTGTGACAAGCATGGCTCCAAGTTAAGACCTCCAGAGGTCTGTCCCACCACTCCCATGGATGCAGTCAGACCCTGGTGCTGGGACACATGGTCCAACAAGAGCCAGTTCCTGCACGACATCAGACATCAGCCTGCAGAGCTGGAGCTAACAAATAACTGGAGATAATGTTGGTCAGGGGATCGGGGAGTGAACACCTCAGCCCTTCAGTTTTAATCTGTTGGTACACGTGCACCCATGTCCTAAGATTAGGAGACAGTTTTTAAGGCTAGGGTTATGACTCTTCTGAGATGTGTGTAAGATTAAGGAGCATGTAAGAAAAGCACGTGATGTTGAGACTGCTTTCTTTTTCCTTTTAAAAGGAAACACAATAAAACAATAAACACCCAAATTACAGAGAAGGGGCAAAATGAAATCTCATTCTCAAAGGCGTGCAGCTCTTCGAACTATTCACTGCATGCAAAATGTCCCATGGCCATTGCCATGACCCTTTCTCTGGAAGGGGCATGCTCGCTGTGTGCTCCAAAGTTCTGCAGTGCCTGCTCTGTTTTCATATCAAACACACCAATAGGGGTCTGGGTCTAGAGACCTGCAGAGCAGGCATGGCCCCAATTTCTGGAGCAGTATTCCTAGCTAATGCTTTCGTTTTGAAGGGGGCAGCAGGAAGGGAGAGGCAGTGGTAACGAGGCTATCTCAGACATAACCCCACTCCTCACATCCTCTGGAAGCTCAGCGTTTCGCTGCAGAGGCAAGAGTCTTCCGCAGCCTCAGCCCAGGCAAAAAGCATCATTGCCGCTGCCAGCAGCCAGGATGAAAGCACTCGGGTCAGGATTGCTTAAGACCCAATTTCTCACTCATGAGCTCCAGCTCTTCAGCAGCACAGAGCTGCTTTCAAGCAATAAGTGGTTTATGTCTAGCTGCAGCATATTTATGAGAAAGAAATCCTGCTTTTACCTGAGGAAAAAAAGCTACTTTAGAGCAACTACCTCTTTCATTTTGTCTCACTTAATGAGCACCAGCTATAGACATCCTTCTGGTAGCCACGTTTTCAGGAGCGTGAGGATCTCCACTTTTCCATAGGGTGCTCAGCTCTTAACCCCTCCCTCCACATGAGAAGTGTGCATGACTTGTTAGAGAAAAAAATGGGTCTTTTAAAAATATGAGTCTTCATAGCAATCCACATTCTGGGTCTTTTGAATTTGAAAAATGTAATTTTCACATTTGCACATGGCTTGCTGTAAGTATTCCATCAAAATGGGCTTCAGGAGAAAACTGGATTTTTAATTGCATGTTTTCTTAACGAAGATCCTCTGCGCTAGATTACGAGTGAAAATTTTCCTCCTCAACAGCAGTGCAAAGCTCTTTTCCATTGTCTCACAAAACAGCTGAAAATTTTTACAAAACCCAACTTTGTTTTCACCTGACTCTTATTATGAATTTGAGCTTCAGGGACAAACCTGACCGTCCAGCTATAATGTTAATAATGATAAAGGGAACATGTATATAATCAGTCTCTGGCACCGCTAGGCTGGGTAGAATTAGTCAGGATTTTGTAGGGTTTTTTCCTTTATCTGTGGAATGTCAGCTTCCTACATTACATAGCTGATCTGAGCAAAACAAAGGTCTGCCTGCATTGGAAGGGAGCACGATGGAGACATTCATTTCCCCAGAATAGGTAGTGTAACAAATCAATCCTGACTGCATTGATAAATTGAACTTCAAGCTTGGTGATACTGCTTTTCAGGTCTAATCCAGTGTAAGACACAGCAGGAAGGAAAGGCAAAGGCGCTTGTTAGCATTTCATTCTGCAAGGAGCTGCTCCCTGAGCAGAGAAGGAAAAAATAAAAAATCATCTTTTTTCCCTTCTTTTTCAGCACAGCATTGCAACTATTTTTGAGGAAGGTGACACAGGGTGAGTGGGTACATGTGGGGACATGCGTGCAGATAGTGAGGTGCAGAAGTAGTACTCAGCGATCGCTGGCTTCTTGCCAAGCCCCGAACCCTGGGGTAGGATAGAAACTCCTGGATGCCAGCGAGAAAGAAGCGCTGCTTATGGGGAAAATCTGTTTTACAGCAGTATGGGGATTATAGAGCAGCAGCACTCTGATATGCAAAGGGAAGAGGAGCTGGTAGGCTGGGCTTCAGGAAGCTGAGGTTCAGATCAAGTCTTGACTACAGAGCTCCAGGCTGAACACAGACAGATCACTCCCCCTGGTCACTACAGAAGTATTTCTTTTACTAAGTAGATGGCAAGTCCTACTCTCTGGATCACACAGCAACCAGCACCCTGGGGACCTGATCTTCCTCCCCTCAGCACTGTGGCACTGTAAATAATAAAGGGTATCTTTGCCCTTAACTATTCTGAATCTGGATGTAAACATCATGCCGGTGGGAAACCCCAGCTTTTCACTCCTCTTCCACACTGAAGCACAGGGTTGCATTTAGCCAGAGTCCATCAGGACTAACATTGGGAGAAAAGTCTCCACAGCCTTCTGTGTTTGGGCAGAAAGTTTGAAACATTGGCCTGTTTCTGAAAAACTCACAGAGGAAATAAAAAAATCCTTAAGATTTGCAAATTTTGAAATCTTACTGTTTAGACAGATTCTCCTGGTGGGGTTGCAGGACTGGAGAGGGTGTGAATAAGGACTAGTGGACACTTGGAAATGGTGGTAGCTTTGGCTCCATGTTGCCACGTTGTCTCTTCAATCCCATCACTGCCCTGTGCAAAGGTCTGCACTGACAGGACACCTTACACCCACTCTGCTCAGTGGCCAGGCTTTGGGTACTCCCTGTCCCAGGAACCAGGCTTTTCCTTCCAAAAGCTTCAAAGTCCTCAGTTTTATGGCTCCAGTGCAATGACAACGTGCCCTTTAGAGGTCCCTTTTGTGGGTCATGGAGTTAGCATTACATGTTCTGCTTAATAATTAAAAACAAAGCAACATTATTCATTCTACACAGAGCATCTTGTGATATGGTCAAAGTCCACTGGCACAGTCTGGCCAGCCACGATGTGGTTTGTGGAGTAGCCACTTACATGAATATAATATCTCACAGCAAAGGACTGTACCATGCTTTTAGGTAAAGCAGGAGTCTTGTTGGCCCCACTGTAAAATTGGTGAAAAGGACAGATGTGGCCTCAGATAGAGAACTAAGCTGCAGTGTCTCGACAGCATGCAGACCTTCAAAATTTGATTGCCCAGAAAGGAATACACAGATAGGCAGAAATGCTCAATCTCAAACCTGGATCAGCTTGGTATCTCTCCAAAGTTGGTCATCCCTGGCTGTCCAAGGGCATGAGCCTCATGATCTTGGGGTGATTTGCCTTGGGGTAATTTGTCCCCAGAGGACATCTCTTCCCCTTTTGCCCGAAGCCAGCTGTCAAGTCTCTGCCACAGCTCTTCGCTGAGGCCATGACTGTTCCAGTTATGCTTGCCGTTCCTGTATGTCTTAGCCCCTTTTTGAAACCTGTTAGGCTTGAGAGTAGAGCCTGTCCTGTTGCCATCCGGACAGAAGCCCTGACCGTGCAGAATGCACGCAGGGAGGCTGACAGGTACCTGCTGTACCCCAGCTGCACACTAAACATGTGCACCAACTATATCAAGGAAACATGAAATACTTCAGTTGTGTGTGTGTATCTTGCAGCAATAAGCTCTGCATATTTTGTTTGCAAAGGGTTGATTAGTTCCTTTCAATTTCATCTCAGTCTTACTGTTACAGTATACCTCATCATCCAGCTTCTCTTCACACTGCAGCCAACATTTGCTATTCTTGCTATTTGCACATGCCTTTTCCAAAAAGGACTTTTACTAGCAATACTAGTCTCAAGCTGCAGCCCCACTTTTCTTTCTTTTTTGCTAGAGCAATACCACCCACTGCAAAGCTCAGAATGTCTATAAACACTACGGTTACAAACGAATGCATCCTTCAGCAGCCTTTTAGACTATTTTTTTCCACAATGCACATTGTAAATGAAGAGTAATATATCTTCAGAATTGCCCAGAAAACGTTATTCTGTTAGCAATATAAAAGCCTCACAGTGTCCGAGTAGGTGCCCTTGCCAAAAACATTTTACTGTGAGCCAGATAATTCAGTTTGAATTGTAACACGGTTTGGTATAATCATTCCAGTAAAGCATTCTTTACAATTCTGTAACAGCAAGTCACATGGCTCAATAAAGTTTATTGCTGCAAATGCTTAGTGATTCATAGCATGGATGAATTCTGTTTCTTTCCTGGATCAAGTAATCAATAGCAAAATAATCTCCCTGCAATTACATTGCTCTGCATTAAAGAGGTGTGAAGTAAATAAGTACCAAATCTGATATAAAAAACAATGTGTACAACATTAAAATGAACTGCAGTTTGAAACTGGGTGTCCTGCACCACAGCTTTGCACACAGCCTTCGACAGAGCTATGTCCAGCATACTCCTAGCCCTTGCTCAGCTGATTACACACATTGTACAACAAACCCAGTTGGGACTGACAGATTTTCACCCCATCATGTCCAACAGAGTCCTGCTGTGAACACTTTGCACTCACGCAGAGCCCCCCGGCCATCCCCATGGGTGTCAGGGACCATCTTTTTTGGAGCTCACTGAAAAAACAAGACCTATGCTCTCTCAGTCAACCTTTTCGGTTCTTCCAGTGCTGCTCCTGCACACAGTAAATCAGCGTTTATAATATTCCCCACTGAGTTGAGTGCAAATTAAATCAGGCTAATTTAGTTTGCACCATCATGTTCAGCTGAAAGTCACAAAAGGAAACAGAGTCATGACAGTTGGGAGAGGGCATGTGCTTTGTGACGGGAGCTGCTACTGAAACGGAGCCTCTTCGGGAGCCCAGCAGGACGACAGCACTGCGACACCATTGCTCAAGGGTCCTGGACATCCCTGCTACCTCTAACCTGCTCTGCTTCCCAGATCTGAACCCTGTGGCTCCAGTGACACCACAGATGGGCCACTCACAATAGATAGATAGATAGATCATCTGTAATAAACAAGTACAAACACAGCTATCTATTTATCTGGTTCTAACAGTTTTCTCATGAAAACAGTATGAAAATTATACTGTTGAGAAACAAACTGTTCTGTGGAATAAAGTGCGCGGTTGTTTTTACTGTTTAATGCCTCCTGACTGGGAACGCTTATACACAATGGGGTTTCTCTCTAAATATGTTTACACTGTTGCACAGGCTTCAGTGCAGTGGTAAGCACATACCTGAGCTCTGTCTTTTGTTTGTGTTTACCCACAGTCCACCTTGCCGTTCCTGACCTAAAAAGTCACAAAAAGCCAGAGGGAAGGCTGTCTATGCAAGCTTAATATAACTCCCTAATACAAAGGCATTAGGGTATGGTCTTTCATTATATGTTCACTCCTGTTGGAGCTGTTTCATTCAGTGCCCAGACTTGGCAGTGCACTGGAAGAAAGCCACAACTGATCTGTCCATATGAATGCGGGG
>NW_020799097.1:106680879-106684372 GCF_003259725.1 Athene cunicularia | reverse complement strand
GGGGAAATTATAATCAAAGCAGTGACCTGTAACAGGCATTTATTAAATAATGGTAAGAAAATGAAAAAGGATCCTACAGATAGATACATCAACTAATTCTAGCATAGAATTTGATGTGAATAGTCCCACTTATAACATGTTCTCTAACACTGTTCACATCTAGGCACCCAGTTTCCACTATTTAATTAGCTACAACCTACACTGCCTGCATCATTTAAAAGTACACACACACACACACACTCTCATCCTGCTTTATAAAAAGTAACTGACAAATATCCAAATGTTTTACCAGACTGCTCCTGTATCATGCTACAGAGAACATCTATTCCCTGCCAATCTCTGGTGACTTAAAGGCAATATGGGATCAGTTTACTTCTCACTGTACTGTACTTTTCAATCTGCAAAGAAAACCCATTGCCTTTCTGAAATAAATATGCAAACATCACAGCCTCCATCCACAACAAAAAACTGGAGGCCCAGCTCGTTGCTTGGTCAAATCAACTTAGGTTCACTTCAGTAGGGCTATGCTGATTTATAGAAATAAAAGAGGTGGTCTGATGAATACTTGCAAACCATCTTTCTAAGTCATGGCTAGGGAAGAGTATTTGTTCAGAGTCCCCACCTCTCCTTCCCCACAAGCACAGACTCCTGCCCTCTACCATGGGCCTAGCAGCTGCAGAACTGGGATCTCCTCTATTAGGTGACAAGCCACACAGGGCAGGGGCCATTTCCCCATTGCCCATGCCTCTGGACACTACCACAGTGCATGACATCCTGTAACAACAATAGTGTAACATCAGCATTAAGGAGGTGACCCCGGCAACTCAGCCACTACGCTCCACAGTGTCAAGCTGCACTGGTTGTGTTTGGCACCCAGCAGCCTTTTCTCAGAAGGGTTGTCCAAGTGAAATAGGACTTAAAAGAAATACATTAATTATCAAAACTTAATTCACCAAGTCTGCTTGAGAGGAAGACTTTTCATATGAGGTAAATTGCAGGGCTTAGTTCAGAGAGTCCAATGTGCACAGAAAGTTGATTCAAAGCAGCCTTCCCCATCCTGGCACAGGCCTGGTTGTTCCCTCCTCTACAGCATTGCTTCAGGAATACAGTGTCATCATCATCCACTGTAAAATAATGGGGAAAGTGAATTGAAGTCATCCATCCCTGAGAGAGCTCTGCGATGTTCACAGATGAACTGCATTATGGGGCACTGGAGATTTTCTGTTGCCAGAAGGAGCAGAAGCCATAACAGAGCAGAAGACTTATAAGCCTGAAGCTGCTTGTTGTTTCTAACCTATTCTGTAAGTGATCAGGTAAAGATACCGGTTTTAATGCTACAGAACAAAACATGCAGTGCCACTTGCAATGAAGGAGCCTGCATTTGACAGTCAGGGAATGGGCTTTACCTCAGATTCCCGGAGATATATCCCTTTGCCATCTTGTGTTAAGTTGCGAAAGGCCTCTGTGAAAGAAATAAATGAGGAGTGTTAACTTGATAGCCAAGAGATCAACAGCCGAGACACTCTGTCTCAGGAAAAACCTCAAAGGCAGAGCTTGTAGGCTATTCACAAGCACATGTGGGCTTCTCTGTTCTGCCACGGGGAGATCCCCAAGGGCTGGGACACAGGAAGCAGCTGAATAAAGTCAGGCATGTTACTTTATGTCCATCCAGCTGTGAAACCTCGAAATGCAGGCAGTCCCAGCCCCACCCACTACAGTTTTGAGACATGTGCAAAATGTCTACAGCACAAGTTCACAGACTTGAGTATCAGCTGTCCCATCATCACAGCTGCAGTCCCACCAAAGAAAGGTATATTCCAAGGCTCTTTTCTTCCTGGAAAATGAGCAGTCTTCATCTGTAATTTGCCTAGCTCCTCCTACTGGCACAAACCTGCAGGGAGCTAAATCACTCTGATATATACAGCCTGAACGGTGGAAAGGTAAAGAGAGGAAGCGTGATTTCCTCTATATGTGTTCCTGCTTTAAACTGATTATTCTTGATCTATTCAGAAACCCACTTCTCCGAATTTTGACCTTTCCACTGTCACCTGGAGCAGCATCAGAAGGGCCAGGGCTAGATGGGGCAGCCCAGCTTGCCTGGCCAGCCATGTAATGCCAGTCTCACCTCCCATGATCTCCACTCGAAGCATGAAGCACACAAAACTCTCAAAGCTGATCTTTAAGTCAGGGTCACCATATCTGATTGCCATCAAATTACAGACTTCATTGCTGAGCGAAATGCCTTCATAAAAGGGGAAAAAAACAAAAAACAAACAGAAAACAGAATGAGATGGCAGCTCCCAGCTGTACACAGCTGAATGTGCTATTGGTGTGCACACAGCTGTGAGCATGCACAACTGAGTGGCCTGCAGCCCTTCTCCAATAGCTTGTTTTTTCAAACCTCCCCTAAGATAAATATTAGCCAGCCCAGAACAGACCACTACATGAAGATCTCTCCTCCAAATCCATAAGGGTTCAGACGTGATCCCCTATACTCACAGTCCTTCCAGAGATGGAATAAAATAAACATGGGCATCCTTTGCTCATGGTGTATGAAGGTAATAACAGAAGCTGTGTTTAAGAGCAATACTCCACAGGAGGGTAGGAAAAGAGGTGAAAAAGAAAATCCAGAGGAAGCTCATACAGAAAACATCAGTCCCAATGTCAAGCAGCATTTGCAAGGAATAAAATTATTTTCTATTCATGGCCTGGGATTTTAATTTGCTTTAGCAGAGATCCCCCTGGGTTTCTCACTGTGTTTTCCCTGACTCAGATGAACTGGGTGAACCACACACCAAACACAGGAGTGATATTTAATCTGTAAACATGCAAAAGAAGCTACAAGACTGAGCAGAAGCCCCCACTCAAAGCCCAGGAACAACAACATAACTTGGACCCATATGTATCATCTTCCATTTCTAGATCAAACTTCAGACATTATATCAGTGCAGTCTGGCACCAGTATTGCCTCTGTGAAAGTCCCACACTTCCAGCTTCAGTCCCCGAGATGTCGTTTCAGCAGAGGTACCAATTTAATATGAGCTAGATCTGACCTCCTGCATGTATCCGCACAATCCCACAGTCTTTTAAAATAAATTAGCAATGAACAGGAAGGGATTTAAAAACTGGGTCTAAAATAGACAGACACTTCTGTTTCAGAGAACTATCAGTACTGGACCATACTGGAGCAAAGATTAAGTAGCCCATCCCACAACAAAATAATTTTCAAATGTGTTTGCCCAGCTAAAAAGGGAAACAGAAATGGTTAAAACCATGCAGCCTGTGATGTTTTCCACTCTTCCTGGGCTCTACCTACAATTCTCAAGATGATTCCCAGCCCTGAGCTTTTTCCAGCCTTTATGAGGAAGAGGATGAGACATGTCAAGATGTGCTGTGGCCTCACCTGTCTCCTGTACAGCTGTATACAGTTCTACAAGGTCAAGCTTTCCTGATCTGCTACTGTCTCTTTTCTGAAAAACTTCCTGGGAAGAGG
>NW_020799097.1:106650977-106680829 GCF_003259725.1 Athene cunicularia | reverse complement strand
CCACTCTGCCAGTGGCAGCCCAGAGCACCCCACAAGCTTGTAATTTGGTCCCTAGTTATAAACAATGATACCTGGACAGCAGTGAGGTATTGCAGTGGCTGTTTTCTCTGAACAACAGCAATGAAGTTATAGATACAAGGATGAATCCAGTTTTCCTTCCCAGTTTATTCACAAGTAATAACTAATGTGCAACACAGGAAATACATTGCCCAGTCACAGGCAAGAAAGAACACAAAAGACTGGTGTGATGCCTTTTCCATTTAAGCTGAATTTGACACTGCTCCTTCTTCTACAAAGGTGGACAAGGATAGCTCCTCTGCCTTTGCAAAGTGATCCACCAGGTACCGTTTTACATGTGAGAAGACTATGTTGAGCAGAGACTTTATTTTTCATAAGTGATCAATTTTAAGATACTAATTTAGAAACTTTGCAGTACTTGATTCATATTTACTAAACAAGGCTATTAGAAGATTAAAACATTTTCAATTTCTGCAGAGAAGGGATTGGTGAGTTATGGTTCTGTTGCTTGCTCAGTGGAAGTCTACAGTCAATCTATAATCATGATTTGTAGACAGATTAGAGTCTATTTCTGTTACTCTTCATGTAACTTATGTATGAACCAGGTATGCTAAGCTTTGATGTAGCATCATGTTTTCAGTGGTGCCTGTACTTTTAATTATATTAACAGAGCTGGCAGTGTCTCTGTGAAAGAGAATGCAAGGGTTTTAATTAATCTGCAGTGCTGCTCCCCAAAGCTCTTCAGGTCAAGTGACTTTGCTCAAGGTCAAGCAGTAAATTCTGTTTGGGATTACAGCTTTGGATGTCCTTTTCCTTCCATTTTCTCTAATAGCTGGAGATAGTGCACCATATTTCATTCCATATTACATGCCTGCAGGGAGCTCATATTGGATTTTCTGAGACTAGTAGAATCCATCCTGTTGCCTCATATTTTTGTCATCATAAATGATATGTCTTTGCAAGTGGGTGTAAAGTTTCACAAAAGCTTTGTGGCCTGAGCCCTCTCAAGTGAGGGGGAATTTCATTCATTTTTCTGAGAGATGTTCATTTCGTTCATTTTTCTGAGACATGTTCAGTGACTCCTCAAAACACAACAACAGACAACACCAAAGGGATTGTGAGCAGGAAGCTACTGCAAGGCTGCACAGAAATGACTGTTATACCAAATAGAAAAGCAGCCTTTTCCACAGGACTCTGAATTCCTGAATACTCAGTGTGCCTGAGGCATTCAGCTTTGTGAGAGAATTAAGGTCAGAACATCTCAGTTACACGACAGAGAGCACACATTACATTAAAAAACCCCAAACAAACCAAAACCTCATAGCCACTATAACATTCACACAAGTATAATATGAGGATAATGATTTCTTAGCCCACAAGCCTGTCTATAGGCTTGATCCTCCTCCCACTAAAGTTAATGGAAACCTGGCTGCTGATTTCAGAGGCAGCAGGAATCAACCCTTTCCCAAACCAATTCCATTCTGTCACAGCTGAACTGTTATTATGGAGGGTGAGAAGTTCAGTAAGCAGGGCCATGTCCTGGTGGTAAAGAAATCACGGTAACACCCCGCCTGCCCTAAGAAATAATACTTCAGTGAAGTATTATATGAGTCAGAAGTATCACTCATGCCAAGGATACATCCAAGAGCGCCAAGATACCCTGGCAAGCATCCAGACTGAAACTCAGGTGAAAACTCTGGAAATCTGGACAAAAAAAAAAAAAAAAAAACATCTCTCAGAAAAATGAATGAAATTCCCCCTCACTTGAGAGGGCTCAGGCCACAAAGCTTTTGTGAAACTTTACACCCACTTGCAAAGACATATCATTTATGATGACAAAAATATGAGGCAACAGGATGGATTCTACTAGTCTCAGAAAATCCAATATGAGCTCCCTGCAGGCATGTAATATGGAATGAAATATGGTGCACTATCTCCAGCTATTAGAGAAAATGGAAGGAAAAGGACATCCAAAGCTGTAATCCCAAACAGAATTTACTGCTTGACCTTGAGCAAAGTCACTTGACCTGAAGAGCTTTGGGGAGCAGCACTGCAGATTAATTAAAACCCTTGCATTCTCTTTCACAGAGACACTGCCAGCTCTGTTAATATAATTAAAAGTACAGGCACCACTGAAAACATGATGCTACATCAAAGCTTAGCATACCTGGTTCATACATAAGTTACATGAAGAGTAACAGAAATAGACTCTAATCTGTCTACAAATCATGATTATAGATTGACTGTAGACTTCCACTGAGCAAGCAACAGAACCATAACTCACCAATCCCTTCTCTGCAGAAATTGAAAATGTTTTAATCTTCTAATAGCCTTGTTTAGTAAATATGAATCAAGTACTGCAAAGTTTCTAAATTAGTATCTTAAAATTGATCACTTATGAAAAATAAAGTCTCTGCTCAACATAGTCTTCTCACATGTAAAACGGTACCTGGTGGATCACTTTGCAAAGGCAGAGGAGCTATCCTTGTCCACCTTTGTAGAAGAAGGAGCAGTGTCAAATTCAGCTTAAATGGAAAAGGCATCACACCAGTCTTTTGTGTTCTTTCTTGCCTGTGACTGGGCAATGTATTTCCTGTGTTGCACATTAGTTATTACTTGTGAATAAACTGGGAAGGAAAACTGGATTCATCCTTGTATCTATAACTTCATTGCTGTTGTTCAGAGAAAACAGCCACTGCAATACCTCACTGCTGTCCAGGTATCATTGTTTATAACTAGGGACCAAATTACAAGCTTGTGGGGTGCTCTGGGCTGCCACTGGCAGAGTGGATGTCACAATCCTCACAAGACAGACAACCACAGGACTCACCTTGTTCTCATGAGCATGAGTCACACATGTCACCTGCACCTCCATCCCGTCTCCCAAAAACAAAGAGAACAAGGAACAGCCCTATGCATGCATACTAGGGAAGGGTAAATAGGAATAGCAGGCATGAACTAAGCACATCAAGGTAAAGACAAGACCCCCTTCCACTGCATAACTGCCTACAGACCAGGATAACTTTCTACACCTTCAAGCAGTGGCACTGCCAAGACTGTGACAGTGGCACGGGATGAAATGAGATACAGTTTCAGAATCAAGGCTGTCGTCAAGCTGGGTTTGGAGGTCAAATTCAGAGTCTGCATCCACACAAAATACATACTCATGCTCTTTCCCCTCATTTTTTGAGTTGTTGAAATTCAAACTAGATTAGCTTCACTTACAAAATTCTTACCATGTTGATTCAAACCCCAGCAAATCCTTTCTCTCTGGAAATCTAACATGGCATCAGAAGAGTCAATTCAGTCAGATTCAAGCCAGTTTCTCTTCCCAGAATTCAAGAAACAGATACAGGAGCAGAGGCTTTTCTCCAAGAGGGTTTATTTTACAGAAACATTATTTCTCAGCACTTACTTCTCCAAGATATATTATTCAGGATCCTCTGGAGCTGAACAGCATTTATTTCAGGATTCTGTGATATGGAAGAGATTTATTTTTTTTTTTTTAAGTATTAAATCACTTTTCTCCCTCTTTTGTTTTCCCAGCATGTCCCATCTTCATTCTCTGCTTCTCTGGCCCCAGTCCAGCCATGTGAAAATCAATAAAAAAGACTCCCTTTGAACATGACAAGATTCTCAGTCTGCAAGAGCTGCAGTCTGCTCTGGGCTAAGTTCTCAGGGCTCCAAACAGATCAATGTGGTAGTGCAGATTTACACTGAGTGAGAATCCAGACCATTAACCTTTCAGCCCTGGTACCATCTGTCCCATCAAGCACACTGTCAAGAGACCTGCTTCAAGTATTTCCCTTTTATCTTTTACAAACAAAAAAAGAGAGAAACTTTGGAATACTTCCTCCTCAAACTCTTCAAAGAAGAGACTTGCCCTCCTCCTTGTTACAATAAAGTTTACAGGTTTTTTAGAAACTGTGACATTTGTTTGTTTGGAGGATTTTTTTTCAAATGTCACTTTTCAAAAATAAAAGCCTGTTTCAGATCACTGAGGCATGCCAGGGTAACGTATTAAGAAATGGCAGTACTGCTCACCTCTGCGCGTACTTGGACCTCCTGACAGGAAAGGACCAGCATCTCGCAATATGTGGCAATTTCTAACGCGTCTGAAAGCCACACCATTTTCAAAATCTTAAACAAGTTGCAAAAAGTAAAAGCATTCCTTGTTTTTAACAACAGCTTCTGTCAAAATATTGCTATCAAGAATGCAAATGTGTTTTTGTGAAATCGTGTTTGCCAGGGTATGGTACTAAATAAAGGCAGCCACCTTTCCTGAAAGGTGAAACACTTGCATCCCTCACCTTAGGTAGTGGGATCCCTGAAGGTCAACTCCATTCCAAATCAGGCCAGAGAGATCATTAAAAAGAATCTTTCACAATAAGGATTGTTTTTCACTAAGAAAATTAGTGAAAAAAGCAGGTGATGGGACACCTGACACCTACTTCACTTCTCAAAGCAACTTAGCTGCCATCAAACTGTGATGAAGGATGTACACGTGTCAATATTTCAGGGTGTATTCTCTAGTAGGCAAGTTTCCCCAAATATGTAAGAACACCCTAAAGGATAAGATAGATCCACACAGCCCACCACTTTGATCGCAATACAGGCAATAGGAATTAACATTTAGAGAGAGCACGTGAGCCTGATCAGCTTCTGCAGTCCATTCTCCTGTTTCCCTGGCGCCCACAGCTGTTGGAAAAGGGATCTTAGAGGATACATCCCTGCCTAGTCCTTTAGTATATGCTTAGGGACCTGCTGGCCATTATTTTGCTAATACCTTTTGCGCCTGTTGATACTGTCACATCCACAATGTCCCGTGGCATTACGTTCCAGGCATTCACACTCTGTTGTGTAGACAAGTGTGCCTATCTCAATGCCAACATACTGCCAAATTTAGTGGTCAGATCTGCTGCATGGAATCAGCACTGTACACACAGTCCAACCTCCTGTTCCACACACTTCCACACCCAGACCTCCCTTGAACATTCACATGATTTTACTTTCAGAGAGCTACATAATAGCTCTGGAGAAATTTGGCAGCTCATGCACACACTTACCTGTGCAAAATGCTTTGTGAAGAAATCCTCCCAAATCTTGCCTTCATACCTATCAACAATTTCCTTTAAGATATCCAAAAAAAAAAAAAAAATCATTAACACAAGGAAGAAAAACACTGCCACCCAAGACAGTTACTAAAGATGCTTTCTCAGAACAGCACTCCCATTCTCTGCCCTTCCACCTTTTCCCCTCCACTGCAATCAATGCTACATTACTAACACAGACCACTGCTGAGATAGCTCTCCACCTCACAGAAATGCTATTTCTTAGAAATAAATGCTCAGATAACACTCTGGGGAGAAATATTTCCTCCCCACCAAGCTGTGCAGCAACAAAGCATGGGATTACTCCATGCCAGGAAGAGAGAGAAGGGTCTCTGTCCTCCTTCATATAAGAGAATAGAGGAGATGAAAGAAGAAATGCCCACGTTTACACCAGGGAAACAGATTATGCCATAAACTCGCTGGCACAAGTTGGAGATGTGCATGCACTGCCATTGAGATCAGTTATTTTGAAAATAAGCTATAGACTGGTGCATGGGAACAGTACTGCTCAGGTCCCATGATATCTTAAACTCTCAAAGCATGAAAGAAGCAGGAAGAAGTGCAAGAATGGGCCATGAGTCTCAAAAAAGCCATGAATAGGAAAGGCTATAGAGCAAGTAAAATGGCATCACTAAAAGAAGTTTGCAAAAAGGCAACTAACAAAGATGTCTAAAAATTTGCCCGTCCCCCACATTTGACTGCATCTGTCCACACAGTCCAACGGACTCTGCCTGTAAACCCAAGCTATCCTTTCAAAAGTGCTGCAGCACAAGCAAGCACTCATGTTCTCACTCAGCCTCTCCATAGGGCAGAGCAGCAGGAAAAGCACAACATTCTGAACCACAGACCTTCCACTTCTCACATATTCACTCACCTTAGAGAGGGTGAAACTGGTGTTCCCACCCATTTCCCTGGAGATGCAAAAAAGCAGACACATTAAGGAGTTATGCATTTGTCTCAACACAGGTGGCATCCCCCATCCCCAGATGGGGCCCCAACCCACCGTTGCAGCATATGTTTTTTTTTCCCTAGTCTTACAGCTGCAGTGAGTGAAGCCCTCATGGCCATACATCTCTCCAGGGGCAACTGGCATTTGAAGTCTCTAAAGCACTATTTCTGCAAAGCAACCATCCTAGTATCAACAGCAGGGTCTCCTGACAAACTGATGATACGTTAAAAATTGTTGTCCTTCTCCAGTCTCACATATGAGCAGGCTGCAAGAATCCCTTGTGGGGACCTAGCTCAACACTTCTTGAAAGGGTAAGGCCAAAATCAGTGCTTCAGCCACTGAGAATCCTAAGGTGGGGGAAATCCACTGCCAGCCTCTCCAAAATAGATTGTACTGCTTTTTCAGAGCAAAGCAGCATCTCACCGAAGAACATGCTTCCTGGAGAAGACCCGCAGGATGAACTCAGACTCTTGCTGAGGCTTCAGAGTGGATGGGACAATCACATAGACACCAGGCTCCAGGTGGAAGTCATGAGTCACCTCCCGCTCATCAAGGAAGACCTGATGCTTGTTCACAGGCTGATGTCGGGTAAAGAAAGCTGGAGGCAGCTTTCTGTTGCTTTCTTGGTACTGCTAAGGGAAAAAAAAACAAGAGAAATGTGTTCTGCACCAGCTGAATAAACAGACAAAAGGCTTGTGGAGAATTCACACCTCTGATTTTTTTTACAGTACAAGCAGATAACAGGGCCCAAAGGACTCAGTCTCATCCTAGGACATGGTGATTTTCACTATGCACTGCCCCTGCCCAATACTAATATGACAAAGAACAAGGCTTCCTGCAACCTTATCAACAATACAAAAGCACTTGCAAGGAACAGAAGCAAGGACTGGAGAGAAGAAGTGGCTCCTGTCAAAGCGGCTACTGCAAAAGCCACTACCATACTGGCAGAAATGTCTGCAGGCAGGACTACTCCAGAGACTGCTCTTCACTAGGCAGAACACCCCTCCTATCCCACAGGCACCATGCACTTTGTCCCCAGCTTTTGCACAAGGTAACTGGTTGCAGATGATTTTTCAGAGCCCCTGTGATCTGAGCATACTGCAGGAGCAACCTAATTCCTAGCCATGACTCCATGCATGTGTCCTTGATCTGCCTGGCACTCGTGGCTCTTATGTTTTGCTCTGGAGGCACTTCCTGCAATAGAAGGATGGATAAAGTGTTGACCCAGGCAACACTGAACTAATTTTTAATGCCACTGAATGTCCAGTACACAAGCCAAATAAATAATCCTGCTAGCTAAAATCACTGCCACCTTCTGATCTTGGCTGTTCCTCAAAACATTCAGCTGTTTTACTCTGCAGCCTCATAGGGGAGATGCTATTCTTCTTCCTTTGCCAGTATTTTTCTTACTAATAGAGCAATCTTTCTTCTGAAGGGTTCAGGGTTACTCCTCCTTATGACCCTTATGTTAAATTCCAAAGTTTTCATATTCCAGTCAATACTTTGTTGACCATAGTTCCAATACCTTAGATGCTCTCAGCCAGCCATCTCTCTGTATTGATCTTGGCAACCACTACAATCCCAAAATTAATGTCTTGTCTGCCACCATTCTCCCTCGGATGCGGCACAGCAGCATGCTAGGGCCACACTCAGACCCCCTCTACCAGGAAGCTTAACTCACTTGTAACCCTGATAATGCCCAAAATCTTTAAGTCAGGAAGGAGTAACATCTTACCTCATGGTTACCATGCCAGAAATACAGTAACTGGGGAACGCAATTGTGCTGCCCTGACCATACGCCAAAACTTTTCTTTGCTAGAATTCAAAGGGATTCTCATTTAAGAGGTATTCTGAGTGGTAACAGTGTGGAAGACAATCCCTTTCAAGATGAAATGAGCTAAACCTTTCCCTATTTTAAATAGCTCCCTGAGGTCAGGGCCAAAATTGGGACTTATATCAGGGTTACACTTCCAGGGACCTTCCTCAGGTCCCAAAGACTCTTGTCTAAAGAGAATGCTAGAAATATAGCTAGCCTGAGGAAGCTGAAAACACCTGTAGCATCAGCTCCAGAGCATCCCCAGCCAGTAAGGAACCTGATCTCCCTGGAGACCCCTGACTTGCATGGGGGACAGGCTGGGAGGCAGCAGAAAAATAGCTCTGGCTCCCCTGCGCACTGCAGTGAGTCCAGCTTAGACACAGCCAAGAACTGAGACACCATCCCACAACTGCAGCAGGGACAAAGTGCTGATTAGGTAAACACTGATGCCACTTCTAATACCTCTGAAGACCCAGTCAGAAACTGAACAACAAATACTCTGTTTTAAGACCACTGAGCCCTCCTGATATGGCTGCTTTTCAGAAGAGTCAGTGGATAGCTCTAAATTAATAGTGTCCTACGGGGGTGCCTCATGTAACTAAATACAGTTACCCGTCAGCCAAAGAACAAAGCCAAAGCCAAAGAACAAAGGCAAACACAACACCTTCAGTGTTGTCATAACAGCTGCACCAGTCCAGGTCCCTCAGCAAACAGCCAGCACAGTGACAAGGGACTCACCTGTAGGTCTATCTGCAGGAAGACAAGAAACAGAGCATCTGTCAGTCAGGGACATCTGGGTCTCACACAAGATAGCTGTATCATTGATGAGAAGCAGCTACATACATCCAGCTGGGGTCTTTGCCTTCAGAAATCTCAGCCCCTCCACCTGAAAAGCCTTCCCCACAGCCATTTCTCTATAACTGTGCAAACTCACAGCAGCAACAAGAGCTGTGGCTCTGTTCAAGGGAGGAGAGTGGCTCTGAAAGGCACTCAGATAAGCAGAGACTTGAGAGGGGAAACTCTCACTCCTAGTGATTTCCACTTACCCCTGTATACACAGGGAACTAGCAGTATTCATACATAGGCAGCTGCCACATCATACTAGAAATACTTCTCAAGCACGATTTTACCACAGTTGGAAATAACCCGAGGGAAGTGCTCTCCCTGCCCCAAGGTAAGGGGATTCCTGGCACCCTCTCCCAGCTCTTGCACATATTCTCAGAGAGGGCAAAATAAAGCCCAGTGTGCTCTGAAGCAAGAGGCATTTCTCACTGCTCTGCAGGCTGACATACAGCATACCATGCGGTAGGCTGGAACTTCCTGGCATGTGAGAAAACTGAGCACAGGCAAAGAGAAAAGAGCACAGATCACCCTGTGCACAACAAAACTATTGGTCTGCAAAGCTCTACAATTTACAGGGGCTAGAAGTTCTCCTATTTGGTGAAAGCAAGAAAGGCAAAGCAATTCTTCACACCTTGTAGAGTAAAAATCCAATGAAGTGGTGAGGAGCTCGATTCCGGTGTTTGCTGCTGTGTTTCTGCATCAGGGATATAACCACATTGCAGGACACCAGGTTTTTCTTACTATCTTCAATGGGTAAAACATTCAGCCAGTACTGAGGGTTCATCCAGAAGGTACCTAAGCAAAACAAGAAAAATATTTTGATGTTATTTTCCATTACAAAGTGGGTTGCCAACTTCCCACATGATGCCTGGCATCAGACTGTGGTCATTGGCTTTTTGGACCTCCAGACCCCACAAGGATTTGATCTTACAGAATCACAGAATCAGCTAGGTTGGAAAGGACCTTGAAGATCATCTAGTCCAACCATTAACATAGCACTGACAGTTCCCAACTACACCAGATCCTTCAGCACTATGTCGACCCAACTCTTAAACACTTCCAGAGATGGGGACTCCACCACCTCCCTGGGCAACCCATTCCAAAACCTAACAGTGCAGTTTACAAGTTTAGCAGTGTAACCACTATGTAAGACATAGTGAAGGCCCAGGAACCAGAGAACTACATTTCCACTCACTTGCAACTAAAGGCTCGTTTTGTTTATAAACGTATCACTATTGCTCCATCACCTCTGGCATAAGAGCTAGCGGACTTCAGACCCCACCTGCTCTGCTTCCAGAATAGCTGAGTCTCTGCATTTCCCATTCACTTTACTTAAAATACCACTCTCTGGAGGTGCTAAGTATGCACATTTTAACAGTCAGGTTTAATGCCCCAAGGAAGCTCAGTGCTGGCAATTGATCCTAGGATTCTGCAGCTCATTTCATGACATAACCAGCCCATTGCCCCATGTTTGCAATTAATGCAGCTTCTGTGGTAGCAGAAGCTACTCAAAGCTCTTCAGCTGCTTATTTCTGATGCTTGTGTGGTGGATTATGCAGGAAGAGCATGTTTCTGTTGTCAATTTTGTGTTAACAGGTATGAGGTGCTGGTAACTGAGTCAGCAGAGCAGCGTTACCCCAGAGTCATCCAAAAGAGCACCCCTCACCATTACAGAATCCCAGACTTCCTCCTGCTGTGCTTCCTTTAACCCATCTCCCACTCTTCAGGGAGTACATCCACTTTTTCCCATCTTCCTGGCTCATCAGGTCTGGAGTTAATTTACAGATCATCAGATCTAGAAAATGAATCTTAAAATCTTGCAGAGACATCCTGGGAAAAGAGTGCCAAGAGACATCTTGTCAGCAGTTTAGTTTAGTCCATATGGCTTATAAAAAGAAAAGGAAAGGGAGCAGGGAACTTCGAAGCTGCAGCATTCTGTGTTACATATGGTAATGCTCATATTTTATTAGGCAGTAAAGAAGAGAGCGTCTGTTCCAACAGCAGCATCTAGCAGTAGCAAATGCACGACTAAAATTTCAGTAAAGGATAGCAGCAGAGATTAAACCGCAGTGAAATTACATGGGCGACAACATTGCCACCTCGTGGCAGAAGCCGTGGAGAAACCACGAACAAACCAAGCAAGAGCTTCCCAAAGCTATGAAAGGTGGGACAAGAGCTCTTGAGAGCTGCCCATGTCTCCAGCAGCCCTGGGAGACCTGGCAGCATCCTGCTTCTTCCTTTGAAGAACAGCGCATCTCTTCTGTGTCAGCAGGGCTACAACTTCTCACATCCCCAAACAGAGGAGCAGAGCAAGCAAGCAAGCCTGGGCTTTTATAAAGCAGATGACATGTTTCAACCTAAGTGACAATGTGCTGCTTCATCTCCAGACTCAGCCCCAAAGCTACTGGCAGAGAGGGGAGAAGTAAGACTGAGCCATTACCAGAATTCTCCATCCTCCTTCTTTTTCCTCAGCAAAATCTTCTCCTTTGGGCTCAGCAGCTCCCATTTGCAAGAGCTAAGGGCAAAAACATGAGGTGACTAACCAAATGTGGCCTCAAATTCAAGGCAGAGTACATAGCTTTCCTGTATAAAAAGATGCCAAATCCCTGTCCTCACATATCTCCATATTTACTCCCCACTAAACACAGGCCCCCTATGCCTTCAGCCATGGGAGACTCTCCAGAAGCACTCTGAGTCCTACGAGATGTAGCTAAAAGGCTCCAGTTTTCTCCAGCAGAAGCCAGAAATGCTCCATTTCCATCAGCCAGTCCGTTCACTTGCACACACAGCTTCCAAAAGTACTTAAAATATAAAAATCTAGACCTGTTTTGTTGGTTAATTTTCTATCAAAGGAGACATAATAGGAAGAGTGTTTGGCATAATGAATGAATGACTAGGACAGCACAAGAGGCAGCTGGGAGTCGTTTAAAAGGCAGGCCTACAGTATGTTGCTCATTATGCTCTTCAACAGAGCAGCTGGTATGTTGTCATTATGTGATAGACACGCATCAGAGAAGTTACTGCTCTGCAGACAAGGTGAATGTCACTCACATTTCCAACACCTCCCTGTGCTCTTTCCTCCTCCCTACCCCCAAGCCTTAGCAAACAGGGTCTGTGCAGGGAATGACGTGAAGCTTAGAAGGAAGGCACATGCTCCGCTTCATATTGGAATAGGACACAAGTCTATGTTTGCCTGTGGTCTAGAATGCAAACCACTGTCTTTCATGGATCTCAATCAAAAAATTCAGGCAGATGCAAACGTGGGGCCCATTTGCCTCCCTAGTTTCTTCCTTTGATCTCATACCCAATTGCATTTCCCCAACCAGCCAGGACAGAGGACTCCTTCACAGCTGCCCAACTCCAACACTTCACAGCCTGTGGAGGACTTTGCAAGGTCCCTCCTGTAATAAAGGACTGTGTGCCCTGAAACATGCTGTTTGTTTAGAGCCTCCTGCACAGCTATCTGTCACTTCACGTGCCATTCAGATCACAGCAACATGGTCAGCGTCTGATGTTCATATTACGTTTCCTCTGGCATTCAGTGAATGGAAAAGCAGAACTGAGCTTGTTGAAGCTGCATGTGTGAAGTGAGCCCAACCACGTGAGCACTATCTGCTGGAGAAATACATATCTATTGAGTCTTTGACGCCAGAGGGGCTGTGCAGGCAACTACTTATCTTAATGATGCTGTCAGCACTAATTCATGCCTGAAGATGGCAGCATATTTCCTCCAAGAAACCTTTCCTCACACTCAGCATCAGGCCTTCCCTTTTTTTTTAAACTCACCTGTCACTCCAGTCTCCTTTCCATTCAATTTTTCCCCAGGGATTTCTCAGTCTCACTAGGTTTTCTGGTCCATATTGACAGGTCACCTGCAGAAAACGGTAACACTGTGCTTACCAAGGTCTCAGCAGTTCTCATCCAGTTTACATCACTGTATTATGTCAGATACTCACAAAGATTTTGTTTGTCCTCATAGATGCCAGCAAGTATGATGATAAAAATCTATGAACATGCAACTCTGAATGCCAGCACAAAGAGATTAAGATTTTTACCTTCTGTAACTAAAACCAGTGGCCTCACAGATTCCTAATTTGAAGGCTTGATGGTAAATTCCTCTTCCTTTCCAACATCTGCTCATTTTGTGGTTATGTAGGGGCAGAACTGTACTACTGTGAAAGCTAAGTCCTGTCCAGTGCAGTGGCACAGCACAATGCAGCCCATGGGGTGACCTGAATTGAGATGCCATGTGGGAGAAAGAGGGAGTCGGACTGACTAGGGGCTTTGTTGGCACCATGCAGTAGAATGGCTGACTTCACACCAGCTCCGCATGCTCACTCAGCCCTTTACTTCTGCCTGGCTCTTCATCCCACCAGAAGAGCCAGACTGACAGACATGTGACTGATAAAGTTCACACCTAAAACCCTCCTGCTATGTGTGGGAGATGCAGACATGCATCATGCAGCTCATAGTATCCCTTCCAGCTTTCCTAGTATCTCTTGCTAGACATACTGAACATGCTTTCACCCACATCTATATCATATGTCCAAAGCCCCACAAAGACCTTTGCCACCCTTGTCAACCTCCTTTTGTGGCTGAACAAGATAGTCATCCATCAATCCAGGAAGAGAAAGGTCAAGCTTCCTCCCACTCTTTGGGACCTATTATTTTACTGTCCTTTACCTCTAGACAAATATCTTCAGGGAACTGCCAGTGATACTTCCACAGATCAGTGGAATCCACTGCAGATCAGCGGGGTTTTCACGTTTCGGTCCTTGTATTCAATTATCTTTACTTCTCTATGGCCTCTCCTCTGACTTCAGAGGAAGGCTTTTCACCCCAAGTAGGTTTCAACACATCCTCCAAGCATCCCCAAAGGCCAGTACTTTCGTTCTTAACAGCTAAGATGCATTTGTAGGTGATACTCTCAGCAGAGCGCTGTGAATCATTCCCACCCTCAGAAATATACTGATCTATAACCATTGTCCTTTATGTCAAGGTCATGATACTAAAATGGACACACTTGAAAGTGAATTTTTACAAAGCATACATTGTCTTTTAGTCTTAGAGTAGGAGAAGAGCATTGGGGGAGAAGATACCATAGTTGCCCTGATTAAGGGTTGAACCTATGACTGCAATAAAAATTGCTGACATCCAAACAAACCTGGACCCAGGACTTTAGGGCTACTCTTACCTTTCTAATACCAGTTACTGTATAGGCATGGCCAGCAACAAGCCCATTCTTCAGGACCTTTGTTGACTGTATACAAGGAAGAAAAACAAAAGGAAAATAAACCTTTTAGTCTATCCCTACTTACACAGCAGACTTGTACCAGTACCAGAGACCTGTACCCGTGTAAGCAATGACTCTCAATGCAAATGGAGAATAGTTTGAACTGTAAATCTAAGATCCTAACAGCTATATTTTGCAGTATGTTTGGAACTGGAAGGTTGATTGGAAAGGTCCCTTCCTAAATTGTGAATCTTTGGCTAGAGACCATCTCACTTTTTAAAAGTCCAGAAGGTAAGGTTTTGATTTTCAGAACAGTAGGGTTTCCCAACAGCTAAAGTGTTGGCACATGGCTTGGAAGCCAAGATTTGAATTAATGTTCTGAACTAGACACTTCTCTATCTTAGCTATAAGTTTATTCCATGAGTCTCCGTGCCTCACTGCACCACCTTCAAAAATGGAAAATTTTTTTAACAAAAATGAGAAAATGCTGTAGGTCCTTACTTAATAGAGGTTCTCCAATAGATAAGCCTGTTCCTAAACATCACAACAGGGAGCTGAGAGCTGCAGAGAATCAATCCATGTGTAAACTTTAAGAATGAGATTTCTACAGAAGCCACATGTGGCAGCTTTGGTATTTTCTGAGTCACAATGACTAGCTGAGCAGAGGGAAACAGGTCTAGAAAGGCTTTTAGCTGTGAAGCCATTTGATGTCACTCCAAGTCTCACCCCTAAATGTGTCTGACAGCCCATGAGAGATCTGCTGTAGGTTGCTCTTGTCAGGATATCCCACAGATCAGGAGGAGCTGCTGCAAGCTTGATCCTTATATTAACACCACCTGTAAAATCCACCAAAGCTTCTGAAACTTGCCCGATCTGCAGATCTTCATAGGAGCCATAGAGTCTAGCAAAAAAGACATCAATATATTCTTGGGGTTATAGTCACAGATGATAGGTTAAGGAGGCTGTAACTCATGTTTATTTTAGGGGAAACTTTCTCATTTAGGAAGAGAGAAATCTGGCAAACTTCCTCCAAGATTGGCCATAGTCTGAAAGGGACTCCACTCACTATCATTCCTCTGTTGTACAGTAGTGAGAACCTGCCCATGCTTCTTTGATAACTCTGCCTTAGCAAGTGATGTCTGAATATAACACCAGAAAATAATAAAGTGCCTTGAGTGGCATGTTGTGCCTTGAGAGTTCAGTCTCCAGTATGATCTTCTTCACCACTGCTGAACAACTTTCTGAGCTCTTTCTGTTCTAATGATAACCTCAAACGAAAATAACTGAACTTTTTCTCCCTTGCTGTGATCTTTTTCTCACTGTTAACTAGAATTTTTCCTTGCTCCGCAGAGATTATTTCAGCCCAAAACTAACAAACTCCAACAGTTAGGCCTTGTTGCCTTTTTCTTAGTCCTGATGAACCGCTCTAGACAAAACACCCTGGAGACAAGCCAGTATTCTCATCGTGTCATGTGACTTGTTGAATGCCTCAGCTCTGGGGGACCCAAGAGCAGGAACTCCTACCAAAACCAAAGTATGATTCTTCAGCAGACCCCCAAAGTGAAACTTATTGGAGATTTCTCAAATTGATAATACATCAAAGGAAGCATGGGGAATCATTCACCTTTGAAAATCCCTATCTCTGGCCTTCTGCTCCTCTGTGGTGTTTACAAGGAAAGCATCCCCCTAGCCAATACACTCCAAACAATGATAACACTCAGAGGACAACTCCCCAGGATAGGTCTGTTTTCACACTTACTCCTAAATTCTTGGATCTAAACTCAAGGGCCTGAATTGATCACAGCTACTGCAGTAGCAGCTTCTACTGTGTAATAATAGAAAGATGAGAACCATTTACTGCACTCCAAAAGTGGCAAGGACTAGGAGATGCATTTATAAACAAGAACAAACTGCGTAGGCACCAAGCAACATATTTTAGAGAGGCTATTTACATAACTTGTAGTGAGTCACTTACTTAGCATACGCCTTCTCCAGAAGGGCTCCCCAGAACACGTTCTTATAGACTGAGGAAACAAAGACCAGCTCTCCTGCCTCATTCACCGGCAGACGATCATCAACCACCACATCAACCCATTCACCGAAGTGCCAGAACTGTCAGGGAAAAGGAATGAGCTGATGTTTCCCTTGAAAGGGACCTCCCCTTTAAACAACAGGAAAGGCAAGATAGCTTAGCTGTGGGCACAAAATGAACTGCCCTGAAGAGAGAGCTGCTTTGGATCAGCGAGCCATGCTGGCTCACCCACAGAACCAAATCCTCTCCCTCACCCTGCCAGAAGAGAAAACAGAGCATGTATCAGGTGTAAAAGGATTAAACAGGGAAATGAGGCACAGCTGGTCTTCTGGGGAAGGAGTTCCTAACTGCAGGGATAGCAGAGTTGCATCAAGAGCAGACGTGCTCCAGACCTACTGACAATATAGGAAAAGATTTTTGTCTGGATTAAAATGTGGGTAGGACACAGCTGGAGAAGAGGGCCAAGCAGAGGTATATCCTCAGAGTGGCTTGCAGTTGATTCACTGCCTGCATTGCTTTGTGGGAGGGGTGATGGGCTACTCGCCAGGCTGGGATACTCTTTGGCCACTTGCCCCTGGCCAAGAGGAACCATGTACAAATTATTTAAGGGTGTGACACAAAACATGACAGGGGATTTCTGAAAACCTCCTGCACTTTGGGGGAGCAGATGTACCCGGAAGTGGAAAATGCCAGCGTATTTCCTGTCAAAGCTCTGGTTTTGTGGCACGACTGCAGCCAAGATGTCCTGGTGGAATGTCAGGGCTTCCAGGGCCGCCAGGAACCAGCAGTTCTCTGCGCCAAGACAAATGGACACATGCAGTTGGCTGAGAAGCAAGAGTTGTCAGCCAAGTTCAGGAACACCACCAAGATCCTAGCAAAAGAGCTGTTGTGCTGATGTCTTTACAATTATAACAAATCATACACAGAAAATAAGACAATCCTGATGTATGCTTTATTTAACCAAAACATCATTGGCTTATAATTGTTCTTTCATGATCTTTTCATTTGGATACCATTTGGTTAAATAAGAAATTTAGCAAGAAATAGCTCTCAGTGGAAACATTCCATCGTTTTACTGATATTGCATGGTGTTTTTTTTTTTTTTTTGTTCTCTGTAAAGGCACACTGTTAAAAGAAACTTTTCCCTTTTTCTTTGAAAACATTAACTTGTCAGAAAAGAAAAATAATTTCCAATGGATCTCACGTGCAAGACTGTACTTCTCAGACTTTGTGTTTAAGGGCTTAAAGCACTTCAAAATTAATTTAGTCCTTCCCCTTCCTGCTTTACAGATTACAATATAACCTTTTACTTTAGCTAACACAAATGAAAAAATTATTTTTCTAACTGCAAAGCTGGGAATAGGATGCACTCACAGCAAGCCTTAGGTACAAAGATAGCAAAAGTCTGATTTTCCTTCTTCTGTGGTCTCTCTTCAATTGTCAAGCAGCAACATTGCAGACTAGTAAGCACACAGGATCTCTTCGTATTGCACCACTAGCATGCACAGAAGCAATACAGAATAGTGGTTTCAGCTTGTGGAGATACTTCTCACCCCTCAAATACCACCTTGAAGCTTGCTAGGTTTTTTACTGAGCCTATCCCACCTTAATGATTGCTTCATCCACACCATGCGAAGTGAAGAGATAAGAATATGCACACCTTCTATTTTGTATGCCAAGCTTTATATAGTCAAAATTCCACACAAAATGCTATCTTGTATAAGAATACTGAGATATTTATACAAAGGAGTTTCCTTACCCACCAATCCTTGGCAGAGATCAAGTTGTTTTCTGTTTGCAGCATAAAATACAGGACTTCTGTGCAAAGCCTGGGAAGCAGACAACCAAAAAGAAAAGAGGGAGAGAGTGAAGTCAGTAACGTGAACTTGTTTAGCTTCATGTCAAGGACTTTCTGCCTCCAGAGCTGCAATCTCATAAGATGGGAAATACAGTGAGTTCTTGAATGTAAAAACCTCATGGATATGTGACCCAAAACACTTCTTCTACCTGTTCAAAGCTTTCAGAATACTTAGGATCCCTTTGTCCCAGCAGACATTGTTCTGGTTCAGGTATAGCTTTAGTGTTACCATGTGCTGTGACTAATCTGACACAAGCCTGGGCACACATTTGTGTTTGGTCTACATTGAATTTGGTCTCTGACATAAGCCACCGGTGCTCACTGAGAAAACAACCCTTCAGGCCTGTCAGTCCTACTCCTCTGTAATTGCTGACAGGTTTCAGCCAAAAGAGTCTACAATAGCAGAGCATAACTGTTCAGACTTTCAGCTACCCCGGCTGACATCACAATTGGAATGACATTCGAGCTACACACTAACTGATGGCTGCTACAGAAGTTCCTGTTGCTGTGAGGAGTGAGTCTGTGAATAATTTTTCAGAGAGAAATAATGTTGTTATTTTTCTCCTCTCACAACTGTCTCTGGGGTCAAATTAACAAGCTAAGTGTCAAATTTAGGATTCACTCTAATGACCCACAAATTACTCTAGCTAATTTTCACACTGTTGGCTTCCGCTTTAGGCAGTAGCAGAGAAACAGCAAACCCTCAGAAGGCAGTTACAGTAATTAGACCCCAACCCCTATCCTTGGTGAATTTGGGTGTTCAGTTTGCAGGCCATCAGTCAGAAATGCAGCAAGCTACAAGCCTGCAGGCTGAATGGCAGAATTTCAGCATTTCCTCTGCAGCACAAGGGACTGAAGGATGCATAGCATCCATCCTCATAAAGCCTGTGCCGGGCTAAGTTTGGCATTCAGAGCAAATGGCAGCCTTCTTCACAAGGTAGTTTTAGAGCAGCAGAACAGTGGACTGTGAGACAGAGGAGGTTTCAAGTCCATTCCAATATCTCTGGGATGGAGGGGCACCTGAAGGCCTTTGTAGAGAAGAGGACTCATGTTGACCTTTCCCTCCCAAATACCTCTATGCTGATATAGCTGCCTCAGCTGCAGTGTCAGGCACAACCCAGCTCAGGCCCTTGAGAACCACACTCTTCCTCCACCTGCAGATCATGACTTAACACAAACCATCTGCGAGGCTGAATTACATATGAAACTCTTGAGAACGAGGGCTGCTGTTCCCAAGCTCTCTTGCTGGCTTTATAAAGGTGCCTCTACTTTCCCAGCGATTTTCATGAGTTCTGCAGAAACTCAGCCCTTCTATGAAATCAGTTAAATCTGACAAAATATGACAGCTAGAAAATAACTCAGCTAGGAGATGCTATCTGCTATTACCTGGCAGAATTCCCTTACAGACGTGGTAACATAAGGAGTCAGTGCTACTGAAATTCTCAGATAATTCTATATATTGCTTTCAGGAAAATCTGATTGTCAGTACATTGCTCAGTGGCTTAGTAAAAACAGAACTTGCACTGCTAGTAACAGGCCTTACCGAGCTGTGTCAGTGCTCTGACCTGGCTTCCTGGGCTTGTTATTTCACCATTTGTTATGAGAACTTGCTCTGTGACCAGCCCTTGCAACCTTATTGTATCTTATGGGATAGCAGCAAAGGGCTTGGAAATATGGGCACAAGTAGAAAACAGAGGACCCAGAACTAAAAACATCTCACAGACTGATAGTTACTGGTGGTGGCAGAAGCCTAACCTTGAGAGACAGTCAGGAAAAGACTGCTCTAAGTACAGTAAACAGTTAAACAGGAAAAAAACAGCCCAGTAGGAAGATAAGGCACCTGCCACTGCTGGCAAAAGTAGCAGACTCCAACATCACAACGGTATGTGGTCTATGGTTGAGGGGTCAAAGGCTAAGAACTCTCTAAAAGCTCAGAAATCTGAAAGGTTAAGATCTTGAATTGTGGAGAGAGGGATCATCGCCATGAGAACTGCCATCATGGAATCGCAGTGGGATCATCAGAACTGTGAGCTCCAAGGACACTGGCTCCCCCCACTGCCTTTCCCTGCTCTCCCTGCCTGCCCCAAGTGTTACTGGATATAAACTGAAAAAGGCTGGTTATGATTTTGGGCAACAAATGCTTCAACTCCATGTACCCCAGCTTCAAAAATTATAGCTGACACAATAAGTGTGATCTCTAGATGCATTAAGGCACACCTAAATTAAAGTCTAAGAGTAGTCTTCCCAGTTCTAACATATTTGCTGGCTACCAGCTACACTCATCCTCTTACATGAGATTATTCACTGAAAGTCACTTACATGTGGCCTCTTCCATTGTAAATTTCGGGGTAGTTTCTTTAGCAGCGCTCCTGTTCCAATAGAGCTGATGTGAGCAGGGAAGCTGTCATCTGTGAACAGGCATTTGTTCTTCAAGCACATCTCCAGCAAGGCCTGGTAGTTCTGCTGGATGGGTGGGGTGTGTTTTTGAAAGATGCTCCTGCCTAAAGGCACAGGTAATTTCTTTTTTTTCAGGCAGGGCAGAAAAGACATGGTGATGTTCGCAGTATGCCTGGGTAATTTTTTTCCACTGAGGATTCTGCACAGTCCTGCTGGAAACCCCTTGTTTCTTAGGATGAGGTGTGTCTTCTCTGGAACAATTCCTGATCATTAAAATAAGTGTAAAAAGTCAATTTAATCATAGATTTTTAAATTTTCTCTCTGGCTAGCGAGGAGGGTGGGTGTGGGTGGCACTCCTGGGAGAAGTAGGGGACCCATCCAATCCAGCACCTATCATTGCGTTTTCAAGACTTTATATTTGCTGTAGATCTGTAGATCTGAACGAAGTCAAAATGAGTGACCCCATTGACTTTTACTGAGGCTTTGAAGCCATTGACACAGCTATTCTCAGTCTCCCTCTGGACTATTTAGTCTCTCCAGGATATTTTCATAACATGCTGCAACATGAATGACAGTCTTTATTCAATCACATTCTGGCACGTGGAGATTTCCCCTCCTCCCAAGAAAAGAAAGGCTAAGGCTAACAGAAAAATGGAACACCTTAGGTGTTACAAAGCCATTACTCACAACTCTCCCCAATAGTTATTTTGCCCTTTTTGCCTCATTTTGGAGAATGATACAACCTCCCCCAAGAGATCACATTCCATCTTGCTGATTACCACAGATTCACACATGAAATTGCATGCTGACTCTTTTTTTTTTTTTTTTTTAACAATCAAGACAGATGTTTCTCATCCCCTCACTGAAAACAGCAAAGAGTGATTTCATAGCTCTTCTAAACATTAGCAGCCATCACCTTTTGCTTCAAGTGGTGGGCTGCTGGGAGAAATCATGATTAAAATCTCAGCAGGCAAATCACACCCATCAGTGGTAACAAAGTGATCATAATCATAGCCTTCTCATTACAGCATGGACTGAAAAAATGAATCGAGATATAAAGTTCAATAAGTGGTTCACATGTCAGAATGATACAGTATTTGGAAGCCTTCCCTGCAGAGGAGGCTCTTTGAGACTCAAATCATTGCCCCAGGCACCTGAGGAAACTAATCTGTGTTAGGAACCACTTGATTGTTACTCCCATCGAAGCTGAAGGTCACCAGTGTTCCCTGTGAGAAACCATACAACTGCAGATTGTGCCGTTCTCCCACAAGGAGCCCTCATTTGTTACAAAACCACCCCAAACTGACCCACAAGGCTTTATCCTCAAGGGCAACCAAGAGAAAATCTTCAAAATAAAATTCAATTTTCTATTGTACAGGAGACATTTCAGACCTGAAAAAGTATTTGAGTGCCTAACAACTTGCCTACTTTTTCTCCAGATGAAAAATACTGTCTCTTCCTTCAAACCCTGCCTTCTTACAGCCATTGACCTTCACAGCTACAGAAACATGAGCAACAGAGAGATAGATTCAAAAGAAAAACAAAGAAGAAAACAGCCTGGAGACTGGCTATACTTTCTATAGATAGACAAAACATGTATGAAGAATAATTTCTTATTTTGCTGCTCCCCAGGAAAAGAAGTGGTGAGCAACTGACAGACTTTGAGCTACACTGAATAGCAAATACTTTAGACTTGATTTTTGGGTGTGCAGAGCATCCACAATGCCTGATAAAATAATTGTAACCCTTCACCAGTTCCCACCTCAGTCTGGCATTTATTTGAAAAAGAACTAAACTTTATAGATAGGCCTTGAAATCCAGAGATTGTATGAAAAAAAGCAATGCACTCAAAAATGGAGGCTTAAATCACCTGAATATGTAGCCTTATTTTCATGAAACTCAGCCAGCAGCCCTGACTGTAACAGTGTGTGTTGAGAGTCGATGACACAGCTACTTTATGTGTTTTGAAAACCTCCCGGCTGAACCTGCCTGTAGGTGTATTGTTTTAACCTCTTCCCCAAATTACCTGGAAATCTTTGAACAAAAGATGCAATGAAGCATTTCATGTGTCATGAACAGTCACTGCTTAGACAGCTACAAGGTGTTCCTCCTCGTGTTTTAACCCTCTGCCTGCTGTCTGGCCGCAGCCATGTGTACGAGCAGGTGTCAGATACAGCTGTGTATGACCAGCCATGGCATACCAAGAAATCACTTGTACTCCACTTGGCAATGCTACCAAACTAGAGTGAATCGGAGTGTCCCACTGTGTCCTCCAGCACAGGCGGAGAAGAGTGTATGCATGTCTCCTCCAGCAATTAAAATTTCGAAGGGAAAGCAGCCAAGTGTAGCAGACAGAGGTTAAAAGCTGTAGGTGGAAGTCATGAACTGGTAGATTGGATGGAGGTGGTTCTCTATTCTTTGCACATTCCCCAAGTTAGTATGTTTTGCCATCCAATATAAGTCCTTCTACTACATTAGCATCCTATGATCTCCACTGATCTTTCTCTACATCTTAGATGCCTCGTTCCTGAGTCTTAAAATGAGAATCTGAAGAATTCACAGAAAATCCTTCACTTTTAGTAAAAGTAATTGGACCATGAAAGAATTCTCCAAGAGCCTCTTACTCTCTTTACAAGAGGATTTATCTCAGGGAACACAGGAGCAGTGGGCAAATCAAGGGCTAAACCTGGAGCTGACAGAGCTCAGCCCAGCTCCTCTGATTTAATTAATACAATCTGTATATGAGCCGAGGAGCTGCTCCTAACTGTGTGGAACAGAGCAAATGTTTGCAAGCAAAATAATAAATTTTAGGGTGAGCACAACAAATGATGCAAGGCCATCTTTTACAACCATTCTTGTAATATAGCAGAACATTAGCTACAGAAATTAGCAGTCATCAGTCAAAATAAAAATGTGACTGTATTAGGCTTTGTTAATCTTCATTAGTCTCTAAACACAGTATGAAAACAGCACTTGCAGGTACAAACTCAAGTCTTTGATTAAACACAGTTACGTATTTCAGAAATAAAAACTCAAAGCTGACTCCCACTATTCCTGTGGGCTTTTTAGCAAATAGAAATATCCTGGAAAGAAGTACTGAACTGTGTTTTCTCACAAAATGAATGAACGTACAGACAGGCGGAGGACCTTGCCCTGAATTCCCTGTGCTTAGATTATTTGCCCAAAAACTGATGAACACCTTCTGGTGCTGAGATTTTCAAAGCCGAGCAGTGAACCTGCCCCAGAGCCTCCCACTGATGTTAACAAAAAGACTGTAGTGAAAATGCCTGGATGGGTTTCAGAACTTCAAACAATACTTCTCTGAGCAAAGATTCACTTGCAAAGACTCTGGTTGAGAATTTAAAATACATTTTCTTTGCTGTGGAAATTGTCCAAGCTACATCAAAATCAGTGAAAATATAAAAATCCCATTTACTCAAGATCTGTCCTTTCGCATTTAAGGTTAGAACATTCTATTCATAATCATTCTAATCATTAGCGATTCTGACTGCTCATAACTCCTGTTAAAGTCAGATGAAACTTTCAATCTCTGCAGAATACTTCTGTGATCAAGGATCAGCCAAACCACCCCTAAACAGCAAAACTGAGAGAACAAGGGTGCACAAAATCTGGGTTAGCTAAAACACCAGCCTGCGTTCCCAACCATTTGGCAGGCAGACGCTTTGGAGCTGTGACATGCAGGGCAGCTGACGTGGCTCATCTAGTTGCTTTACATCACACCCATTCTTCTCATGTTTGCTGATATGAACTTTTTGCCTTTCCCTTCAACACTTCAGAGAAAAGTACAGCAGCAGCTGCTGCATTCAGCACGGCCAGCAGCGTCGTGTAACTAATACACCCATTTGATCCTAGAGGACAGCTTTATCTAGCACCATGCCATGGTGACAGAGTTCTACTCCTTTCAAACCCCTGGAAAATCCTAACTCTGTGCTAGCCACAGACAACTGCTGAATGCCAGTAGCAAACCCCTCTACATAGCACTTGGTGTTTGATGTCCTACCTTGTCCAGGTGTGTCCTCACAGCAAAGGATGATTGTTCTGCTGGCAGCAATGCCTGCTGCTTATAAATAGTATATATGTTATCTCTACCTATGTGTGTATTTATGTGCATGCATGCGTGTGTGTTTATATATGTCTTGCCTGCATGACCCCAAGAGCTAGTCCTAACCTATCAAGCACTGTGCTAGAAGCAGGAGGCGGGGAAAAAAAGCATATTGAGTAATGCCAGGAACTTTCTGAAGAGCCCAATGCAAAATATTCCACAGAAGACATGAAAAAACAGGTCAGCCCATCATGTGGACTACTGTTTGACTCACCCATCACTTCAGTAGAAGGCAGCTTCCTTGTTTAGTTAGCCATTTTGTTATTCAAAGCACAAAACTCCACATCTCTCCATATATCACTGATAAGGTAGAACAGGAAGATGTGTTCAACTGCGTCTTAATACATTTTAACAGGATCTCTGCTTTCAGGTAAGAAAAGTCTCAGAAAGAAAATACCGTCAAAACCCCTACATTTTCTCAGAACAGATTGGGCCATGGCAGTCTCCCCACTTTGTTAATCACTAAATCATAACAATTTCTAACAAGAACATTTACGTAAGTCTGAAGGAAGTATACATTTTATTACAGAGACAGTCAAAACCATCCAAGGATGGATGACAGGAGAAACCTCCAAGCTTCTGCACTGCACGAATGGCGAAGGGCTCAGAGGATTTCTTTCCGGCATTATTACAGCCATCACATGGCTCAGGTCCCCTGTGTGCAATACAACATACTTTCTTTGTCATACAAATTTAAGGAGTGAACTCTCCAGAGGCAAGCATGCTTCCCAGTCAACCATATATACATTATGCAACCCCACATGCAATGGACCCGAGGGAACTGGCAATGAAATGGCTAAGCCACTATCCATCATACTTGAGAAGTCGTGGCAGTCCAGTGAAGTTCCTGCTGACTGGAAAAGGGGAAACATAACCCCCATTTTTATAAAGGGAAATAAAGAGGACCCAGGGAATTACAGGCCAGCCAGTCTCACCTCTGTGCCCAGCAAGATCATGGAGTGGATCCTCCTGGAAAATATGCTAAAGCACATGGAAAATAAGGAGGTGATTGGTGACAGCCAGCATGGCTTCACTGAGGGTAGATCATCCCTGACAAATCTGGTGGTCTTCTGCAGTGTGGTACAGCATTGATGGATAAGGGAAGAGCAACTGATGACATCTACCTGGACTTGTGCAAAGCATTTGACACTGTCCTGCACGACATCCTTCTCTATATTGGATGGACCACTCGGTGGATAAGGAATTGTCTGGATGGTCATACTCAAAGAGTTGTGGTCAACAGCTCAATGTCCAAGTGGAGAGCAGTGATGAGTGGTGCTCCTCAGGGGTCGGTGTTGGGACTGGTGTTGTTTAACATCTTTGTTGGTGACATGGACAGTGGGATTGAGTGCACCCTCAGCACGTTTGCTGATGACAAGCTGTGTGGTGCGGCTGACACGCTGGAGGGAAGGGATGTGCCATCCAGAGGGACCTGGACAGGCTGGAGAGGTGGGACCGTGCAAACCTCATGAAGTTCAACAAGGCCAAGTGCAAGGTCCTGCACATGGGTCGGGGCAATCCCAAGCACAAATACAGGCTGGGTGAGAAGTGGATTGAGAGCAGCCCTGCAGAGAAGGACTTGGGGGTATTAGTGGATAGAAAACTGACTATGAGCCAGCAACGTGCACTCACAGCCCAGAAAGCCACTTGTATCCTGGGCTGCATCAAGAGAAGTGTGGCAGCAGGTCGAGGGAGGGGATTCTCCTCTACTGCACTCTCATGAGACCCCATCTTCAGTGCTGTGTCCAGCTTGGGGGCCCCCAGCATAAGGAGGATCCTTCTTGAGTGGGTCCAGAGGAGGTCATGAAGATGACCAGGGGGCTGGAGCACCTCCCTTATGGGGACAGGCTGAGAGAGTTGGAGTTGTTCAGCCTGGAGAAGAGAAGGCTCTGGGGAGACCTTATAGTGGCCTTCCAGTATTTAAAGGGGGCTACAGGAAAGATGGGGGGGGACTCTTTATCAGGGGGTATAGTGATAGGATGAGGGGTAATGGTTTTAAATTGAAAGAGGGTAGATTTAGATTAGATATAAGGAAGAAATTATTTTCTGTGAGGTGGTGAGACACTGGAACAGGTTGCTTAGAGAAACTGTGGCTGCCCCCTCCCTGGCAGTGTTCAAGGCCAGGTTGGACGGGGCTTTGGGCAACCTGGTCTAGTGGAAGGTGTCCCTGCCCATGGCAGGGGGGTGGAACTAGATGATCTTTTAGGCCCCTTCCAACCCAAACCAGTCTGTGATTCTATGATTCTCCATTTCTGGTGGCACTTCTGGGTACCAGCACCTTGTTCCACTCCAGGCAATGAAGGGGTAAGAGCAGCATGGAGAGGGTAAGGAAAGGAAAGCATTTGCATACCAAGCCACCTGAGAACAATGGTAGGAGAAACATAATGGAAATATTTAAGAGGAATATGAAGAGGCAGTGGGGGCAGGAGAGGAAGGCAGCAGCTTTCTGAGTTGTAAAAGCAAAGCAATGAGTGAGGAAAAGGATAGACTATGTTGAAGACGATTTTACTCCCAGGCCACATGGCACCAGCAGGAGGTTGAGAATTCTGATCTAGCTTAGCCAGAGGAAACTCTTCTTCCCTTACTTATCAAGTTAGTGTATTTGGTTTAATTCTGGGGATCCAACTGTGCCTTCCTCTCCCCTCATCCCCTTCCCATAAACCCAGCTGTTCCCTGTTGAACCATTGCTTCCTGAACTTTTGACACCATCTATTTGGATTTCTTACTTGGTAATGAACAAACAGTGACAGTAACAGCATGGCAGGAAGTTAATTTTTCTGAACGACACTGCTCCCACAGGCTTCTTCAAACTGTCAAAGTATTAAGGTGTGGACTGAGTCACCACCTTTTTTCAAACTCAGCGACTTGCTAATGTCCCCATCCTCAGATGATCTGTTGTAGGAAGTAAATCTGTCCAACCTAGGGCAGGAGATAAGCAAACACACGTCACCATGACTTGATTTCACATGAAACAAGTTTCAGTTATACAATGTTGTGTTTTGCCCCCCAAAATTAGGTTACATTTTGAATGCAAATGCTATATGACTTAGTCCAGCCCCATTGACTTCCAACAAAACGCAACTGAATATTCTTCAGCAGTCTCTCCTGGTCAAGGCAAGCATCCAGGTAAGTGACTGTCAGCCATCTTACCAACAGCAGGGCATGGCTGAGAAACTACAGAGTTAAAAGTTTAATGCATCATGGCTTGAGAGAAAAAGACAAATTCTATCATAGAGAGCAGTAGCAGACCCCCATTGGTATCAGATACAGGTACATCCTGAGCACTGCAGTACAGTAGTTTCTGTGCAGGGCATTCAAGAGAGAGCTTTTGCATTTGAACGGCTCAAAAACTTTCAAGGAAAACAGCCCTTCTTCCAGCAGTGACATTTAAAAGGAAAAATCATTGTTTGAAAAAAAAAAAAAAATTAATTGGTTTTGTTCTTTTTCTGCTTTCAAAATTTTAAAAATGTAATTAAAAAAAAAAAAAATGCCCAAAGATTGCACCATGTCCAACAGAAAACCATCCACTAAAACATCCCATTTAAGAAATTAAAATGAATAAACAATGGAAACAGATTAAAATTTTCATTCCAGATTCTGACAAAAAGGAAAAACTAATTATACGCTAAACTTCCTTTCCTAATTTTACTTCCCTTTGTTTTTGACAAGCTCTGTACTTCAAGGTAGAGAGAGTCCTTGAGGAAGTCAGCCTTCCAACGAAAAATAGCTAAGAAAACAGACTGAAAAAGAACTAAAATTGTGCAATGTTTGTGAGTCACCTAAAGAAAGTCTATAAAAATTGTCAGGTTTGGTTGTGATCTGCCCCGGTGACAAAGAATTCAAAGGAAAGGGTATGTCTTCAGACAAGGCAAGGAAACATTTTTTTGGCCATTTCGCCATCAGGTATACATACTTACGATTAGCGCAACTTAATTATTAATATGTATCCTCTTCTTGTAAATGTGTGACAAGCGTGCCTCCATTGTACCTGCAGCAGTCAGCTCCCGCAGCTTGCACAACAAAAACCTTGCTTTCCTCCCCCATTCATTGCATTCAGGAAGGGCATCAAGGTGGCCTGGGAAGATTTACAATCAAAGGCTTCCTGGCCTGACCTTTACTCAGCTCTGAGGATATCACAAGCAAGCACCAAAGAGACTCCATATATAGCTGTAGAAATACCAGAACGGCATCAGAGGAGTGTAGCCCTTAAATGGCACAACTATCTAGAAGATGAAGCGATTTTTTTCCTACAGAATGAGGAATTCTTGCCAAAACATGTTGATTTCTATGGGGCCTTTAATTTTCAGTTTTCAGTGGAAAGGAGACATCAGATTACTAAAGCCAAGAGGAGAGACTTTTGTAAAACTAAAGGGAAATTAGTTTTAAGGAGGTTTCAAAACATTAATTCCACTTTCAGCCTAGCTCTAGGCATTTGCAGGAAAGCAGAGAAGCCTGACCTTCAGAAAATACAGTCAGCTTGCTATTTTCTTCCAGAAACAGAAGACAGGTCCCTGGAGTCATTTCTCGCACCTCACGGGTCAGGCCATGCCTCAGAGCGTACAAGTACATGGCATCACACAACGGGAACAGCTGGGAAAATGCCTGCTCCTGCAGCCAGAGGCATAGAAAGGGATCTGGACCATTGTCCAGGCACACAGGGCCACATGTGTCTCTGGGTGTGTGTCCCCCTGCCCCATGAAAAACAACCGCTTTTTAATCACTGCTGCCTCTCTGCCAAGGCCCAGGCTCCTGGGAAAGGGCAGGAGCCTGCCACACAGAAGGACCACTTCCAAAAATGCCTCTTGCCACATTTCTTGGACCTGCTGGATCAACTTAAGCGAAAAAGTCGCTTGGAGGTATTTTAAGAAAAAAATTCCCTACTCTGTCCCAGCTGCTCAGTGATGATGAGGAGAGCCAAGCAGCGGGCATTTGTGGCCCCTGGGGACATGCTGAGCCACAGGCTGGAAAACCCATGCATGCTTCAGCCCTGTAGCCTTCGCTCAGCAGCTGTCCTGTCAGCCCTAATTGCTGGAGGAATAGAGGAGTGGAGACAGCAGCTAATTGAACTCTTCTGGGCTCAGCCAGCCTCGTCTCTGCAAGCCCCCGAGAAGTGAGGGACAGCAGCAGTGCAGCCAAGCCACTGGCTTTGGGAAGGGCTGGGGACCCAGCTCGAGGCGGCAGCGTTCAGAAACAGCCGACTCCCTGTCAAATTTGCACTTTCAGAGGTTTATTTTAAAGCGAGGTGAGAAAGGGAATAAAATGGCGGCCGGGCCGCAGCAGCCCCTCCTGATCTGTGGGATATCCTGACAAGAGCAACCTACAGCAGATCTCTCATGGGCTGTCAGACACATTTAGGGGTGAGACTTGGAGTGACATCAAATGGCTTCACAGCTAAAAGCCTTTCTAGACCTGTTTCCCTCTGCTCAGCTAGTCATTGTGACTCAGAAAATACCAAAGCTGCCACATGTGGCT
>NW_020799097.1:106639628-106650927 GCF_003259725.1 Athene cunicularia | reverse complement strand
AGCCAGCTAGCCAGCGGCGCCTCCCCTGCCCGCCGCCTCCCCCGCCCCAGCCTCGGTGGTCGCCGCGGAGCTGGCTTCAGGAGGCCCCAAGATGTTCAGCTGGCTGGGCACCGACGACCGCCGGAGGAAGGACCCCGAGGTGTTTCAGACGGTCAGCGAGGGCCTGAAGAAGCTCTACAAAACCAAGCTGCTCCCTTTGGAAGAGCACTACAAGTTCCACGAGTTCCACTCGCCGGCCCTGGAGGATGCCGACTTCGACAACAAGCCCATGGTGCTCCTCGTGGGGCAGTACTCCACTGGGAAGACCACCTTCATCAGGTAAAACCCGGCTGCCAGCCGCCCTCCCTCTCGGGCGTGCCTACACCCTCGATGCCCGTGGGTCGTGGTGGGGCAGAGGGCGTCTGTGTTATGCCTGGATCCCTCTTTTGTTCCCTCTCCTGTGGCCCTGGTGCCCATCAACAGCTTTCAATAGGAAAGCCACCTCCATTCAAACTGAGAGTGTTCCTTTGCAAGAGTAGGGTGAGTGAGATGTCCCCTGAAACACCGACGTGGCAATAAGTAGCCCAGGGCAGGGCATTAGTCTGGAGACGTGAGTCACTAGGGGCCCTCCTGTCCGTTCAAAGTGCAGAGGCTGTGGGAAGCCTCCCGCAGGGTGTCCCCGTGACTGCTGGGGTTAGGGTAGCCCCTCCAACAGCCATTCTTTCCAACTCGATACAATTTTTTGGGTGGTGGGGCAACCTATGGCCTCGGGAACCTTGAAGTGGGTGCTTAGGTCTGTGGCTCATGCTTGGGTCTTTCTCTGCACTGTGACCAGAGGCAATGCTTAGAGCCTAGTTTGAGAAACGTGCGCGCAGGAGACCTGCCCATCTTCAGGGCTCTAAATGTAAGCTGTGTTTTAACTGTCCTACTCTGCTGAGGTGCTGAGAGCAGCAAATCCATTCCTAACTGTAAAGAAAAGGCAGCTGCCCGCAGCAGGTTTGATTTGAAATTGTCAGGGTTAAACTTTTCCAGCTGGACTTGATTGCAGGGATCCCTGTTCAGCGACGCTGTTAGTTCAACTTGCAGCAGCTTTTCTCTTGGGATCATAGCTGAAGCTGCGCTGTCTGCGTTTCCTATGTGATTCATAAGCTTAGCGTTAAATTCCAGCCTTTTTCTGGTGTGGCTGTGTTGAAATCTGTGGAATTACCCCAGTGTAAATCTGGATCTAAGCCACAAGCAGCCAGCCCTTTGTTCTATCAGTATTTCTTGGTGGAGGAGGGAGCTGTGGAGAGAGGTGAATCAAACTCACCATACCTCTTAAGGAGTGACCTTGAGAAATGCAAGGGTTTCTTTTGTGTGCTGTAATATTCCTGCTACTTAATGCCTCAGCCAGGAGCCAAGAACAGAATGCCTTCCTCCTACCTTGTCATGCATCTGGCAAACAAAGTTTAAAGAGTAAAAAAGGCTTTCCTCATGTGAGCAGGCTAGGTAGAATGGTGATGGGGTATGAATGACCCTAAGAAGCATTAGCACATGGTTGGAAAGCGAGTTGCTCTTCTGAAAATTGAGAGGCTAGTCTATATAGCATAGCTCTGATTCCACCCCCAGATCTTTGTCCTGTGACTTGGTATGAAACCTGTTTGAAAGGCTTTTCCTGCCCTCTGGGTTACTGACACTCAGAGCAGAACTCCCCCTGAATAATCAATTCCTGAGGTTGCTGGCTGTGTACCTAGAGCATCTCTTCCTAATGCTTTTCTCTGGGTTGCCAGCATCAGCATTTCCCTGCAGTCTCACCTGCATGCTGTTGTTAGCAGGGACTTACTGCCTTTGCCTTTCTGTTCAGTAAAGTCCTTTTTCTTAAACCTGAGCTCCTTTTGCAGGAAGTTCAGGTGTCTAAAGCATGTTTTAGGCAAAAGGAGAAGATTGTCTTCACTAATGTGGGATGGCAGCAATGCCTTTGTTCTGCTGTCACAAGCTGATCTGAACCTGTCTTTGACCACTGCATTTCATTCATGCTTGTGTCCTCCCAGCCTCCTCTGTGTACGGGGCTGGGATGAGCCTAAGCAGAGACTGTGGTCAAGCAGAAGTGAGGAGGAGCTTCTGCTTCACAGGAGTGCAAAATGACCTGAGAAGGCCTTCCCAGGAAGGCAGTCTTCTCTGTGTGAAATAGTGCGTAGAAAGGTGAAAGTTGAGAATTCTTGAAGAAACCCAGGGCCTCTAACTGTAGGAGTGTGAGGGTCTGTTACTCCAGTATGTTCCCAACCAACCAAAGGCGGGAGGTGCCAGAAAAGCGAGTGTAGCTTGTGATAGGCTTTCAGTGTAGGCTTGCAGGCACTGGTCATTAGAGAGCTGGAATAAGCACCAGATTAGCATCCAGAGTTATTGTGGGAAGGCAGTGGGAGCTAAAACTGAGAGCAGGGAGGAGTTAAAGGGGACTCGGAGAGGAAGTGGGAGGGGAGACAACTATTATGTCTTGGCAATAGAGTGCAGCAAGAAACAGCCTCTGGGCATCTCTTCCATAATTCTTGTCAGGATGGGGGATAATTGTTATCCTTATGTATCCATTCCACTCTTGCACTGCATCCTGCTTGTACTGCCATGCAATTTGGGGAGATGACTTTATGCCACTAAACACTCATGTGGAATGAACTGAGTCCCAGTTCACCTTCATCCCAGTACACCACTAAAAAAAAAAAAAAAGGACAAAGGACCTTAGTCATTTACCTGAGGTGGAATTATCTCCCAAACGTCTTTCCTTGTTCTTGGAGAATCCGGGGTGAAACATGGAAGAAATGCAAAAGCACCTAAGTTGCAGCATCTTGCAGTGAGGCTGCTCTCATTTAGGAGCTGATGGCAGAAAGAAGGCAGTCAAGGTCAGCAGTGAGAAACATTCCTACAGGCTGAGGTGGGGAGGAGGGAGGCGAGTCGTGTGGGTCAAAGCCAGTGAAGTGAGACCAGAGCACTGGCTTGTTTTCAGTAGAACCAGGCTGTTCTCTCCCCTGCTTTGAGGGACCCAGAGAACTGAGCCTTTTTTGCTGTGTGAAAGATGTAACATCACTAACTGCAGCTCTTCCATTCCTGCTTTATCTTCTCTTCTTGCTCACTTCCATTTCTCTCAGCATACATTCAGCTGTGCTTTTCTGCAGTGCTGAGGTCTGAAAGTCTGCGATGGTGAGGGCAAGGCATCACCTCTGCTTGGGAATATCTGACAGCCACAGCAGGGTGTCACTGGAGCCTGCCTTTATAACATTATTGGGTTTTATGTTTCCTGTAAGAGGGTGGAGGTGCAGGACAGAACAGTGCTCTCCTAATTAACTTAGATTCTGTGGTCTTTTCTAAAAATAATCCTGGCTTCTGTCCAGTCATCCTGCTAATAAAATAAACAAGCCTGCCAGAGCCCTACTAACTGTCAACATGGCTTGCTTTTCTGTTGTAGCCAGCCCTTCCTCCTACAGCTAATCATTTACACGTCCTGGCTTCTTCAGACTGTTTGTCACAGGCTACACACAGAGCTCTGGTGTGACCTCCCAGTGTGGCCCTGACCCTTTCATCTCTGCCTGCACCAGGCAGTTGTCACCGTTTCCTCCCGCTCTGCCCTTCTTCCCTTTCCCGCTCTGCATCACCTCTGCTGCCACACAGCAGCATCCTGCACAGCTCCTGCATGACTCATCACGGGCAAACGGCCCCTTCCCCCACTTCCTGCGGCACTCCTGCCCAGAGAGCCTGGGATCTCCTTGCCTGGCTCTTATGCTGCTCCAAACCTGTCTGGGAAAGGCTACCCCAAGCTAGGCTGCTGCTAATGCAGCTTTCCTGCCCTTGTCCCTCACCTTCCCCCTCACCAGGAGTAGGGACAGGCCTGAAATGGGGCAAACAGCATGATGCTTGCAGCCACGTACCAACTCCAGACACTTTTTCCAAAAGCAGATTAGTCATAAAAAAGTCCCATTCACCTCTTGTCTGGCACTCCCTGCAGGCTTCCCCAACCTGGCTGGTGTTCAAAGGGACCCCCAGGCTCTTGAAGGTGTTTAGCAGCTCAGAGTAAGACATGCTGCACTGGCAGGAGAAATTGCTCACTGTCACTCAGTGTTTTCCACAACTATTGTTTGCTCTTCTCTCCCAGAAATCCTCACAGATGTGACAATTGCATGTGTTCTCTAGCTTGCTTCTGTTAGCAGAGGCAGCCTGTGTCACTGCCTAGAGAGGTGCCTCCCCCCCTCCCATCAGACAGTGTCAATAAAGCCCCTTGTATTTGTCCTGCATACAACAAGATTCTTATGCTGCAAGACACCCTGCTGCACAATGTACCTGCATCTCCCAGGGGAGTCTTACTTAAAATAGATGCTACAATAATAGGCAGTGCAAATCTTCATCTCTTTGATTTCATACCACTTGTTGCACATTAAGTCAATTAACATTGACTTGTAGCTACTGTATGAGAGTGCTTTTGTTGGGATTTTATTTTGGTTTTTAAGTCCTATAGAAGAAATACAGAAATGCTTTTAAACATTAGCTGAATGGAGCTGTGGTAAAATTCTTTCAAGCAGTCTGGCTGGGGGAGTGTTACTATTGTATGCAGGACTCTTGCTTAGACTTCTCAGAAGCTTTGTCTATAAATGACAAACAAAGGCATTTTTTCTCTGGTTGCTCAAAAGCTATATTATTACATGTGCATCTCAAACCCATAAAAAAGCAGGCAGGTTATGTCAAGGCTGCAACATGGCATTGGGAGTAATGGGTGTTTTACCAAGGCATTTCACTTGTTGCATTTGATGATTGTTATGGTTACCTGTTTCTTTTCTCTCTAGTATTTGCAAGGGGAGAACTCAAAGATTTATTTCTATGCATTTGGTGAATGTCAGTGTATCACTCAAATATGCTATGTCAGACCAAAAGCAAAGTTTAAAAGTGTGAGCAGAGGAAAGCCAGTAGCAGTGACTAGCATCACAGCAATGTCCATCAGGGGCTAACACTTTGAATTGCCATCCAGGAGGCCTGAGTTTAGTTTCAGAGTCTGGCCAGGTGGCTTCTAACCTAGCAAACAGTTGTTTCAGAGTGTAAAGAGTTTTCCAGGGAATGGAGCCAAGAACATTCATGTGATAGTCTACAGAGCTCTTGGTGGGAGAAGTAGCTGCTTCTTGTTCTCAGCTGCTTCAAGCTAGAGGGAAGTTACTGTAGCTTCCAGGAAGGTGTATTGTGATCACCAGCCAGGGAGGTGGAACACGCCAGCATTGGCTGCAGTCTGCTTTTGTTGAGTAATGACCCACTTTTATAGGAAAGTTGCACCTGCACAGGCTTTAGGTAGTTAGGATGTATCCATGCTAGCATAGGAGGCTAGAGGGCTCTTCCCTTCCTGGATTATTTCAGGTTTTTGGGAACTGTTAAACAGCTGCTATTTTATCTCGTATTTGCCCCCATTAAGTCACTTCTGGTGGCATTCTGGTGAGCACAGGACTTGGGAATCACTTTAGATGAAAAATATAAGAAAATACATGATAAAATACCAATAAAGGAGGTGGTCAGCTCCTAAAGGAGTTCTTCATTAATGTGTACCAAGCCAGATAAGTAGCAGCCATTTGCAGTATGTCCTGGATGTACATTTGCTTGTTTTACCTCTGGATCCAGTTGATTTGGCCTTGCCCCTTGGGAGCTGAAGATGCATTTGCTGATGGGGTGTCAATAAACAGCCCTGCTGAATAAGCACAGTTTTTTTGTTGTTCCTCAAACACTGGATGGTGATTACATCTGTTAAAATGATGGTGAAATTGGAAACCCCAAAAAAGTGATCACAAGCCTTCATGTGTGGTCCCTCACATAGGAACTTAGCCTCTCTGATAAGACTCGCCTGAGTGAACCAATGCTGGTGGTTAAACACACTGGTCTCAGTCACAAAAAGTCTTCAGCCCATCTCCCATTTCCTTTTTCCCCATCTGCTAAGTCTACTCTTAACATCACAGCAATTCTTTATTTATCTTTCTACTTCTACTTTCTACCTACTAAAGATTAGGTCAAAGCAACAGAAAAGGAAGTGCCAGCAATCTGCTTGCAACGAGTGACACAGGATTATACCAGCTCCATAACCTGGCAGTCATGTTCCTTGTGTAACAATGCAGAGCTAATCACCAGGTCAGGTGGTCTGACACCATCCTGTAATAAGGGCTAGACCAGTTCCAGCTACTTTTTGCAAACCACAGGGATAAAATGGTCTTAGTTTTCAGCACAGGACCAGCAAGTGGGATGTTTTCTGCACTCACATACACAGACCTGACCTCAGTGATGGCATTTGGCTGCTTTATGAGCCAAAGGGAACTGTCCATGCACACCATTGACCCACCCTAAATTTGGCAGGTTGAGTGAGAATATGTTGCCAGGGTCCTGTTCAGAGTCATATGGCCCCATGAGTGACTAGCTTTCCCTGAAATTTGCCAAACTGTACCTTCAGAGAGGCTGCCAGTGGCTTAGGAAATAGTAAGGGATACTGTGTTTGCTGTGCTTACTGTGCTATTTAGCTTGACAACAAATATTGGGGTATACTCTGCCACCCACATGCTTAATGCTCAGTATGCTTGAGCAGTTTGTGATGCAGACCTGTAGCTGCATTGCAGAAGCACACAAGAAAGGAGACTTGAGACTTAAATTCAAGTAGAAGAAAAATTGCTGTTGGAGTGACTGATTTGGACTGGGGCGTAAGCACATTATTTGGATGAGTCTGCTGAAATGAGCAGCGGTGAAGTAATTGATATTGGCACCAAAGGCAACTAAGGTTTCGGGATTAACTCTGCAGTGAACTGCTGTTTCTACTTTGCTATGCTAAGTGTTCCAAATGTCTTGAAGATTAAAATACACAGAATGATCAAACATGATGAGAATCTCTTCCCAGCAGCTATAATCATCTCAATTTCTTAATCCACCTGAAATAAGAAAGCTTTAAATGTGGAGAACCTGAGTAGAAAAGCTACCATGACATTTATCAAACGATTCAGTGACAATGCTAAAAATAGTGTCAGAAGGATTCATACTCTTGAGCTTCATAATTACACTGCAATCTTCAGTACAACTCATTTAGGACTTAGGCAGCTCATGTCTCATGCCCACACCCTGTTTTCTTGCCTACAGGTACCTGCTGGAGCAGGATTTCCCAGGGATGAGGATTGGACCAGAGCCTACAACTGACTCCTTTATAGCAGTCATGCAAGGAGATGTAGAAGGAATTGTACCTGGAAACGCGTTGGTGGTGGATCCCAAAAAACCGTTTAGGAAACTCAACGCCTTTGGCAATGCCTTTTTGAACAGGTCAGTACTCAAGAACTTGGTTGCTCCAGAGAAAAGAGCTAGAACCTAATGAACAGCATAGCTAGAAATTTAAAGTGACAAGGCATTATGCTATTTTTCCTTTTTTTTCCCCATCCATGTGGCTGATGCAAAGCCATCCCAGTCCTGCCAGATGCACACCAGTCACTCACTGAAAGGCAGATTAACAAATTCAAGTGGGACAAACCTTCATTTAACTTGAACAATGAAAAACACAGCATAACCTGTCAGGGTCATCCTGTAGGATTCTAGAGGTCAATCTTGTTACTACACTTTGTTCTCCCTTGCTTTTATACTCCTAGTTTCTTCTGCCATTAGTTCAATTCCCTGAAATTTAATAGTTCATCCAGATGTAGCCACTAAAGTCAGTAGAGGAGTGGAACTGGCACAATATGCACATCTTTGCGTTCTCCCGTTTTTAAACATTGCTTGAATGTCCCCCTTGCAACAAAACCAGGCACTCTCCATTCTGATGCTTTATACATACAACCTCAGGTGCAAACTCACAACAACTCTAATGCCTTTCCCATAAAAATACTGTAGCAGGGGGTTTGGACAGTGGCTTTGTGAAGTGAGGAATGTAACCTTTTCATCCCCTAGACCTAGCCCAACCATACTGAGTTTTGGATCTAGGCCTTGCAGGAAGCTAGCAGCACACACCCATATCCTAGATGAGCACAAAGTGTGCTACAGCAGGCAGATAGGAACAAACTGTCTGACTACACCCATCACCAGTGCTTTCCCTGCTGACACAGTATAGGAGACGTTGCAAACATGGCAGCTGCTCAGCCAAACAACCAAGAAATCTGGGCTGTGGCTCTGCTTTCTAACTGCTGAGCTTAGAGGGTGTCTGTTCAGAGAATGCAGCATCTGCTGGCACTGATCGCGGGAGTGCTGATGTAGGCTGCAGTGAGATGGGGAAAGGACCTGCAGAGAAGCATGAGGAGAGGTTCGATGAGAGAAGAGGGTCCTAGCTGGAGTTGCTACTATGCTGAGAACCTCACAGTGCCTTTGGAAGCAGTATCTGATCACTGCCTGGGCTTATGGTTCAAATACATCATCATGGTTCAGCACCAGAGAGACTTTTAGATGTTTTAAATATTTCATAGGGCCCAGAACATCTGCACCTGGCCAATAGTTAGATCAGGTGACTGCCTACTATCTACATCAGGGGAGGAAGGTGGTTTGTCCTAAGACAATGCAGAGGAGAAGCAACATCAGAAGTAAGGAGGGCAGAAAAGCAAACACTCCTGAAGTGGATGGATTGATCTGTCCTGAATGCAGTTTTCTCCTAATACAGGAAGGGAACTCTGCATCTGTGGGCCTAGTTCACTGCATCAGGCTGTGTGCTTGTTACTCTTCTGCTACTCCTCCTACAAGTTAAGAGTCAAGCATGTGCCTGTGAGGACAGCAGGACAGAGGTGCATAGCAGTGATTCAGCAGCAGCAGAGGTGCAGTCCTGCTAGCAATGCAGGGAGTAGCCACAACAGTTAATTAACACCTTTTCTGCTGACATATAATAAAAAAGGGGTAATTTTTTCTAAACTGGCAGAAGACGACACCCTAAGGGGGACTAGCTCAGCAGTGTGAGCATCACAGTGCTGAAAATGCAGATGGTAATACCCAGCTAATTAGGAAATTAAGTGCATTCAAGAATTGACTCAGAGGGCCAGAAATGTAGCAGATGTAAATCAGGGTGCACCCAGTGGACTGGATCAAGCCACCCACGCTTAGCCCTGTTGTGAGTCTGGCGGCTTGGCAAGAGACAATGCAGAGCTATCTCTGCCTTGCACATATCTTGTCGCTACTATGTGTATGCTAAGGCACTGACCTCAGCTAGGAGGCTCTGAGCTGGAGGTTTGGAGAAGGGTGGTAATCTCCAGGAGCCACCCCCCTAAACTGAGATAAGAGTGACTGTGGGCAAGTCTGCTTTACCCGTGGGTGGTCAAAGGTAACAATGGGCTATGGGAACCAGTAGAAAGGAACAGAGCAGCATGAGGCTGTAGCATTTGCACAGGCCATGCTGGTCTTGGCTGAGAGGTGGCAGCCCATGGCACTGTGTCCTGTGGGGGTGCAGACCTTGCTGCTCCAGGGGAGCTAAGTGGAGGAGCAGGAGGAGTAAGCATCCAGCGTCAGCTGGTACTCCCTTCCCAGCAGAGACTGGGATCTGCTGCCTTCCAGGAAGCCAGGGAAGAGTGGTAGTGAGGATTTGGCTGGGAGACAGCAGGTAATTGTGCTGGTTGGAGCCTGTCTCCTCCCTCCCTCCATTCCCAGGAGATGGAGTGCCTGCCTATACCTTCCTGGCTAAGGGCAGAGATAGGGCTGACAAACTGCCCCAGGCTGAAAGGAGGATAGCAGCTCTGCAGTACCCTGTCTCTTGTCTGCCTCTTCTTGCCCAGGTGGTTCCTGGGTATTGAGAAGGTCTTGTTTTCTTCACTCCAACTCTGCTGGCAATACCCCAGCTCTGGAGGGATCCCAGCAGAGAGATTACAGGTTGTACCTCATTATCAGGAGGACTTGTTTGGCACCAAGGGCCTGGAGCAGAATCAGGCATCTCAGCCATTACTTTCATATCACATTGGTCTTGTTGCAAGATTCTTCCTACCCCCAAAGTCTTTTTTGGGAAGCTAAGGTGGAATCAGTCCCACTCTTGTGTTGTCACCAGCAGGAGACATCTTCCTTCACCCCTATGCTCTGCCTGTAGAGGTAGTGAAAGTTGTTTGGCACCACTTTCTTCCCTTCATATGGCCCCAGACAGAATTAGGTCATGCTCCCTGAGGTCCTGCAGTTCTGCTGGGACAGCAGGGAGGCAGCAGCCTTAACCTTGCCAACAGAGCCAGAATGCACTCACTCATGCTGGCCTCCGACCTTATATCTGAAATCTGCTGGGGAGTACTTTCCCTAGAGAAACTGGTGGAAAATCCCCTTGCTGGAGCTATTTAATATTAGACCACAAGGAATGCTCAGGGCTATAACCATGGAGAGCAGACTTGGGCTGGCCCGACAGGGGAATGACATGACCTCCCAAGCCTTTTGTTCTCTGCTGCTGTGCCTGGCAATCAACAGAAGAATCAAGCCAGCCCCCTCCTTCAACAAGAGTTGTTACACATTCAGAAATGCTCCATGTTGCCACCTGCCAAGCTGTGGCTGTGGGAGAGAGGCTGTAATATATGATCTGAAATAGCTGGCAGCAGAGAAGACACTTACCTAACCCATGAGGATTCACTCTTGTCAGAATCTTAGAGTCATAGAAGCAGAAAAATTGGGGTGAGGTTATAGCATGACCTGGAGGAGTTCACAGCTGCAGGGACTTCAGCACAACCAGCCACTCAGAGCGCTGCAGGGTTCTATCTGCCTTGACTGCATCTTATGGCCCTTGTGCCAACCCTCATCCTTTATGTGGTTCTCTTCCTCCCACAGTAACATGTGTTTTATGCCTGGATGTCACACCATCCTATTAATATGCATATACACACACACATATTTATAGCTGCCTGGAATGCCATCACAAAAAGGCTATCCATGAAATGCTACTGAGAGCCACGTAAGTGGATAGGCTTTTGCTGTCCTTCGCTGTTACCAGCAACTGAAACAGATGAGCTGCAACCCACTAAGGACAAGCAAAAGTTACTCTTCTTAGGCAGAGATTTGCATTGATACAAAATGGGAAACAACTAGCTAAAGAGCAGTTACACAGAAATGGAGCTGCAGAGGAGGGAGGAATGAATTACAAACTGAATGTAAGTCAACAGTGTCATACTGCTGTTAAAAAAGCAAACATCTTACTGAGATACATAAACAGGATTGTCATATGTAAGAGATAAGGAGCAATCCATCCTCTCTGTTCACCACTGGCAAGGTCACAGCACATCAGCTTGGGGCATCATGCCTGAAGAAATATGTGGAGCAGTTTGAGAGGACCCAAGGGAAAGCTGCATGGATCTTCAGAGATGTAGAAACAAGCTGGGAAGGCAGCTAGAGAGAACTGAAAGAGATATGGGGGGGGGGGGGA
>NW_020799097.1:106619984-106639578 GCF_003259725.1 Athene cunicularia | reverse complement strand
GGGGGGGGGGGGAAGGGGGGGAAGAAATCCCGAACAGTTTTCTTTAGAGGAAAGGCTGAGGGTACACAGAATGACAGAAGTATACATTGTGACAAGAGAGGAGAAATAATTTTCCACATCTACTGTGTTTGAGTCTGAAAGGCTTTGTAACATGTGAGATTTAGATCAGACATTTAAGAAAAAGGTTTTGCTGTAAGGGTCATTAAGTAATGGAAGAGACTTCCAGCAACTGTTGGTGAGTCTGCATTGTTATGGATTTGAAGAACATTTTAGACAAACATCTGATTGATCCTGCCTTGAGACAGGAGGATAGACTAAGCACCCTCTTGAGATATCATGCTGCCTATGCTGTAGGATTTCCACTGTGCAAGAATAGCACACTTTCTGTCTAAGACCAGATTTGAAAGAGAACAAAAATCTTACAACATTGCTGATTTTCTTTTTTTTTTTTAAAAAGAAGTTACTTCAGTTCACTTGAGTTCAGAACTCTGCAGGGGAATGCTTAAGTGAAGAAAAACAAATACCACTTCTTGCTAAAATCAAAACAACAAATGAAAACATTTGGATTTCCACATTTTCACTAATAATTCACAATTTAGGGGCCACATAAAAAAACCTGTCATAGGTCATGACTGAAACCTGTGTTCCAGAAGCAGCAAAATAGAGAAAGTGCTCAGTTCTGGCTTTTCTTATTTAAATTAATGATAGCTCCAACTGAAGACTGAGATCAGAGCCTGGTTTGTCCCATACTGCCTTCTGATGTTCAGCACATCATAAATACCTTTTGTTTTTATTTTAAACACATTTATTTTCATGCAGGTTCGTTTGTGCCCAGCTACCTAATCCTGTGTTAGAGAGCATCAGCGTCATTGATACACCAGGAATCCTTTCTGGAGAAAAACAGAGAATTAGCAGAGGTAAGTCCCAAGTTCAGTTCTTTTAGAAATGACAGTAATGAAGACCAAAGGGACTCTGTAAGAGTTTCGCCTCAGCTGTACAAGCTGTAGACAGAAGCACTAGTAGGAGCCTCTCAGAGATAGAGCACGAGTTTACCAGTATTGCTTTGGACTTGATTTGCAATCTGCTGTAGAGAATTTAAATGTTTTTCAGGGAAGGTTGCTTACAAAGTCAGCAGGACTGATGTCACAGTCCAGTATTTCCCAGTGGAACAGATTTCCATCAGGAGTCGGTTAATAGCTATCTACTTTGCAGAAACACTTGTTTTCAGTGACTTACTGATGAGCCATAGGCAAGGCTCCCATGGCAATCAACCTGGTTTCTTTGTGATTGACCTAGCAGGTTTCTTGCACTGTCCAGGCTTACTAAATCTAGTGCAGGGCTGGACTGGGCTCAAGAACCCATTGGAACCCAGTTTCCTCATTGCAGTGAGGAATGTGGAAGTCCTGGGGACACTAAATGTATCTGATGAATAGCACAGAGTCTCTTAGTGATCTTTTGAGTGTTTCAGGCTGACCCTTCTGAAGTGGGTGACATCTTGATACTTTAAACCTGACATCTATGGTCACTTTCTTACTCTGTAAGGTAAAGGTGGCATAGCTTACACTTCTTGCAGGTTCCTTAGACAAAGCTGGCAGCTATGCATCATTTCATTGGAAGAAAGCCAAGAGGAGTAATTGCAGCATTTGGGTTTGAGAAGATCAGTTCTCATTCACACCACCCATTAACAATGCACAATTAAGTTTCAGCAGCACAGGCTCTACCCAAAGTGCTGAGGCCTTTCCCATATTTCAGTGTTCTGTCCCAGAAGATTTCTGATGACTCATGCCTTTCCCACTTTTATAATGCTCCTTTGCATTGAAACTGTTCTTAGAAACTTCCTTTAATCTTTTAACTGATCAACCACCTTGCACAGAGCCAGATCTTATTTGTTTTACTGGGATCTTTACCACAGGGACCTTAGCTAAAGAAGCATCAGTAAAGCTATAAAGGACAAGCAGAGTTATTTGAAAACTCACATTAAGCTTTTTCAACATGGGTCTCTGCACTGCTAGAGGATCATAAATTCCTTCCAGGCAGTCTACAAAAGTTAGCAGATACGTAAGCCCTCATCAGAAGGTTGAAAAACATGCTCTGCAAGCATTCCTTCCTTCAGCAGAAAGTGTTTAAAAGTGGAGATAAACAAAAATTTGTATTACATGGTGTAAACATTTTTAAGTCAAAAAATGCCACTGAAAGCAGCCAGTTCTCTTGTGGAACTATCGCTGCGAACAAAACTTGCTTAGGAAGAAAGATTCTTGTTAAAAGTAAAATTTATGTGAGTAATATTTTAATCTTGTTAAAAGTAAAATGTACTGCAAGATTTTCCTATTTTCCAGCTATTTCCAGTACTAAAAATATCCTTCTGCAAAATGTACTGGCACTTCTTGCTCCTCCTTTTGCAAAATTTCTCCGTCAGCCTCCCAGTGGGCCTTGGTGTCTCATTCGTACAGCTACTCCAGTAAATGCCAGCAATGCCAAAACATGCTGATGCACAGCTTTGCGCTGTTAGGAAAGTCACTAGTGCACTTTGTCTCAAGCCAGTAACACCTCTCCAAACATCTGGGAACAGCTGAGGGAATGTTCTTCATAAGCAGAGAAGGCTGAAGAGGAGTCCCAATTCTCTAAGCTTTTGTACATGATACCTATTTGTAGGGCTGGAGGCCTGTCTCAGCGTGTGGGGTCAGTTCTTCCTGAGCAACCTTTCTGCCCTTAGTGCAATTAAGTGCTTGTGCATTGGCTCCGTGACTACAGTGTGTGGTCACTCCACCCTTTTGCCAGGACCTGAGAACTCTGGCTGGAGCACAGCCATCTCCTGCTCATCCTACCATCCCAGGAATTTGCTTTGTTACACCTCCAATGAAACAAGGGGACTGTCACAACCTGGCTGTCAACGGACCTAATCACAACAGTTAGAAGTACAGAGTAGGTGGGATCTCACTATGTTGCCATTTATATCCAGGACAGCCTGAAACTGGCCATGTGGGCCACATCAGATGGCCTTTCAATAGCTACAGGACGAGATCCTCATCTGGTTTAGATCAACATAACTTTGTTGAAGCTGGCAGAACTCCAGCAATTTCTGTCTGCAGGGGATTCAGCCCAGGGAGCAGAAAGAGTCAAAAGAGTGCTGAGGTGCTTATGTTTAGGAAGGGCTGCTGCCAGGCTTTGACTTGAACTTATCTCAAGGAAGCTGGTGTTAGAAAGGGAGTGCTCACCTTCCAGCTCCCATGGAAGAGGAAAAAGTGGTGAGACTGGCACCTTTGCCTCCAAGCTTATGAGCCAGCTGCCCTGAGTAGCAAGCTGGTTTTGGAGGCAGATACAGCAATTGTGTGGTTTCTAGGCAGAAAACAAGACAGTACTAAAAACTGCTGACACAAGCAAATGCTCCTGCCCTTCTGTACCTTTCCAGCCTGCTCAGATTTCACTTGGGAACAAAGCAAGACCTGAGGGAGTCTTACAGAGGTTTCCCAAGAGACACTTTGAAGTTTCTTAGCTGCTGGGAAGAGGGGAGCTCTTCTTACCACTGTTGTTTGCTAGTATTAAGTTTTAAGACCCTCAGACTGGAGTACCTGGGATGCAAGGTCAGGGAAGGGAGTGAATAGTAGAGCAGCTCTCTGTCATAAATTTGAGGGGAGAAGGAAAGATGCAAAAGATGTGGCAGACTTTCCCAGCCTGCCCATCCCATGAGAACCAGCAGCATTTCTAAAAATAGGAAATTCCTCTCACTGGGAACATCACAAGTCTGTCTCCTTTCCCATTAGATGTCAAGAGCATTAGCTAATCTATGTAGTGCCATCTTAGCAGAATACCATGGTATGAAAGCTTAGCAATCCATGAGGGCCACCTTATACGCCTGAATTTCAAGGCAGTAGCTGTTCCTGGTGTTGCATCCATGTTTCAAGGAGCAGGAGCAAGGAAACTGGGTTTAAAGGAATGATTCAGGGGCCAAGACCATGTTCTGAAGCTTTTATTTTGTCTGAGCTCAACTCTTGAGTTAAATTCACTGCCTAGTTGCAGTTGGAAGGACTAACATGACAGATAAGACAATCCCTTCCCTGATGGACAGACAGCATGAGGAAGCACCAGCACGCTAGTGTTAGTCCTGGCAGCAGTCATCCTCATGTAGCCAGCAGCAGGGTTTTGCAGATGGTTAGCAAGCTTTCCTCCAAGGAATGCTGTATAATCCTGAGAAACAGATCTCTGCGCTGGCTCTCTTCCAGGACACCACAACATGATCATAAGAACCACCTTCCCTTTCTCCCTGCTCCCAGAGCAGCCCATGTCAAGCAGTTGAGGGTGATGCAGTCAGTCATAGCTGAAGTCCACATCCCCTCGGCATGCAGTGAGATCACCAGCATTGACACAGCTGCTGCTCTCAGGCTCTGGTAAAAAGTGTAGCCAGGGAGCTGCCTGCAGTGATTTGTCTTGCTAAGCTCCTGTGATTCATGTGCTTCTTTGTGGTGGGCACCCGTGGTGTCAGGTGGGGTAGCTATATCCCCTAGGATATACACGTTTCATTGACAGGCCTGGTGGGAAGTATTCCTATGATGTCACAGCCCAAAGCATCCTGCCCTTCACTGCTCCTGTATTATCCTTGCCTGGAGAACAGCCATTTCTCATCTTTTTCACATACTGGGGCATGGATCTATGTCCACATGTAAAGAGCTAATCATTTCATTGCCTTGTCCCTTACTCTGTGTCCTTTCTTTTACGCTTTCTGGTTGAGCATGAGGCAACAGCAAGCGGCAGAAATGCCCATAGGGGAGGTATTTGTACCAAAGCAGCACAGTTTTGGCTGGTTTGACAACTTGATAATATGGATGCAATCCATTTGTAAAACACTGTTCTGGTGTCACATAATGCACCCGGGCCATCCTGATGGGAAGGAAGATCAGAAAGGGATGACTGTGCTGAAATAAATGAGGACAAAAGGGAAGATCACAGGTCAGGTCATGCAGTACAGCAGAACCAGGGCAGGAGTTGTTTCTTCATCTCAAACAGTCTGTCATGCTAATTGAGCTACCTGGTAACAGCAACTCATGTGCTTCAGTAGTGGCCCCATCCCTGGGGGGCTGTGCTTAGCATGCTCTGCTCACTGTCAGTCTCAACCTACACATGCCCTGAGCTAAGCAGATCCAAGTCTGCCAATTTCAGCGATGCTCTGGCCAACTTGTATTTGATCCCTGTTTCCAGGTAGTACTTCCTGAATATATCCTGGATGCTTACTTCATCTTTGCCCTATGTATGTTGCCTCCTCCCTTTCCTGCATTAGCAGTGAGCACAAGATCCTAGCCAGGATGTAAGGACTGACAGCATCATTCCCCATTGGCTTGCTTTCCAGTATGTACTATTCCAGCATTTTTCCAGCCCTCCACCCAGTTCCATTCTGCTGGCTGCAGTGCAGCCCAGGCTTCCCATAGCTAAGGAAACCACACACTAGCCTTGCTGCCTCTCCTGGGAAGGCAAAATTCCCAGTGACCAGCAGTTCCAGCACCAGGGATATTTAGTCACCAGCCTGACAGGGAGAAGAAAAATGCTAATGGCAACAGTCTTACACAGTGCAGAGCTCTCACACTATGTCTCAAATAACCATGCTTGGAAGGGAAAGGCAAACACCAAGGGGTCTGATGTTCTACTTCAGGCAATGTTGTTTAGGGTACAATGGCAACAAAAAAATATTTTTTCCAAAGAGTTTTGTCACATGTGCTAGCAACAGCATGATACACAACTGAAAGCATCTACCCTGAAAGCCTCTAAAAGGCAGGTGTTTCAAATATTTGCTATAATACTCCCCACTGGTGACGTTTGCTTATATTTTGTATTTTACTCTGCCTGGGAGGGTGAAAGTGTACTGGTTGGTTGTGACTTCCCAGTTCACCTCCATTACTGCAGTGCAGTGGCTGCTCTGCCAACTTGCCTGATTTTATCACAGTCTCACAAACGCGTACTGTTCCACTGAAAGGCTCAGCTCCTACAGTCACACGCTTCTGCACTTCCTCTAAGAGCAATGCAAAAATGAGCAGAAAATCTGCATTTGTATTTGTCCTTTTTATTCATAGAAATATATGAAGCCACAAACCTAACTATTCTGGCCTGAAAGCAGGGTGCAACACAAAAGCTCAAGATTACATTTGGGTTTTGGGAAGACCAAACCATGATTTTGTTGGGGGGGGTGGTGGGCAGGCTCTTTTAATGTTTTGAGTTGGAAATACTGCTAGATTTTGCAGTTCCAGAACTGGAAGAGAAAAAAAATAATGCAAGAGAACTTAGATTAAATAGTTGCACACATAGAAAGGGCTGTGCTTGCTTTTTTTGTTGTTGTTGTTTTTATGCCTGATAATGTGTAGCAAGCACTTAATTTGTGTTACCAAACAAGTCTGATATTTAGAACACCTGTTCGATTTGTCCATTTTATTGCCCACTGTGCACTCCAGAAATATCCTAAGTATCTATTTCATCAAAGCAAGATAGTCATGCCCATCAATTTGCATTATTTATGCCCACCATGTTTTCTTTCAGCATCCCGAGTAACAACAGAGGAGGACTGTGTTTCCTTGTCACTGGTAGCAGCTATCAGTTACTGATGGCCATTTCACGCCAGGTTTTCAAACATGATTTCTTCTCAGATTTAAACTGTGTGTACTGGGAGAATTCAGTGTTTGGACACTGTAGTAAAAACTTCATTGGAATTCCAGCTATGCATCGACACTGCTGTGCACTGACCTCTTTGGAAAATTTGTCCTATATCCAGATGCCTTTGGACGTCTCAAAATCTGGCTAGGAACTGTTTTCAGGATTGCCTAAGTACCAGGAAATGCTTAGTCCATCTGTCGCAAATGACAAATATAAACTTGTAAAGGGTAAGGGTACCGGTTCAGCTGTGTGTATCTAGAAACTAAACAGCCTGCTACAAGGGAAACTTTGCTTTGGACAGTGGTCACATCAGTTTTACTCCACCTGATTTGAATATGCATAGTGAGGTTTCACTCAGTTTCTACTGACATAAAGCAAGAGCCCTGTCAGCCTTCCCAACCCTGAAACCCTTGCAGTAAACAACATGAAAGGAAAAGTCTGTGCAGTCTGCTGCTCCAGGTACTGGGTAATGTAAATGTTAGCATTAGAAATCTGACACCCACCCATCTTTCCTAGCTGAGAACATAGGCAGATTTGCTGTGCTTTGAGTCCTTTTGCCTTTGCTTTGGAAACCTTTAAGGTCTCCCAAATGTGTGTAATATTTCCATTAGTTCTTGGTATTGATGGGGGTGGAAATGCAGAGCACTGGCTGGAGGATGGAGCTCCTAGTGCTGAGAATCAGCAGCTCCAGGACAGATTATTTCTTTAAGTACAGACAAAGGCAGAAGTGACCAATAGGCTGAGGCCTGCTCTAGAAATTATGACATGTAACATTCATAAATCTTTCCATCCTGAAGGACTTCTACTTCCCAGCACACCCACAGATATGTATTACAGGAATCTCTTTATATCCCCTTGGAAGGCAGCCACTTCCAGAGAGGAGTATGGCAGCTTTTTACAAATATGGTTTAGGATGAGCTGCAGTGAGGTACATCCAATACCCATCCCTCGCTTTTCATCTTCCCTTCTGTCCTCTCCTTGCTGGAACCGCCAGCTCCTCACCTTGAAAAAAACTTGCCCAAATCACTGTTCTTCCACCCAGTCCCAGCTGTTTCATCTCTCAGACTCTTCTCCAGCACCCTTCTCTCTCTGCTGCACCATGCCTCCCTTGGTCTCACAACAGCCGCTCACCCTGCTTCCCACTCACTTTGTGTGTCCTCAAAGGGATGGTGTCATTTCCCCCTCCCTTTCTCCCCTCCTTCTTTTCTTCTGACCATTGTGTTGCCTGCCGCCTTTGCTTACAGCCATCTGTCACGCTCAGGTAATGCCTGCCCCCCGCACATTCTTCCCCTCCAGGTGGGCTGTCCGTGTGTTTTGCCATGATATAGTCTTTTTCCTTGGACTTCGAAGGGCTTTCAGGCAGGATATCACTGTGACCAGTTAGACTAAGCCTCTAGACCTTCTTACTCAATTTAAAACTTCAGATAAAGTCATTAGCTCCCTGAAATAGGCATTCATTTCATCTTCAAGAGCTGCTCCCTCTCTGTGTAGTCAGTGTTTGCTGTGCCAACTATCCAATCTTCTGATGCTGTCCTCAGACACACAGAGCCAATCTATCAGTTGACAAATAGGGACACAGCCATTAAAAAATCTGCCCTGTAGAGTCCCGCAGTCTGGTGAGTTTTAAACCTGTGGGTAACACCACCTTTAGAAGGATGAGAAAGGAGGTCCCCATGACTAAAATTCAGCAGGAAAGAGGTGAATTGCTAAAAGTAGCAGTGCAATTTAAGGCAGTAGTGACAGCAAGCTGCAAGATATCTGGTGCAAGGCAACAGCTTTGGGGTTTTGGGCATTTTTTTGATCTTACTATTCCCATTCCATTCCATCTGAATTCCACTGCCACAGGGGCTTTGGCCATGGTTCCACAAGACAGGAAACCCAGTAGTGTGCTTACTATCAGACAAAAAAACCCCAAACAAACAGAAAACCACAACTAGTGTAGCTACATGGTGAGAAATGCTGAACTAATACATGCATGCTCTTTGCTGGTTTAAATTGGCTTTAAAATGTTACAACCAGGCAGATTTTATGCTGGGTCAGATATCATCCATCTTCCCACAGTCAGCATAAAGACTGTATCATGCCTGGTCTGACTTGACAGAAATATAATTGCATAATCCTGCCAGATCTTAGTGAAATGCGTGCTGCCAGGTATTTCAGTAATGCACGGAGAAGTATTCATTAAGCCAGTCTGCCTTATGGAGTCTAGGTGGCAGGGTGTCTGCAACAAGATCATTTTCTCTGTAGGCTGAATCCACTGACAGTCGTGCTGACTTGTCAGCTTTGTGTTAAATCTGTCAAGTCCTTTTCATGCTGTCAGAAGGAAATCTGTCCCATGAGAAAACATCTGATAGAAGAAAATTATTATTGTGTTCATCTTGTCCTCCTAGTACTATACAGTTGGGATTCATTTTCTATTCTTGTTTACCTTATCTGGAGGTTGTGAAAGAAGCGGCATTAGTGATATTAGAGAATGTTTAAATATGCATCATATTTTTCAACAGAAATGCAAGTGCAACCACAAACAGACAGGAATTACTGAACAGAAAATTCTCCCCTTTACATTTCTGTCTGAACATCCCTGTAATAATGGTTTTGCATTTATTGCAGCTTTGGCAAGCAGATGGCTTCCCAAATGCCCTATAAGTTCACAATAAAGCTGTGCTATGTTATATAGATAGCTTCACCCATCACTGAAATGCTGCCAAGTCACAGATAGTAACTGGCTTCTTTGTGAGAGGCCTTAGCAACACTCTGCAACACTAAGAGAGGGCGTGAAGAGACATAACGCATTTGCAGTGGAATGAGCAAAGGCACGCTTTGAAAACTCCTAATTTGACTGTAGATCAAGATCGGTTCCTGGTCTAAGCTCACACACCGCCAGAAAAGAGAGTCAGGGCCTGTGCGTCTGTGAAGTAAAAAAAGGGGCAGGGGAGAAGAAAACAAAGTGAGGCTAATGCTTGGATTTAGTTACAGAATCAGCTTCGTGTGTTCTCAGATGTTGAGCTCTAGCTGGAGTCAGGCAGGATGTCATGAGTTCTCTATGTTGTTGAAGAGTCCTCTGAAAATGAAAGCTCTGAGCTAAACGTTATTAATTTAAGAACATATTTTTCAACATCTTTATTAATAGCTTGCCTTTAGAGTTTTACACTGTCACTCTTCTATCCAAATGCTTTAGTAACAATCTAGTCCTTCATATGATAAAAGCAAAACTAAAAAGTCAGTCATATGAATCACATGTGTAGCAATTCTCTAGGCACTTCTCTGTGTGAGAAAACACTACCACAGTCAGTGACTCCAAGTAGATAGTTGTAAACAGAGGTCTGTCCCACCTGCCCTTTCCACATGTCGTGCTACCTGTTAAGGAACAATATAACATTCATGATAATTTTCCTCTCTTTTCCTCTAAAGTGTTCTGTCACTTCAGAAAAGGCATACACTTTGGTTTTCCCACCAAGTAACTCCATACAGGAGAGCGCAGGTGTGATCAGCACTTGTCAGAACAGCACACACAGAGAGACAAGTTTCTTGCTTAGTTGGGCACCAACAGGAGAGGTCTCACATTCCCTAAGCACTAAAGCAAGCAGGACATACAAGAAGAGTGTATGGGCTGGGTTTTTATCCCAGCATGGGACGCAGATGAGTTCATGGTGATGTTTCAGAGCAGTCACAGCAGCAAGCGTTACTCCCCAGGGCTTTGTTCTCTCTTTAATGGAGATATGCAGGACAGCTGTCAGGAGAGTATCTCCAAACAAGCAAAGAAGCTGGAAAAGAAAGTCTGCTAATCAATCTAGACATTTAATGAAGTCCACGGGGATATTCAAGATTCACTGTATGTTGCTGTAGCAGCTGGGAACATACAAAAGGTCTGAGCCGATATTAATTCCTTTTTCTGGTTGGTTAGAGCAACATTTTTGTTTGTGAATAGGAAACTGAGGCTCACAGAACAAATACCCTCTAAGTACTCCTGTGGATCCAGGCTTGATACATGATAAAATCAACTGAGCTAAGCACCTGAAGATACTTTCAGACAAACCCCATCTTGGGCAGATCAAAGGGCTAAGGTCAATCTCCCAAGTCCTCAGCTAATATCAAAACTACAATGCCACCTTTTTTTTTCTCCTCCTTTTTTTTTTTTCCCCCCAAAATAATCAGTCCCCACTTTTACTGAATCACTAGAAGGTGGGCTGAGTGTCAGGTGCAGACACTTTCCCCACCTCATCTCAGCCCCTGTTAACACAACACAGAGCCTAACAGTGTCTGTTTCTCTGCAGCGAGAGGGAAACCATCCCCATGATCTGTGACAGGACATCACTGTAGGATTATGAAGTATCCTAGAGAGCATGACTGTTTCCCCCTTGATTCCCCCCAAGAAAAAGACTGGAAGAAGTAGTCATGGTGCAGTTCAAACACATGTCAGCTTGACATGAAAGCATCCCAGTCAATGAGATTTGACAATATTAAATGCACAAACGTCTCCAAACGAAGTTGCCCTGACTCATTGCTTCCATGGTGAAAAAGAAGCTGTGTAGCTCTGCCTCTGAAGAATATGCCATGCTAGATGACTTCCAGTGCAGCTCAGGCAGAACTGAACATTAGGTGTAGGTGTGCATGCTGTGTTTAGCAAAGTTTGGGGGGGCGGGGGAGTGGGGGTGTCCCCATTTGCAAATTCATTGATCTGATTGCAGAGGGAGCTTACAGCCTGAACCCAGTCCAAGTAAAATGAGGTATCAGCATTGACTTTGTCCTGTCTCCTAGCACAATTTGGGAAGGAGTCAGCATACATAACTTTACAGCAGATATGCAGTTAGACCTGTGGAGGTGAGCTCCCTACAGTGAGACCATCTAAGGTTAAAAGGCTGTTAATATCTGAAAGGAAGCTGGATCAAGTTTATTTCAATCGTAAGAGGGTCTGACTCATGATTATTACTGAGGTCACATGGATGGGCAAGATATACAGATACCAATATAATATATTGAATGCTCAGCAGGTCTCTCTCAAAGGTAGTACTAATTCTGAATTCTCTGAAGTTCTCAGCATAAAACATAGCTGAGCAAAGAGCCACGGCCTAGTATTGCTTGCTGCTGCTGGAGGTGGCACCAGTGTCCTAAATGAGCAGAAGGCCACTGGTGGGACAAACGTCTCTCTGTTTCATTTATTATTTCTGTAGATCCCATGGAATAGAGCCAGGCAAGCTGTCCACATCCAAGAGCACTTCCTCTCCCCTCCTTTCTGATTAAGGAACAAACTATAATTGATTAGGACAAAACACTACCCAGTAATAATACTTAGCAGTTGTATGAAAGTTTTCATTGGTAAACAATTAATACTAATTTATCCAGTTGAAGAGAAGGTTCATATAGGCTTTACTCTTGACTTGAGAGCCAGGGTTTCACCCTAATTTGCTTAGTCACAAGGGAGAAAAGGCTAGTGGCAAAAATCAAGATCAGAGCTCAGGAGTTCTCCCTTCTGGAGTTCTGACTAGGATGCACTGGTTGCTGCCTAGGTTTTGGAGAGGACAGAAAGAAAAAAAGAGAGAAGAAAAAAGCATGGAACTAGTTCATACATTTATTCATGAAAGCCAAGATTAAAATAGTACGTTAAGGGATTTGAATGCAAATAGCATATACTCTGTCTTGATCTCTCCTAACAGAGTGCAGTGCTCTGGCAACACAGATAACCCCAAATGTTGCACAGCATAGGAGAGGCTGACAGAGCAGAGGGAAAGCACCAGTCTCCTGGTGAGGCTTTAAAGAAGTGAAAAAACACACAGAGCTAGGAAAGAAGGTCATTTTGTTGCTGTCATTGCTGCTGTTCTTAAAACATTTCCATTGCACGTGCTATTTATCATACCCCATATTGCCTAGAGGTGGACCCGAGTCTAACACTGTGCATCCATTATTCTTAGTTCTGATACATGTGAAATTTGACCCCACTCTTGGTAGCTTGAGTCTACCTCTGGTGTTCACAGCAATGCTGTCTTCTGAGCATCAAGTACCTGGCAAAGCAAACACAGTTCATTTTGCTTTGTGCACGTGCAGCAGGTACGACAGGATGATTACTGAGGTAAGACAGCTTATTTGCATCCTGGATTTTGAATTGGATGGGACAAAGTTAGTCTTGCACAACTAGACAAAACCTGAGAATTATTAAGCAGTAGAGATATGCATCTCAAACCAGTCTGGGTACAGGTATTGCAATTATCCAGCTTTCTACAGCCTTTGTAGGCTATGCTGATGGCCAGTAATTCAGAAACCAGACCTCTCTAGTTGCCACATGCAAGACTTCTGCAGTTTCCCCATGATATACATTTTAATGAAGCATCTGTAGCACAAATTCAAGACTTCTTTGGGTGATCTCTTTATGTGGAAATGATGAGAGCCTTCCTCAACCGCACATTGTGGGCGTTGCAGTGTGAAGGACAGTGCCTCGTGTCCACCTTCTTTGGGACAAGGAGTGATGTTTAATGTTTCCTTTATCAAGGCTTACCTGATCTACTGGTGAAGCTTCCTCTTCACAAGCTTACCCTCAGACAGCACAGTTCAGGTACAGTGAGTAGGCTTCTCTACTCCCATGCATGTGCATCTCTGCTTTTCTCCACCCCTTGCAGGTTATGATTTCGCTGCTGTACTGGAGTGGTTTGCAGAGCGGGTTGACCGCATCATTCTCCTTTTTGATGCACACAAGCTGGACATCTCTGATGAATTCTCTGAGGTCATCAAGGCCCTGAAGAACCATGAGGACAAGATGAGAGTTGTTCTCAACAAGGCTGACCAGATAGAGACTCAACAGCTGATGCGGGTGTACGGTGCCCTCATGTGGTCCCTGGGAAAGATCGTCAACACTCCTGAGGTCATCAGGGTCTACATTGGCTCCTTCTGGTCACATCCGTTGCTCATCCCCGACAACCGCAAGTTGTTTGAGGCAGAGGAGCAGGACCTTTTCAGGGATATCCAGAGCCTGCCCCGCAATGCAGCCCTGAGGAAGCTGAATGATCTCATCAAGCGAGCACGGCTGGCCAAGGTGAGTGTTGGCATAGAACACCCCAGGCAGTGAGGTTAGAGTGTCTGCAGTATGCAGGCTATGGGGAAGTGGGTTTGGCCAGTTCAGCTTGCAGAGCTGGTGGATCCTACTCTTTTTCCATCCCATTTCGCTTAGGCCCAGCATATTAGTCCTGTGCACTTGGAGGAAGAAAGCACCTCCTTTGCTTGGTGTGTCAGTCGTGACAGGCCACAGTGAGGAAGATAGCCAAAGATCAAAGCAGGGAGCACTTGAAGCAGTTGCTCTGTGGTAGCAACTTGAGAATTAGGACCCATTCAGTATGTCAGAATCACACACACCAAGGGAATTGGTAAGCTCTAGGTCTTTTGCCTTAACTGTTTTAGCCAAGAGAGATACTGACATCGATGGATGCAGAGGAGGTGCGGACTCACAAGAATGCTGAATAGTTGAAATGAGTTGAATGAAACCCCTCAGAATACAGGGAAGAACCCCATATCAGTTAAGAGAGGAGATCAAAAGATCCCTAAAAAGCTTTCTGTGTGAGGGTCTTTCATTTTTAGGAGAAAATGCTTGGTCCACCATTCAAAAAAAAACACAAACAACAGAATGTCATAAGGACTGGTATTCATACTAAAACATTAAACCGTCTAGAGAGTTCCAAAACCTGTATGTTTGGGTTTGGACTGGAAAGGGATTATTCCCTGGAAGGCCTTGCCCAGTGGAAGAAAAAAAAAACAAAGCACCACTCCCTCCATGAAGCACATACAGATGTTACTCTCTGTATGCCCAGGACTCATACACTGTCTTCACCTTGTCTCAGTGCAGCTGAGCAGCACTTGGCCCAGGAGCAATAACCAGTGGATAGAGGCAAGGGTGGGACAAGGTGGGGTTGAGTCCTAGGCACAGATACTCTGTGCTGGGAGGAATTTTCTGATACGCTCTTTAACACTTTCTTCATTCCATATCATTTAATGCCCCTCAGGTCCATGCCTACATCATCAGTTCCCTAAAGAAGGAAATGCCCTCAATGTTTGGGAAAGACAATAAAAAGAAAGAGCTTGTTAACAACTTGGGAGAGATTTATGCTCGGATTGAACGGGAGCATCAGATCTCACCAGGAGACTTCCCTAATCTGAGAAAGATGCAGGTAAGCAGTGACATCTTGGCCAGAGCACCAAACATCTGAGGAAAGAGCATTAGAATAACCACAGGGAATACAACAGAAGCCACACAGACATTGATTGTTGTTGCTTGGGGGAAAGTTGTAATGTTGAAATGGGCCTTGAATGACGTGCAGGCAATATTTGGGCATGAACGCTTTTTGCACATAGAGCTTGTCTGAAGATACAGCTGCCTTAGTTTCTCAAATCTTTGCCTGAATAGCACTTTACAGCAAATTATTTCTTCTATTTTTTCTTTATTTTTAATTCCGGGTTCCATTTGCAGATTTTTCAGGCCTAAGAATACTGCTAATTTATATTAAAGGGAAAGCTATATCCTGAAAAGCCTACATATGCTCACTCCCTCAAGAGCTGTGTTTTTTTGTGTCTTCTACTTCACTCTTTGTTTTTAGAAAGAGAGAAAGGAGGCTGTGAAAACTTAAAGCCTCTTCTCTATTTTAAGCAGAGAAGCAGGTTTTCTGTTCTTCAGAGCTGAGACCTGACCCAGTGTTCACGCAAGTCAGAGACTTCAAAGGACCTTGGATCAGAGCCTTATATTGTATATTCAAACAATGCTGGATGCTGTTACATTGCTGCGTGGCTTCAGTCCAAGCAGAAACCTGTTCAGAGTTGCTAGCTGTTGGAGTCATTACTAGCTCCCTATGGAAAACACACCATCTGCTCTTTTTCTTTTTTAAAGTATATTTTCCATAAGTTCTTGGGAATGAGATCTATGGAGTGTATCCAACAGAAGATCCCATTCACTCCTTGTTAAAATGTGTGTTTGTTTAAAAATAACTGTACCGGTCCAGTAGGAGTGAATAGAGTGGATTTAATGAGTAGAGGGTGAAGGATTTTTGTAGTTTTTAGAAGAGATTTATCGGCAGGCCCTGCTCAAAGCACTTCTGCTAATCTGTGAAACTTAAGAGAAACCAAGCCATGCTGTAAAGACACACTCACCTCTTCACAGACGTGCTACTGTCTTTATGGCAACTGAAAGGTGCCCTGCATAATGATGATGGGTGAAATAGTCTTTTGCCAGAATGGCATCTCCTTCCCAGAGTGCAGAGAGGTAGGGAATGCAGAGCACTAGCTGGAGGATGTAGCAAGGGCTGCACAACCAGTTTACCTTGAACAATTTGGTCTTCAGGGAGAGCACTTCTACGTGGCTTGGAAAGAAGGGGTCTTACTTGAGTATAGCTATCATCTAGGCCTTTGAGTAAACCACTTCACCTCTCTGTACCATGTCAGCCCCCCTTTGTATGCTGGGAAGATCATTTTCTGTAGGGCTTTAAGATTTGAGTAAGAGCAAGGCCAGCCAGGGAGACCCCATCACATGCTGAGGTGCAGGGCAATCAGAGGAGGGAAATCTGAGCTCCCCACTCCTCTGCAGTAGCAGTTCTTTGAGCCAAACAGCAGACAGGCATCCCACTCTACGCTGTTACTGCTCTGTGCACGGCCATGTCACTCACCTGTTGGTATGTTGTCCCACTTTAAGGATCAGTTGCAAGCCCAGGATTTTAGCAAGTTCCAGCCTCTGAAGAGCAAGCTGCTGGAGACCGTGGAAGACATGCTGGCCAATGACATCGCCCAGCTTATGGTGCTCGTACGCCAGGAAGAGTCGCAGCGGCCAACCCAGATGGTGAAGGGAGGAGCCTTCGAGGGCACCTTGCATGGTCCATTTGGCCATGGCTATGGTGAAGGCGCTGGTGAAGGAATCGATGATGCCGAGTGGGTGGTGGCCAGGGACAAGCCCATGTACGATGAGATCTTCTACACACTCTCACCGGTCGATGGTAAAATAACTGGTGCCAATGCAAAGAAGGAGATGGTAAGGTCTAAGCTGCCTAACACAGTGCTGGGCAAGATATGGAAACTGGCTGACATCGACAAAGATGGCATGCTGGATGATGAGGAGTTTGCCTTGGCGAATCATCTCATTAAAGTCAAGTTGGAGGGTCATGAGCTGCCAAATGAGCTCCCTTCCCATCTCCTCCCTCCATCTAAAAGGAAAATAACAGAATGAAAGGAAGGTTACAGGGGAGAGGGAAAGGGAGGGGGAAAAAAGATCTAGAAAAACATGTTTACTTAAATTATACCTTTAGATGTGAGATCACCTTTGGATTTATACCTATTTTGCTGTATGAAGAAAAAAACCTAAAGCAGAACAAAAAAGTCCAATCCTTCATCATGATAATATGCAATTAACTCTTACAGTGTAATGCCCCTGCTTTCTAACATGTAGTCTAAACATGAAGGTAAAGAAAGGATGTTGAGACTAGGAGAATCTGATAAGCGGGAGTAGAAGAAAAACTGAAGTGGACTACATTTTTTGAGAGTGGAATAGGCACTAATAGAAATCTGCTAACTGCCAGTATCACTCCTGAGCTTTGGCTGCACCTTCTGCTATTTCATGGGTCTTGCAAACTTCAGGAGACAGATCTCGATAGCGAAGAGGAAACCACAAGGTGTCCAAGCTATTGGCCAAACTAAAGAGCACCTCCTAATTAACATAAGCCCACACTAAAATACCAGATACTAAGCCCCAGAATTAAGAATTTTAGGAACCTTGATTAACTGTTAGATGCAAATTTTACAAGCATTTCCCTGTCCTTAAAGAAAACAAATAAATAAATAAATTCTGAAATGGCTCTAAACTGGGCAGGTGGAGTTCCTCATTGTTCGCTGTGGGACAAGCACTGAGAATTCCCAATCACCTCTACCTCCCATTCAGTCCCCTGGGGAGATTTGTTCTGCCGGCACAGCCAAGAGAGCCACCCCACCAAGGGAAACAGGAGGAGGGGGCACTAGAGGCAGTTGTCGGGTGGGTTGAGAGGGAGGAATGCCACTCCCAGACTCACTGAACATTTCACACCCAGGGGATAATGTTTTCTCTTTGAACAGTGGTGGTGTTTATCATTCCTGTGAAGTGATATGTTTACTCTCATCGTGCACAGTGAAAGCTACTTAGGTCCCATTCTTACTGTAAAGATAAGAACCCCCACTGTCAGGTAGATGGTCCATCAGGAGAGCAGAGAACACCGTGGGGCAGTGGGCTGAGCTTGCTCTACTGCCTGTGCCCCCGCAAATACAGCCGAGATGTTGACAGCCTTCACCCACCTTCCTCCTCACCACACAGTAACACTTGATCCTCTCCAGAACCTCTACTCTGAGGCAAGAGACCCTCTCCTCTTTTCATGCTCGATGAAATTTTTACTTTCAAGACCCAGTTTTGGCAGAAATCCCTCAATTTCCTTTTTTGTTTCCCAAACACACACACACGCACACACGCGTGCAGGCACTCTTCTGGTTTTTGTTGTTGCTTGGGAGCAGCGTGTTGTTCCGATTCCTGTTGTCACTTTATATAAGCTGAGCTCCTACTGTGATGAAAAACCAAGACAAGTATAACTTATTTTATATCTCTGTGTTCATATTATATAGAGAAATATATTCTGTGTATGTAGGATGTGCTTACTGCAGTACCTTTATCACTTGTCTTAAAAATTAATGCATTAACCTTTTTTGTACCCTGGTCCTAAAACATTATTAAAAAAGAAAGGCCAGATCTGTCTATTTCTTTACACAGCAAAATGAAACACAGCTCAAAAGAAAAAAAAGCTTATGGCTACATGCAGCAGAATGAGGAGATCATCCTTAGTACATTCCCAAACATGCATGTACAGATCAGTCTCACCGGACTTGGGTGTGCACTGCTGAATGACTGGTTCACATCTGCGACGTCTCCTTTCTCTTTTGGCAGTCTAATCACAACCTTGATACTTGCTGTAGCAAGTGAAATCGTACCCAGATTCACCTTGTTCAACATAGGGGAGAGGTACCAACCTGATAAATACTTAATTAGGAAAAGGAATATATTGAAAGAGTTTTCTCCTGCCAGTCACAGATGAGAATGCTATACACATTTATTAAGATCTGGAAAGGACACAAAAAACATTAGTCTTAAATCTTGCTGGTTCTAATTTTTCTTCTGTCTTCATTGTCCTTTCTTTACATGTTCATTACAGTGATCATTATCGCCAGAATGAGATTCACTGAATAAGGCAGCGAGAGGTGCTGGGGAAGCACTCGGAGAGGGTGTGAGCAGTGGTGGTTGTTTGAGTTTCCCTTTAGCATTTATACAGGGTGAGAGAGGGGAGAGGAAATCATAGGGTGGAGAGCAAGCAGCAATAAATGCAAATTTAGAGAGCAGTCAGCAGACTGTCACTCCAGTTCAACTACCCAGTAACCTCCAGTTTAACCACCATTACAGTGTGCATGTCTGCTGATGCTGCCCAAGTCTTTCTGTGGAATTTGCATCCGACTCCAGCCTGAGGGACAAGGCTGAGGCTGAGCAGAGCACCCTGAGTCAGCCCTACCTCTATACGGGCCGCTCATACAGCACAGTGCTTGTGCCAGTCATGTCATGCTGAAATTTAACACATGCTTGAAAAGCAGATTATTACTGGTTCTCTCAAAGGGAGTGGGAGAATGCGAGGTCTGAAGACTTTTTCCAGTATATCCAGCAAGGTGCTCGGGTAGGTAGGCCAAAAATCCATTATAAGAGGTATCAAATGGCTTTCAGAGCACAAAGCCTCTTTCTTGTGCTTGATTGTTTGGGCATACAAGTTCACAAACCAAACCACTAGCCTGTTGGTAAAACACGTGGCATAGATTAATTTTCATTGTGTTGACCGTGGTTGTGCCTTAGCCATCTCAAAGAAAGGCTCACTGTTAAACAGGAAACGGCAAGAGATTCTCTGGCTCACTGGTAGCAGCAGTCACCCCCCCCACCCCCCCC
>NW_020799097.1:106587657-106619934 GCF_003259725.1 Athene cunicularia | reverse complement strand
CCCCCCCAGCTGAGGCGTGCCAGCGCTACAGCACCTGCCACAGCTGCTGCCCCTGCTCTGCACGTTGTGCAGAGGCTCCTGCACTTTGCATCCCTGTGCCAGCCCCTCCGGGACGTTTTGGCAGGATTCCCTGAGAAGGGCCAGCGGGACAGCAGCACCGAGAGCTCTGCCAGAACAGGTCAAGTGCACAAAACACCACTGCAGCACTGGAGCGTGGGGGTTTGCTTTCGACACTCGCTCAGAAACCACTTGTGCTATCAAGAGTGCAACTTCCCCCGTCGGGGGTGGGGGAACCAACATAAGCATTTTAGTGACAAACGTGCAGTTACTTAATATGGTGGCACTACAGTTCAGCAACAAGACAGGAGATGGAGCAACCCTGTTACAGGGGGAACAGGCTTGAGAGGTTGAGCAGGTTGTGTCTCCAGAGAGGCAGTTTACAAATAGTCCTCCATATTCAGGTAGGTTTATCCAGCACATTTCACTTTTGCTAAGGTCTAAGGGAAATTAAAAAAGCCAACACAATACACCACCAAAAAGCCACACCCAAACCTCATGCACCCTGAGGTTCTCTATACAAAATACATGCTATCCTCTCTCGAGTATGGCCATGAAACGATGCATGTATTTCTCCATCCCCTTCCCACAGACTGCAGCTGCACACACACACATACCCCCTCCATGTTTTTTCTTTTCCCTTCAGAGAGACAGCTATTTGGGCAATCCCAGCCACCCCTGTTTTTTTTTTTTCTCACATCATTGACAAGGATGTGATTTTCCCAGCCCACTGGGACTTCAGACTGTGCACACTTCTGCTGGTTCAGAGCCACATTCTCAAAGGCTGTGGGAATGTGTGTCCAACAGTGCTTCCTTTTTCTGAGCAATTCCAAGTTACCAAACAAGGTTTCTCCAGGAAGTTATACAGAGGAACCTATTCATTTGCTCATGTCTGTGGGTGGGGGATTCTATCTTGTGAACATACCAGTGCCACTCATTTCTCTGATCCTCTTATGCCCCTCTCTACCCATCCTCAGACAAGAAGAGGTTCCACAAGGTCAGAAGAACAAAAAGGTTCTTGCTCTGAGTAGGAACTGTATTTGGTCTGTTCCTGTCTGGGAAGGATTTAAAGACAAATCTGTACCTACATGCTATATGGGCTAATATATGGGTTTCTTAAAAATAAAGTTCCTTCTACTGTGGAACATGACAGGCAGATTGGATCAACAGTGCTATACAACCATTTATTTGAAGGGAGGGGTAGTAATTACACAAAGTTCCCTGAATAAGATTTCGCATGAGGTGTGTAGTTTAGCAAAAGGCAATTACTTCTGTGAGCTGGAATTTAGCCAGCATGCTGGAGTTCAGAGGGATTTTTAATCAAACAGAAAAAGTTAGAATCAGTTTTTCCATCACCTTAAATTCCCACATAAGCATCACAGAACAATGAAATTCAGATTTAGGTCTGGAAACTGTTCTTTTAACTTGCCCTCCTTATTACTCCTTAATGCTTTGTCCATATGACAGTAACCTTTGGTTGGGGAACATGGCGTTACAGGCCATTTGACCTGACACAGAGTGACTGTTCCTACAAGCCCAGCAGGAACCTGGGACAAGCTTCTCTAGAATTTGGAACATACTTGCATCATTGATAGCTTCCTCCTCTGCTATTGTTTATCTCCATGTTTCTCTTATTATAGGGACAAACTGTGGGAAGGGGGATTAGGTGACGCCATGTTTAGGCTTTGGCAAATCAAGGGACATGATAGACTATTTAACCCCTTCCTGAGCTCAGAAGTCCTCAAATCCTCCAAAGCTTGACAGATGGGTGTTTGGAAACACTCATGGAGAAGAGCATGGAGTTATTTCAGAGGAGCAGCTTGACTATAATATCCAAGTTATTTTTGTGGAGTTTTCATAATACAGCATCTATTATTTTCTGGTCTTTCCCTTTCCTTCCTTGTGTTTATAAGCCTTTCCCTCCTCTTCCCACTCTGTACAAGTGTAGGGGAAAATAAGGCTTAGTTTGGAAACTTGAGGTGTTAAGAAATTAAAGGCTAGTGCAGGCAAGTCAATCACTGTGTAGCTTTCTCAGTGCTTCAGGCACTGCAAATAGAGTAACGAAGCCAGTATTTAAAGTAGGATGAACGCACTTTGAAACAATTCCTCTCTGCCTGAAGGGAGAGAAATCCCTGGCGAGTACAGCACGCGTTCCCCACGTCATGCCCATTCCACTGATCCCTTTGCTGGTCAGGAGCACGTCAAACACTGTAGAAGTTGCTAGGTTAAAAATGGGCTCCTCTCCAGCTACTTATGTGTCATGTAAACAAGCGTCAGCAAGGGCTCCATTAACATCTTCTGGAGACATGGATGTGGGAGATATTTATAGGCCTTGGATTATATTGTCCTCCTTGCCTGGGCCATTGCTCAAATGAAGGGCGTATGCGTGGAATTCCTCTCCTTACACCTCACGAGATCATTGCAAGCAAATGCCAATTAAAAACTCTCTTTAAATAGCTTTTACCCACCACTCAGTCTACCACCCTATGCATTTATCAGCAAGATGAGAATCACAGAAGCTCCTTATAAGGTGATGGCAGCACAGAGGCCAGAAGGAAGCGCAGCTCCTAGGGAAGGCTCTCTGGCCACTTCTTTTACCTCTTTCAACCTTTAGTTTTCAAGGCAGAGCTTCAGCAGCTTTGTTCCTGAAGACAGTGGGAAAGTTATCAAAATAAGAACTTGCTGCCTGTCTGCATACAGTGTTTAAGCCATTCACCAAACAGACAAGGGGCAATTATCTGCATCCAACCGTCTTTAAAGCTTACAAGTCACATGGCACAGACATCTCCAGTTTGCACCAAAACTGGATAGCTAGAGTCCCACCTGGCAGCTAACAGGTATGTTAAATTCTCAAAAGCACAACTGCTCTCCCATTAGGATGGAAGGACCCAATCCCTCAGTAAAGAGTTCCTTCATATGCCAATTGGGAGTTTTAGTTCCTCTGTATACACAGAAAGGTCAGAAGCAGCTTAATCATCCCTAATAGCTAACTAGCACCCATCAATCCAGTTCTAGCATGGAGCAAGCCCTTGGCAAACTAGGGAACTCACACCATTTTCCACAAAGGAATGTTAGTTCTCTAATTAATATCATCATCTTTGATGACTCATCCTGCCAAAGGAATAAAAAGCAGACCAATGACCATCCTCTCTGTCAAGAAATCATAGCTTGCAAACTAAATTATAAAAATTAATGGTTGCATGCTTCCTAGGGTCCCACCAGCAGTCAACATACATTAGCAATGCACACTTAAATCCCTTCTTCCTCCTGAGCCATGCCTGCATCCTGACCCGACTCTTCTGAAACTGAGCAGCCTTGAAAGTGGAAAGGAGATGATCTAGTGATCGCTATTTAATGCTAGTCTGGAGCTTTGTAGACTACTCAGGGGCAATAGATAATCCAGTGACTGGAAGAGCAATTGAGAAAGAAATTTTACTGCCCAGAGATATCTTGCATACGTAGGAGTGGACAGAGATCTTTACAGAACAAGAGTTATGCAAGCAGTGAGTGTCAACCCCAGGTCTCACAGGGAACCTTAATCAAAAATCCCACTATGGGTCAAGTACTGATGATACATTGCGACATAGTTTTTAAGTTCTGGTTCAAACCTGCTTCAGCCTGAGGCAGGCAGTACGTGCTATAACCAGCAATAAGCTCTTGCCAGAGCTACACATGGGCTTTGCCTTACCAGCTGTAACCATCAAGTATAGCAATGCTATGCAACAAAAGTGGCTGAATGCCTTGTAAACATCCAGGCCCATAGTAACCAAACCATAGTCCATGGGCTACTGGCAGTCTCAAGGCTGTCTGTGCAACCATGCAACCTTTACAGTGGTGGGGTTTTTTGGTGGTTTTGGTCCCCTCTCCCCGTATACACTTTGCAGGAATGGTGACTGACAACGTAGTGAGGTTTGACAGCAGTACTTTCCTAACCTCTGCTGATTCAGTTGCTCCAGCCCTTTGCCTTCAGTATTTTCCCAGCCCTGCAAGCCACATTCCCCATATCTATGAGGAGAGGCGATGCTGGAGAGGAGACCCTGCCAAGCCTCAGGCACAGCACTTCAGCAGAACAGCACAGAGAAGAGGCCATGTGTTGCTTGTGAATGGGCAAAGTTTAGGCTCGAACAGCTTTTCCCTCCCCGTCCATCCTTTACACAGCTCAGTCAAACCCCAGAAGCATCACAGCATCTGAGCCTTGGCAGCACTTCAGTACAGACCCAAGGTCAGAGTTTCACATCTCTCGTGAGAACCTGGAAGGAGCAGTTATAGGCTTTGTTTGTGGTTTTTCATAGCAATTCCTCTCAAGGCCATTTTTTTGTCCTTCTTCCCCTTCCACTAGGGCTTTGGGGAGGTATATATCTCCATCCTACCTGCACAGTGAGGGGGGGAGAGGAAGGAACAGTTTTTATCTTGACACCCCAAAGATGTTTTGAGATGGGTAAGAGTGATGGCCCTTGTCCTGTAGCCCCCTGGAGAAAGCCAGTCCACGTCAGGTCCCAAAGCAGCAAGTCTATCTTCCCAGCCCAGCCCTCAGGAGAAGATGCCAAAGGCACAAAGAGAGCCCCAGGAGTTGAGAGGTGGGACCAGGGGTCAGCTGCTGGAAGTTGGTCGAGATGCCCTGTCCATGCAGCTGGGCCAGGCTGGTGCAAATGGAGTATGTTGAAAGCAGGTTGTGCCTCCATGGAGGGTCTGTCCAGCCATCCCGGAGCACCTACTCTCCACCCAGCAGGAAACATGGATGTCTCCTTCACGGGAGAGAGAAACAAGCCCTGCAGAGTGGGAAATGATAAAGTTCTAACATGACAAACGAGGACATGTTGCCCTTTCCAGCTGCCTCTATCCCAGCCCTGTAGGGATCATGTAAGGTCACAAATATTTCTAACGATCTGCTTCCGATAGGTCGCCTCACTCATTTCACTTCGTTTCCCAGAAATAAAGGCGGATTGGCGGCCTTTCACCGCTTCCTTTCAGGAGGACAGTTATGAACAAAAGCTGGCGCAGTCCTGCCGAGAGCCACGGGCCACTGTCACAGCCCAAGAGGCATGTGCCGGCTGCAGCCCTTCCCCTTTCCCAGAAGGGTATTTACTTGTCCAGTTTCTCACTGCAGACTTGAATGTCAGAGCTGTCATTTATATGGAAAGGCTGCCAAAGTCAGGATGACACAGGGCAGGCAGGCTCACCTTGGCCACTTGGAAACCCCCCTGTGGAAAGAGAATGCTCAGACTTGGCTTCCCACCATCTCCAGGGCTGGTCAGACCTGTTCACAGACCGTTTTTTCCCCCTAACCAGGAAAATGCCTTTCAATGACCCACCACCCTCGGTGCAGGTTTGCAATTAAGCTGCCGGACCTGCCAAGGAGCTTCCAGCATTAATTAGTCTTGAGGCACCTCAAAGCATCAGATGCAACCTCATTGCCTGCCCCAAAGTCCTTGACTGGAGGGGTGAGGGAGACTAGCACCTCCCAGCCCCTCAAGTAACTGCTGACTATAGCAAGGGAGAGCAGGCCAAGCGGCTGTTTCCAAGAGAGGCAGGCAGCTGTTATCAGCTCCCCAGAGATGAGTGTGCAAAATACCTGGCATATTATACGCCTTGGATCATTTGTGTTCAATTGTATAGTCAAGAGGGAAAGGGAGGGGGGAAAGAAAGAAGCTCTTGACTTCTGCCCAGGAAGATGAGATAAGGTACAAGGAGAGGAAAAGCAATTTTTACAGCCCCAGCAAATAACTACTTACTTCCTAATGAAGTGCAAGTGCAAACACCGAACATAGTCCAAGGAGAGAAAAAGGCCATTGTTTACTGGGTTTTAGATAAATGTCTTCAAATGACTTATTAGAAAGATAAGTGCATATTAAAAGAGAAAAATGGGTTCACATACAAGTGGAGTTATTACACTGTACCTCTGTGTATCAGCTATGCTTGGCCAGACTTCAAGCAATCACAGAACAACCCTCTTTCCCAGAAGTGCTGAACACCAGTGTGAGGAACCTCTTTGCACAGAGTGCTCTGGGTTTAAGACCATCATTTAAAAATGGAGGGGAGGGGTGTGTGTGAAAAAAAGTTGATCTTTGTATTTAAAGAACTGTTTCCAAGAAGGATACCAGACCAGAAGCCAATAAGCACAGGCAGGTTCCAAAGTTTATTATCTGTTATGAGATGGAAGGATGGAGATCTTTAACCGCTCTGATACGATTTCAGAGGGACTTCTCCAGCCAAGAGGGACTGCAAGGTCCCAAGAAAAGCATCAATTCCCTCCCCACACTCCCAAAGCCTGGTCACACCACAGCATATTTCTAAATGCCAAGCCAGAGCCCAGGAGCCCATGGAAATATGCTCTGCATTGCTGGTGGCACTCGGTGAGCCTCAATGGGACATCATCCCAGCTCCTCTGCATGGACCCTCTGCCAAACTGCCTTTAAGAGGTCATGGGTTACACACTCAGAAATTCTCTTTTTCCTTCATGGTCCAGAAACTCACCTTCCCTGGCAAAAATTGAATTCTTATTTTTAAGCAAAAGAAATTTGTCAGCACAAATTAAAAGATAAACGAGCACTTTAGTCAGCAGTCAACACAACAAACATGATAATCTGGCAGCAACATTATGCCTCCTTCTGCACATCATGCCTGCCCGGTACAGCTCGCAGGACACAAATATCTTTGTTGGAAAAATTGCTGTATCGTCAGGTGACTACAAGGGTGACAGCAGTCCACAAAGTACTCAAACAGATACATCAGGGAACAAAAAAGCAAAAGAAAAGGAAATACTGGGAAAGGAGCCAGCACTGTTCAACACAGCTACCTGGCAGATTTGAACTGCAAGCTCCTGATTTCTATACGTAAAGCGCGTAAACACACATACACAGAGACAGAGTTTTCAGATACATTTTACTATTTTACTCCATTACATACCACTTTTTTTTTTTTTTTAAATCCAAAGACACTTTGGAGGAATGCTACTTACAAAGAAATTACTTCTGGACATGAACAAGTCCTGTATGTTGGAGATGGGCACACCAAAATGGGCGATAAAGACGGAACAGCCAATCCCCTCACACAAGTTTTAATAGGTTTTTTTCATATGTATGTATATAGTTTTACACAGAGACACCTCCACACATTTGGAATACAAGCACACAGAAATCCATAAGGCAATAATTTAGAAATTCCCCTGCCAAGAATTTACATGTCTTGCCGAGTCCCTTGATTACTTCTGCTGTGTAACAGTCATTGAAGACTAAGCCTGTACATTTTTTGAAGTCATAGGTTTGTTGTTTCCTGATCTGAATACAGAACAAAAACAGGATCATAATTTACCATAGAAGACAATGAAAATCTTATCGTTGCAAATATATGTAGTAAGATAATACAAATCCTGTTCCTTGGTATTTCCCCTCCACCCTCCACTCCTACCACTACCCCTTCCAGCTTTAGGGCCTCTCCCCAGCTTGCATGGAAGATTGACGCCCATCTTAAAGCCATAAATTACTCACAAACAGCTACTGAAAGTAGCAATGACCGTAGGGTAACACTTCCACAAAGCAATAGAGCTTCCTGGCAAGCTGATAAGAGTTTCCTGTTTTGAGTTTTGAGGTGGGGTTTGGGGTTTTTTTTTGATAAAAATTGACTCTCAAACATCTTGCAAAGGAAGGACAGAGATAATTTTTTTTTTCCTCCCCCAAACATGTTGTGTTGCAAAATACTTTCTGTATTGCTGAATGTGAAATGGGGACCAGGTCCAAGAAAAGCTGAGCACATCAGCAGGCAAGTGGAGCATGTTGGGTCCATCACCACTTAGGGACGATGGATGAGCTTTGGCACACACACCTTTGGTCCTACCCTGCGCTTTCTCTTCTCAAGTGCCGTGTTTTGCACTGCCTCTGGCAACACTCGCAGTTTCTAGTGCAGGCAAAAAAGATGAAATCTGCAGCTCTATATTTACTCAGCTTATAGGGTGCAGCATGACCTCCATTACACCCGGAGCGTATGTATGACTGAGGAGAGCCATTGCCTGAGTGGCTGTTTCTGATTCCTGCCCACCTGCCTTATATTCGTGTGGGGGATCTCAGGCACCGGTTTTCATCTGAAACCCCAAAGCCACCAGTGAGCACTCCTGCACAGATTGTCCTGTGCTCACAGCAGCCCGGGGATCCTGATGGCTTCTGTGGGAAGCCCTCTCCTTTCCATCACCTCAGTGCACCTCCTGGACCTGTTGTTCCTGATTACTGGGGTCAGACCATAGGTCCCTATACTGGGCCAAACAGGCTGTATCAGAGAAAGGACTACCTCTCAGGTGCCCCTTCCCTGTAAGTGCTACCCCACCCAAGGGGCTTTTGGTGGAGGATCTGCCCTGCTACACCCCAGTCCCAGCCCCAAAACATTCACATGCACCTCTGTTTTCACTGTTCCCCGCAAGCCTCTCTTTCTTCTGAGATAAGAGAAAAATCATTGCATGTGCTTGATTCAACATCAGATATGAATACATGATACACACCCCCCACACCCCCCCCGATCACCAGATTCTCACACAGGATTTAAAGTTTAATCCCCCAAATAACCTCATTAAAAGATGGACAGCCAGTTAGAAATTCAGTCCACTACAGAAAGTGAAGTAAAAGTAACTTTAAATGCTCTGTTTGTCCTCTGGTACTTAGTCCCTGCCCCTGCAAAGGGCAGAGGCAGAGCCCCCCAGCTTCTCCAGCATAGGAGCAGTCTAGACAGTAGTGACAGTGATTTCAAGGGCAGAGAAAACAACAAGATGATGTTCTGCAAAACAAAACATTTTATGCATAAGCAAGATAATTTTACAGGGTAAAGTTCAAAATAGGTTGCTTCCCACAGAGGAAGAGCAGCCCTCTGATCAGTGTTTTTTTTCCAAATCAGTCTAGGCATTGTTTCACATCACTTCTCCTTTAAGACAAATTTCACCACTTCATCTTACAGTAAACGACAGAAGTGAGAAGTACTTACACAACATAGCGGAGATCACAGACTTGCAATTTTGTGGGCTTTCAGACATTCATTTTTCACTGCATGTGAACCACATGCAGCCATTCACACACAGGGTTACCCAATACCATTTAATTTCTTACTCAGCTAGCAAAGCTGACAGTGGCTCTTCCCACATACCTACTTCAGCACACTAGAAGACAGGCAAAGCAAATGATGCTACAACATTAAAGCTCAATACATGCAGCTGACCAGGCCAGCCACAAAGAGGAGAAGGGATGGATGCTGCAACCCTACCCTCTCCCAAAATCAAAAAGCCATCTTCTAAAAATGACACTATGGCTGAACCAACAACTCAGGCATTGAAGAATATCCAAGACCAGCACCAAATGCTTTCTCATCATTCATCCTTCCTCCCCTTCCCCACCTGTTCTCCAAAGGCTGTTCCCTTCACACAACCTAGCTCTCAGCAGTAACCTACCACTGCCATACTCTCCCCAGCCTTTCAAACTTGCCTACAATTGCATTTAAGTAGGGGGAGACCAGGTCAGGCAAAAGAAATTCTGCTCTCAAACTTCTATTCACCTGTCAAGCCAAACCTCTGCTAAATATTTGTAGGGGTCTGGCTAACTTGGGCTGTCCCACTCAATTTTTCTCCCGATAAAGGCTGCAAATGTTCTCAAATGCTTTTTCTAAGCAAACAACTTCTCAGGGAATGTTTTGCAGCCACAGGTTCAGAGCAAAGCTTTGCTGCAGAAAAAGTTCACACACTTTTGCTTTATCCCCTCTTAGAATAGAACAGAAATCAGAGAAGTTACTGGGTAAAGTCTGCATAGGGTCAGCCTGGGCAGAGCTGGTGGTGGGGCCCCCAGGACAAGTGAGGGCTGAGACCCCCTGGCTCAGCACATTTGCTCCATCGCTCCTGTTGATCTTCAAAGTATTCAACTTTCACATGCGATTTATTGTCTCTGACTGCTATTTACATTCCTCCTGCTGCCTTTTGGAGACTTGTTGCTTTTCTGGGCTGCATCAACATTAACAGGCTGTGCTCCCATCCTGCTCACACTCTGAGCCCTAAAACATCCATTCCTGGTGGGTGCAAAGCAAGCTGTGTGTGTTCTGCTGCCTCTGCAACATCCAGAGAGCTGGTTACAGCCCTCTGCGGAGTTCGGGCATCTCTCACCCAGCAGGAAACCCTGTTGTGATGCAAAGACTCCCCCACCTGAGCTCAAAAGCCCTTCTGCTTTCCATGGTCATTCAGAGGGGACTTTTCCTAGGCAGGAGGTAAGTGGTACCTATATACATATATACCTATATATACACACACACCCCAAAATGTCAGTGTGGCTGGTCAGAAGATGTGCACTTCATGCATTCATTTTACTGGGTGACTTCTCAGGATACACTTTAATTGTTTTTGTAAGCCAAGCAAAAAGCCTTTTGGTCCAAGGTCCAATACAGATGAGCCTAAAAAAAGAGCTGCCTGACAGAGCTGCTGACAAGATGCCATCAGGGCCACCTTAGTGACCGATGGTTCCTGTGGGACTTACCCCAGTGCCACCCTGCCCGCAGAGCTGATAAAGCTGGTGCAGCTCAGAGGAAAGCCCCGAGTGTGGCTTCAGCTGGCAGAGCCCTGAGATGCCAAAGAACAAAAGCGTGGCTGAAAATGCATTGCATTTGTTGTACAAATCACAGTGGTAATGAAAATACACAAGCCACAGTGCTGTTTTGGCAGTCGCTTTTCAGTGTTGGACTGCAGGAAAGGAAGAGATTTGGGGGTTTTGGTTCAGGGCTTAGTTTCATTATTACAGATCCCAAAGAACTTTGTAAGGCGATGCTCAAAATCCATACCAGATGTGCCGGTCCATCCCTTGCAGGGAAGCAAACACAAATCTGGCAATGATGGAGTCACTTGGGTAAGACAAACCCTCATGATGCATCACTACATCATGTTGGACCACCTGGATAGTGGTCAGAGAAAGGTTTGGGCTGGACATAGGTCAGGGCAGCTCACAGGGTAGTCAGAAACTGAAGCTTTTGGCTAAGAAATATGTCAAGCAGCCATGTGAAGAAGATGCAGAAGAGCCTCTTCCCTCTTGCCCAGGACACAGGCCTTGGCCACAGCAGTGGTCCAAGGTGGTTTATTTAAGCCACACTCACAAACCTCTCTGGGAGGAGAAAAGCACCACAGCAGAGCAAATCCCACTGAGAGCAGTCAGTGACAGCGGGCTCCTTCTTGGCGCTCATCACTGGTTTCTCAATCAGGCAAGCAGTAGGAGCCAGCCATCGGGGAGAAGCTCAACGTTTAATTTTAGCCCGCACCCGCAGTGCATATCTTTCCCTTTTATTTTTATTCTGAACTTCATGTAAAAATAGAATTTCCTGCCTCCCGATAAGGGATTCCTGTTTTTGCGGCAAGTCTGCCTTCTTGGGAAGCCAGTACCTACGGGGTTACTGATGGGCGCTTCAAAGCACAGCAGCCCAGCCGAGGGGATAGGACAAATGGTGTCTGGGATTTACATTGTTCCTGCTCGCCTTAGGGGAAAAAAAATAAAGCAGTTGTGTTCCCCTCCCTCGATGAATCGACACCAAATTTAGCATTTCCGGAACTTTGGAAAATCTCTGTTTGCCTCAGTATTTTTAGTAGTGGGGTGCGGGTTTGCATCCTTCTCAGGTAGATGTCTGTGGGTTTGTCAGGCTCCAGGGAGGCGTATCCTGCCTTTTGAGCTTGGTCATCCACCGGGAGATAAATATGAAGCACGGAAGAACAGTCATTCCTCCCACCCTTCCCACTCCCCCACGACACAGCACTTGCACTCCCCAATACAGCTCCCAGAGCTACCCGGAGGAGCAGTACACATGGGCCTGCCTCGAGGGGTTGCTCCCCACCTCTGCCTACACCCTGCAGGACACAGGAGTATCACAATTTCAGGACAGGCTATTTTGAGCCTGAATGCCGATGATTTTCAGTCTCCTGTATTGCAAAATCATCGCTTTTCTCAGCTATGTCTGCCCTGGGAAGGTACTCACACACCAGAACCTTATTCCAAAGCCACCAAGGTGACTAGCTTCATTTATGAAAGGAAAACACTGGCTCCTACTATCTTGTTGCTTGCTTTTCTCTGCAACCAGGAAAGAAATCCTCAAGTGCTAAAAGGAGATATGGCAAGAGGTGTAGAGGAATTCATGCATTTCCTGGGTCTCAAGCAGAAGCTTCCCTCAAGCCCCCACAAGCCATTCCTCCTGGCAGGCGAGGAAAAGGGAGTCAGAGTTTCCCTGAGAAGTACATACTTTTCTCCTTTCAATAATAAATCTATTCTTTTACTGGGACTGTGAATGTAGAAAATGAGGCACTCATGACTGAAAGTAGCTCTGGCTGCAGCCCATCCCTGAGATATCTTTTAATACTGCAGGGGAATCTCAGAGATACCCCAAGAGGCGAGGCTTTCCTCCTTCTCACACAGGTTTGAACCTGATAGGGCCATTCCTGAGGACTTGGCTTCACCACATGAAAAGGCTCATAAAATCAATCTGGGCTGGGAAGAGCAAGGAGGGCCAGGGGGGCAAGAGCTGACATCAGCCTGCTGCCGCTGGGGAAGCTTGAGCCTTCAAAACGGTAGGACATATCCTGCAACTGCGGGAAGCTTCATGCTGGCTCCTCCATGAAATGGCAAAAGACACTGAGGTCTGACGCCAACACACTGACATCTAACCCCAGCTCCCAGGCTCATTGCCACAGAGCCTGCAGTGCTTTTGCATGCATGGATGCCTTAGTTTGCTTTCTAAAACCAAGTTATCCTGGTACAAAAATTAAAATATTTGACTTAACTAAGACCGAGGGAATGGAAATGCTGCAGTACCAGATAACCACCATTGCATCGTTTTTGTTAATCAGTTGAAAATCAAAATGTATGCCTTCTAACAAGACATTAATAGCTGTTTCTCTTGTGGCAGTGCTCACAGCCTGTGAGTTTCCAGCCCAGCACCCTACAACGTGGTGATCAGAGGCAGGGCTGTGCCTGCCAGGGACCAAGCTCTCTGAATTTATAGCAGGAGTATTTATAGAGGCAGCTGGCACTGGCAGATCTCCTGGGACACCAGCATAGTCTTCTGCACAGGGGCTGCTGGGGAAGGAGTAAGGGAGTGGGAATGTGTTGGAGCAACACCAAACCACCAGCCGGGGGTCTAAAAAAGCCTCAGGAGGACCTGAGAGCCAGGTCTCAGGGGCGTTTCAGTGCTCCACTCCAGTTAAACCCCCAAGGGCTGGGACAGCACTCACACATCGATCCCAGCAGTGATGCCAGTTCCCACCACTCAGCTGTTGAAAGCATTGTTTTGGCATGGGGTCTACAGCATCTTCCCACCCCTTCCCTGCTGGCTTGCCCTCCCTTGGGGGCTGGAATGACAGATGCCTGCTTGCAGGTGTCTTTCCCAAGGGAGCCACCTCTCCATCACCCATCATCTTTGCCTCCTTCTTCATCTTCACCAGGAGAATCAGCTGAGGACACTCAAACAGGGTGCAGCAACCAGCTGGATTCACAAGCTCCCAGAGGCAAAACCTACCACACAAGATCTTAGGTAAGAGCTAGCAATGGCACATCTGAAATCTTGGCTTCCAAAGAGCTCCCCAGATGTGATTTGTTCCCATGTACCATGTTCAGTGTAAATAGGTGTAGGGGAAAATGAAGGCTCGTAGAGTCAGGTGGCTGCTGGGGTGAAACAGCTGTTCACCCCTCTGGATCTTTCATTCAGGCACAGAGGTCTCTGATCCTCCATTTTGTGTCTTTCTTGCTCTGTTAGTTAGGAGTTTCATTGCCTGCTTTTGAATTCAGCACAGGTGGAGCACCAGAGCATGACTTTTAACAGCTGCTGCATTTTATGCCCTGCACTAGGAAGCAGAGATGAAATCCTTTGGGCTTTTTCAGACTGAAATTGCCTCAACTCCAGGATCTGCCGCTGTTTTAATCATGGCTGCACGTGAAAGGATGGCGATTTGCTCGTTTGCATCATTTTTCTTCTCAAGTGATTTTTTCAGTGTTTCCAGGCCCTTTCATTCATAACATGGCATTTTTGTTCTACGGAAACGTGGTGCTGCGAGTGACAAGAAGCCACTTCCCTTGTCTCCAGTCTGCTTAGAAAGATTTAAGTCAAATCCATCTCAGCACCTTCAGGGAGACAAATGTGATTCTGCTGAATAATATTGTCACAACTGTTTGAGAACAACCATTTGAGGGGAAAAAACTTACATTTAAATCAACATAAATAAGCACATTACACTGCCATGCTGCAATTGCTGCACCCCAAAATGGAGGGGACAGCACAAAGGAGAAGGTCATGTGCCATTGTCGGTAGCAGGGCTGGTCACCAAAACCGATGCCCTTCACAGAGGGGTGGAGGGTGGCTAGGGGGGTGGTGGGTAGCAGGGCAGTGGAAGATTATGCAATGAGGCAACTCTTCTTGTCAAGTGAGATGTACAGATGAAGGCATGGATAAACAGGAGTGACAGAAGTGCAGGGCTCTTACATTTTCACCTCCCCAAGTACCCCCAGATGGGTCCATCAAAGCCCTTCGATGACCTTGTGGAGAGCAGTTTCCTCAACCTGTATCCATCATGTAGGCTGCTCAGAGAGGAGAGGGAAGGAAGTAGGTTCTTTCACAGAAGGAAAATAGCGGCAGAAATGCCCAATTTACAAACAGTAATGCTAGGTTTACTAATAAGAGTAAAATAATGGGAGCAGGCAGCAATTTTTGCTGTGTTTGCCAGCTTTGAATGAGGGAGGAAAGTAATTTCCCCTCTTCCTCCCAAAAACTCTGGGAAAAAAACAATAGGAAGAGAAGTTTCTCTTTTCTTCACTTTTAGATAAAAATAACCCCGAGAAAATTTTTAAAAAGCCAAAAATTCTGACCAAGTTTGAGATCAAGAAGGAAGATGTTAGATCCAGCTGGAACTACACACTGTGGTGGAGCTGTGAGGTCCTGGTGCTTTCTCCAAGCACCTGCCCAAGGGTGAAGCCAGCAGAGCCACCACAGAAGCTGCTGAGGCTCTGCTGGGGTAAAACTGGATTTCCTGGCCAAGAAGATTCCTTTCCCCTGATGTGACTCAGTGCCAGTGGTGCTGCAGGGCGTTGGGGTTGCATGTTTTTCCCTCTGCCTGACCTTTCCCTGTCGGGCAAGCAGCTAGTGCTCTCCGCAAGTGAGTAATTTTAAAAATAAATTTAAAAAAGAAATCGTTTCGAGGTAGTTTTTATAACCTTCCTGTTTGTGCCTAGCCATGAAGGGTTGCCCAGCCCCTGTGAAAACATCTCAGGTATGCGCTTGGTTTGCAGGAGTGTGTCAGCAGGGAGAGGAGGGCCGAGCATCCCGCAGCTCTGCACAGCTGGATCGGGGCAGGAGGCTCACACACCCACAAGACTCAGCCCCGGGAAGGTATCGCTGAGGGGGATGCTGTATGTGGTGTACCCCCAAATGAATGTTGCTGACGCTCAAACAAGGCTCGTGTCAAGGCAAGGGGCTCCACCAGCCAGCTGGACAGGGCCTGGCATCAATCCTTGCTGGCTCAGTCCCAGCATTGCTGCTGGTCCTGTTTGCAGCAGCTAAATCCTGTTAAATCCGGGAAGGTGTGAGGCTTAGGGCTGGGGGCACACAGGCACGACAAGCTGGTTGTCCCCAGGTGGGGTCAGGTGACAGTGCCCAGAGAGGGAGGGGATGGTGGGAGCCAAGCAGAGCCAGCCCAAAGCCCTGCAGCCAAACCCCCCCGTCATGCCACTTGTCCTTTCCCCACCCAGCGCCACACCAGGAGGGCCTACACTTTGGGGAAAAATGCAGGAAAGCAGAATTTCAGTTTGTGGTTCACATCCCACAGACTCCGAAGACAACTTGTTGGACGGGAAGACTGATGAGGCCACCTCCTGGTATCCATAGCCCCGCATCCCACAGGAGCTGGTGGGAGAGGAAGAGGAGGCAGCAGCATGGGGCTGGTGCTGGGGACCAAGCTCTACCTTTCCTGTGCATCTCCCCCAATCTTAATGCCACCAACAGGGAAAGAACAGGCATTTGCATTTCTGCTGTACCCTCCCCATCTGGATAAAAGTGCCCAGACCACTCTGTGTATCACACAAGTGGCATCAAGAGGCTTCTGGAAGCCATGCCTGCCTGCCGCTGGGCCCATTTGTCCCACACCATCTCTCCCCAGGAGAAGTAGATGTGTCATTTTCCTTTCACAGGACGTGAAGCAGCCTTATCCAAATATAAACAACCTGGGAGTATTTGCTGGCTTATTGTCTGGAGAAAAAAGTAAAACAAACAGACCTTAAACCTTTTCCCCCCCCTGCCACTTCTGGTACAGTAAAACCATTGGGACCAGAGACTCCAGAGTTCCCGAAAATCTCTCTCATCACAAATAACATCCCGCAAAGCCAGGTGTGGAGGTAGCCCAAACGAGCCATGCTGTTGCCTCCTCTAAAAGGCGCTCAAAAAAAGTCAAAGATCTCTAAATATTTAAAGAGTTGCTATATGAATAATGGAAACAACCAGCAACCAAGAAAATGCGATAGCCAGCAGTGCAACGTGGCAGCGCTCCCCTGGGAGAGGCCAGGAGCGATGGGCAGATGTCTGGATGCACCCTCAAACAAGTTCAACTTTTGGGAAACATCAGCAAAAGCCAGTCCCTGAACCAAAAGCTACCTGAGAAACCATCCCTCCGTGTCTGGCAACAGATGCATGTGAGAGACTTCCTCGCTCAGCCAGGCAGCAGCACAAAAAAATGAGGCAAAAAAGGGAAAACACTGCCATAAACATAAAGCAAAAGTTCCTCCCCCTGAAAAATGAGGCAGGCACAGGGTGTGAAGCCTGGGAAAGGGATCCTCATTTTGTAGTGAGGGAGTCAAGGCTTAGGAAAAGACAACCCATGGGAGACATGAGCCCAAATCTCGTAACATTTCATCTTGCTTTGCCCATTTCCCCCCAGCCCACACTTCCCCTCCCCTTCAGGGACCACAGGAAGGGGATCAAAATCTGGGTCCGCTGACTGGTGTTTTACATCTAAGGTTTTCATCCCACGGTCCCAATGTTTTTCACCACCTCTTGTATAGGTGCTGTCTGGTTTGTGAGTGCTCCCGGTTTCTCCCTTTTTAACAGTCAGAGGAAAAGGAGAGGAAGGCCAGGAGAAGCTGGGAGGTCCTTGGGACACAAAGCAAGACTGGGATCTGGTTAGAGAAATGCTCAGTGGTAAAAGGTCCTGCACTGTTTAGGTGGTGCCATAAAGCTCCATGAGGAGCTGCTGGGATGGAGGTGATGGCCACTAGTCCCATGAGCATCCTTCCCCTGCACATGTGGATCCAAACACACACTGTTTTGTTTTTCCATGGGATTCCCATCTGCTACTACAGACAGATGATGGCTGTAATCCCTTTAGTTTTTAAGAGATTCAGGCTCATTCAGTCTCCTGCTCTGCCTCTCACAGGAAAATGCCCTTGTCCCTAATAAAGCAGGAAGAGAGGGGTCCTCTGGGTGGGCACGCGGTGAAGGTTGCATGGCTGCCTCAGCCTCTCTCCACAGCGGTTAGGTGTTCATATTGATGTGGGCCCAGCTGAGTCAATGTGAAGTTTAACAGCTTACACAGTAATTAAGCAAAGCCTCTCAATATAGCATCACTAATTACACGAATCCTCCCTAAATTACCAATAGTTCATGGCATCTTGTAAAATCCTCATGTAATAGCCTTCGAAAAAAATGACAGTGCTGGCAGAAAGCCACACAGTCCGCATGGTAGTTGCAAAGCACTGTGGATGTTTATGAGCCTTTTTTAAAAAAAATAAAAATAAAAATCTAAAATGTACATTTCCCCCAATGACTCTGCTCTGGGGAGTATTAAAAGCAGCACCTTGACTCAGCCTACCACATAAACATCCTGCTGCCCCCGGACAGCCCGATACCGTCTTCCTCCCAGGATGAGGAGCTGAATAAGAAGTGACAATCACAGCTCCTGCCCGCGGGAAAACAGGAAGCGCTGGGGTTGTACAACCACTCCAAACATTGTCCTACCTGCTCTGCTCCTTGGGTGCAATGTGAACTTCCTTTCCTTTCCTTTCCTTTCCTTTCCACCTTGCCTAACTTATTTCTGATCCAGCGCTGGCCAGTGCTGGGATGCTGCTGCACCGGGCAGTCCCTGTGGCCTCCAGCTTCTATCTGCCTAAAGCCAGCCTGGTACTCTGTCCAACGCAGGAGGACAAACGTCCACCATTCTAACACACTGCTAACACTGGCAGCTCAGTGGCAGCACTGAATGCAAGCACTTGGAGGAGATGGAAACGGGTCCAGGTTACTGAGCAGATTAGCTCACCCCACAACTGCCCACATCTGGCAGGAGCTAAGCAGAAGAAAATCCCAAATCCTCCCCATCAGGAAACAGTCAAAAACAGACACTTTTGGCCAAATGTCTTAAATGACCATGATACTAATAGAGACGATATTTACAGATGCACTCCAGTTCATGAGTTAAAGCACTAAACCTCGTCCCGAGCAGACCCTGCAAACTAAGGCAGTCCCACAGGCAGCTGATGGGCTAAGCCTGTGCCCCAGTGTTGGAGCAAGCTGGAAAACCAAGCTTCTCCATGAGCACAGAGAGAAGCTTGGGGAATCAGGAGATGTGATGAAGAGGTCACCCGCCCAGCCTGCAGCACGCCTAGTTTATCCACAAATGCCCAATCCCCCCCCCTTGAATTTCTGGCTCGATTTTGAGGAATCCCCCTCCACTTGGTGCAACATGTCCGCAGCCAACAGCCGTGCTCTCAGAACTGTCCTTCCTGAAGGCAAGAGACTCTTTCCATGTTAAATGGTGCTCTGGGAGCAGGGCAGCTCATTCCTTCTCTCCTACTCCCACATTTCTGCTGAGCAACGGGCCCAACTTTGCATGCAAAACATCGTATCCGAGTTTCCAAACAAGAAGAGGGAGAAGAAGGTTTCCTATCCACTCTTCCTTTACTTGCAATGTAAAAACATCCCTCGCTGAATGAGGCTGCATTTGCCATCACTTTGCAAAGTTCACATTCCCACAAGTGCAGGCGGGTACGAGGAAGAACAAGGAACACAGAGGGGGCGGGGGACCGACACACCAGTGCCTGTGGGTCACGGTCACACAAGACAATACTTCGCAAAATTTGGAAGTGTGGGAGGAATACGGGAAGGCTGAAGACGAGGATGTTTATCAACATATAAGAATATCTCCAAAGGGTTTACGTCCTATGAGGAAAAAAAAAAGGGAGCCCAAGGCAATCCAGTTTGAGCCATTGGTGGGGCTAAATCTGGAAATCCTCATTCAGGCAATCCTATTGCTGGTGTAAAGAAAAAGAGAATAGTTTTTTCCCATGTTCATGGCAGTAGGAGTTTTCCTAAATAAAGTGAAGCTTCAGAAGAATTCTGTAATTAATTTCCTTGTGTAATTGCATTAAACAGTAGGAGGCAAGTGTGTTTCCGTGCCTGGCTCAACATCTGTGCCCAAAAAGGGTGCTGCTTCCCTCCAGCATAGAGCAGGAAGCCTTTCAGTTCAAGAATTGCAGTCTCAGCCTTGTTGACCACTTCTAAGAGGTCAATGGAAGATGAACAGGGAAAGCCTAGCAGTAGGTTTAAATGTAAAATGTCTACAGACAGTTGAGAAAACTTTTCAGCACCAAAAAAAAAAAAAAAGAAAACCTGAGGAAAAAAAAAGAAGTCACTGTGTTAACAATTTAAATGACAACTACAAGTTAGAGGAGAGGTTCCCTGCTTCTCTCTTCCCTGTATCCACCTCCAGAGCAGTCTCAGGCATATCTAGGAGGTGGCTCTGCAGGCACAGGGTACTGCCAGCTGTGCGAGGTCCTTGCAACCCCCAGCCCGTTAGCACTGCTCTTGATTAGGAGGAAGACAGAGACCACCACATGAGTTTCACACAGAGATCTGAGGAGCGTTTGGATACCAACATTCATCAGGCTGCACAGGCCATCACGGATCGGTAAGGTTTAGCACAGCCCTGGCACTGCCTGCCACGGAGAGAGAGTTCAGCCTCCAGTTAATGAATGTAACAAGTTATGCTGTGTTAACGAAGGGAAATCTGCATTTGGGGCACAAGCCCCCAGACAGCCCCTCAGCTGAAGCAGCCACGGCAAAGCAGCTGCTCCCCAGAACCAGCCCCAAGCAGCTCAGGAGCAGTTTCCTCCTGTTTGCAAGTAAGGAAGGCACAGCAGACACCATATCTCACGCTCCTCTGAAGAGACACATGCTGATAAAACTTTGTAAGTGTTGTTTCCTTGCAATGCAAAGCAGGGGGGGGTGTCACTATTTTTTTCTGTCTCTCAGAGAACATCTCTTTGGTTTTGCCTTATGACTGTAAAGTAAAAATAAACTGCATTTCTCCTTACCAGTTTCAGCTGTTCACTGGGCTGCAGTTGGGACAGCCCCTGCTGAAATGTATTTTAATGCAGGAAGGCACATGCTGCTGCCACCTGTTTAACTAAGAGAACTTGCAGAGTTCCTTCTGCCCTTTTATTTATTAACGTTACTGCAGGCGGTTAATAAAAAAGACCTTGCGCTCAAGCTGGGTCCACTGGCGGCTGGACAGGCTCCTGTGGCAGCCCCTGCAGGGCTCTGCTGCTCAGGTCTGCAGCCAGGCCACAGCTGTTGCTGAGAGCAGCTCTGGGAGCTGCAGAGAAGTGCTGCCAAGCTCCACTTTGGTCACCCAGAGCGGGGAAGGAGCGCGGCGGAGCTCCCCACGCCGGCTAACCTGCGCTGGGGGAAACTCGGGCTGTGCTGCCGTGCACAGAGCCCCGTGCTGCAGTTGTTTCCCGATGACGATGCAGCCCTCATGGGGTAGTTGGCACTACAGTAACATAAGAAACACTTATTTTCAGTTAATGTTTGTCCTTCATTCAGGCACCTTCCTGCCCTAAGACCCATTGGGCTGGGAGGAGCAAGGATGACACTCAGCTCAAAGCGAAAAGCATGTCTTCTGCTAGCAGTGGAAGCAAAGAATGACCATTCACTCCTGTCCCCGTGCACCCCGGCCTCTGGCTGGACCATACCTCTCTTGGATTTGGGGTGACAGCTTGCAGGGATACGTGCAGTTGGGCCTGACCTCCCAACACAGGGATCCCATCACCTAGAGGAAACATATCCTCCTCACTGGGAGATGAAAAGAATTTCACAGCCTTTCCCAGAGTACCAGCAGCTTTCCCAAGGCTCAAAGGAGTCCCAGCAGACTTCAAAAGTCACAAACGCAGCCACGATGTCTGTGAAGTTAGTTCTTTAAACCGCAGTGGGGAAGCATTGCATATAGCCCAGAAGCCATAGATGGGCAGGGGTTCCTCGGGCGTGGAGCACCCTCTGGTGGGAAAAATCACCAAGCGAGAGCAAATCCACCCACGGCACAAGACTAGGCTCCATCAAGACCCTCTGGGAGGTGGGTTTCCACCACACAGGGTTGCTTCACTGGCAGGCCCCCATGAAACACAGCCCTTGCACCCACACTGGATGGGCACTGCCTGGCTCAGTGCTCTGCCCCTGTCTGTGTGCCCGGCGTGCCCGCTTGCTCTCACCGAGCTTCAAGGCAGTGATCCCTTCTCCTCTGGCCACTACAGCCCCCATGTCCGCAGGGTCTTTCAGCCAGACTGCGTCCTCACCACATGCCAGCCCACGGCCTGGCTGCCGGAGGGATGCTGCTGGTGGCAGGTGGCAACTCTCACCATGGGAGGGCAATTTGTAAATAATCACTCTCCAGTTTTGAGGTCTTTGTAGTCATGATAGCCATGGGGCTGGATGGGAGTGGGCCACGCTCCCCAGGTTGCTGCAGTCCCCTTTGCCTTGGTCTTCACAGTTGCCACACTCCTTGGTAGGACTGCAGGTCCTCAGGGAAGGGGAGGAGCAGCATGTGCACCCCCTTTTTGGTATAACAGAGCTTCTGCTCTGCCTGGAGTCTCTGCCTGCTCTCACTAAACAAGCAGTAGTTGCAAATTTTAAGCAGTCCCCAGCAAGAAAAGGCACAGGCAGCAGTTCAAAACTTCCAGCCTCTAGTTAGTCATGGAACTGCCTCTGAATGTGCCGCATCACATCACCTCCCCCGCCAAAACTTCTACCTCAGAAGATGCCATGGAGGCAGGACCCATGACCCAGCACTCACTTGTTCAGCCCCAGCCCCGAGGCACACTGCTCCCCTCAGCAGCGTTTCTTTAAGCAATGGTTTATGAGGAGACTAGGGACATCTCACCCCACCTGCCTCTGCAGGACCCTCCACAGGGCCAGGGCTGCAGAGTTTGTTTCTCACAGGGAGCACAGACATCTGGAGCTGCTGAGTGTTGCATGAAAAAAAGGCAGATACTGCCTCAAAAGCTCAGGCTGCAAACACAAGGCAGGAGGCACTTTTTGTGCCTCAGGCCATTTCTGTACCCCTAGCCAAGCTGCTGCCCAAACAGTACTTTAACCCAGCTCTGGGTGTGTTTCCTCTTAAACAAACACAGGAGGTTCCCCAACACCCTTCCTCTGGTTCCCCACCTGCTCACCATTCGCCTCCCAGTGCCACAGCAGCACCCAAAAAATGCGTTTCCTTCTTCGTCTCGTCATCACAGCTGCCCTGGGCATTGCCACCTTCCTGAGCTGGAGGCTACTTCTCCAGAGCCTGACTGCTGGACAAGAAGGTAACACCTGGGCATGGTGGTGGTTCTGCATGGCTGGCAGCATTTCTGTGCCATGGGGGAAATTACTTGGAGCTTTTTTTGGAGGTTCCTGGTGGGCAAATGCCTATGGTAGGGCAAGTACTATTTGTACAACCTCAGGAAGAGAATAACCTACTTGAGAAAGCCCTTGCTGTGGGGCACTGCAGCTTTATGTCCTTAGTGGAGCCATTGATCTCAGGTGTGGTTGGGAAAACACGTGTCAGACTGCTGGAGGTAACACCCAAAACTATTGCTGGGAAGGGTGAAGTGTGTTGGGGAGGCAGAAGGGAGCAGAGAAATCAGTGGTTAATGCCTCTCTTGCCTAAAAAATATATTCCTCTCCTCCAGTCCTGGTCAATCCAGGGCAAAGCCATCACTAGATTTTGCAGGTATTGTCAGATTGGGGCTGGGTGAGTTGAAGAGCAGCCCAAGATATCTTCAAGCACTGCTGCGTTTCTCCCTGCATTCCTGGTGTCCTTTCCCTAATTTTAGCTGTGCTTCTCTTCCCTGTGCGACAGCCTCCCTGAATCAGTGGGAAATATTTAACTTCTCAAGGACCCAGGAGAAATCATCAAACTAACTGACTCCCTAGGGCTGCCAAATGCCTGCACTGAGCAGTTGAGGCAGACATGCTGCTGCTAAAAAAAAATAATAAAGTAGCAAGGCAGGCATTCATCCTCTGCATTCAAACCCACTATGGCCTCTTCACATCAAAAATAAGAAGATAAAAAGTAAAAAACAAAGCTGAAACTTGAGAAATTAAACCCACTGTCATAGAGACTTTTTATTTGCTTTTGCTTTTATATTTGCTTTGTTATCTTCCTGCTTCTATTTGCTTTTTGCTTTTTATTTGCTTTTGCCTTTTTATCTACAAGAGAAAAAATTTACATATAGAAGTGATGCAAGAAGTGATGTTATTTGGGTTCTTAAATGGCCCCAAGCCATTAAGAATAATCTATTGCTTTCACATATATTTGATAGCTGATGTTAACCAATTAACAGATGCAAAAGGATTTACAGGGCGTCATGTATTTGTACCTACAAACTAATTTACTACTCCTCACTCAGAATATTTCTGATTGTCTTTGATAAGCTCACCTCAGTTAAGCTCAGTCAAAAGCAAAAAACTATGATTTAGTGGAGAATGAGGTCCGTGGCACAAAGCTACGGTCAAGATCAGTGCTCAGACGTGGTGGTTTGGGGAAAGCAGGCTTTGGGTGTCCATGATCTCACACGTTCTGGGGGACAGAAACCCATTTCCTGGCAAAACCGAGCTCTTTGTCAGATAGGGCTTGTCTCCCCTCTCTTACCCACCTTCTATGTTCACACTATATCCTTTCCACACTGGAATAGCTGTAAGAGCCTGCCACAGCATCCATCCTGTGCTGGGGTGCTGTCTCAGGGAAGAGGTCCACTATGGACTTTTCTCACCCCCATCTTCAAATGGTGTTTCCCAGGTCACCTGGCCCCCAAGGGGGGTGAGGGCTTCACTTTGACACTGGACAGCTTCCTGCACATTCAGCAACTCAGGAAGAAGAGACTGAGAGCTTTCTGCAGTCAATCAGGCAAAGTCACCACGCTGCTGAGGAGCCGGGAGTTGAGAGCCCACCAGCTCTCAAGTTTGAGGGTAAGCACCAAGTTGGACCTCCTCTACTGCCAAGTGCCATCGACAGGGGTGGAGGAATGGCAGCAGCTTTTAGAGACGCTAGAGGAGAAGGAAAATGTGACACCCGCAGTGCCGCTTCCCTACTCTTGGCGGCACACTCCAAAGACACAGCTGGATGAGTTTAACCTGACAGATATAGAGACTATGTTAGGGTCTTACACTAAAGTGCTGTTTGTCAGGGACCCTTTCCAGAGGCTCCTCTCTGAATTCATGCAAGGCATGGGCAGCAGCCCTTCCTTCAGCAGCTTTGTTCAAGACTTTCTAGACAGCAGACAGCAGGAGAGTGTGGCTGGGAAACCTCTTGTCAGCCTCTGCCGGCCCTGTCTCGTCCAATATGACTATGTGGTGATGTTTGGCTTTCTCAGGCAGGAGCTGGGTCACCTGCTGCGGCGGGCCGGGCTGCCCACGGACAGCCTTCCCCCCGAGTTCACCGACACCCAAGTGCAGTGGACCTACAGCTGGTTATCTGAGCAGATGTTCAGCGAGCTGTCCCTCCAACAGAAACAGCAACTGTCTCACTTGTACCGCTGGGACCTTGCTGCTTTCCCATTTTCTAGCAGCTTTCTGTCAGACTTCCTCAGCACCCCAGAGACCTGGTAGAAATACTGTGGCTGGAGGGACTGTTTTGGAGAGCGTTAATCCAAATACAAGTGCTTCAAGATGGTGGCTGGGCCATAGGCAGACCCTTGCTCCACAGGTGCATGCAGCACACTTGTCCACATCACAGCTCCAAAGGGCACATCAGAGAGCTGAGACGGAGCACTGCCAGGATCAAGGTTCTTCACATGGCTGAATTGCATTTATACAGTAAGAGCAGGCACTGTGGAAACACGTGGCATGGAAAACTGCATGTGACATGGTAAACAGCTCCCAGCAAACCTAGCATTTTGGGGTAGGGTGGGTTGGGCCTGCTGCAAACCACAGCAGTATCCTCATGTGCTCTGCCATTTCATATTCTGGGCTCCCTTTTGGGCCAAGAGGTTTGGCCATGGTTTCTTCGTGACAAATATCCCCCATGCGGGTACAAGAAGTGCTCCCAAAAAGCATGTCACCTGGAATCTGTCTACTCTACACAAGAAGATGAGATATGACACAGGGTGGCACACCCTCCTGGGGAATCACTGGTGATGTTCCCAATTCTTTCATGCCAAGAAAGGCCAAGCCTTTCGCAAGTTTTGTGTGAGGTTTCCCCCTTTACAGGGCTGACTAATTGGCCCAGCCTAGCTTTCAGCTCTACTCACTAGCAGTGAGACAAGGATAGGGCAGTCTGAACCAGGTATCAGCCACGCCACGTGGACAGCCAGCCTTCCACCTTGTCTCAGCAGCTGGTGGGTCCAGTGGAGGTGGCTGGAAGCATCAGGATGCATCACTGACTGCTGTGGAACACAGAATGCGGCTACTGTAAGCCCCTCCTGGCAGAAGCGTGAGGATTGACCCTACTTTCTTTCAGTCTTGGCTGCCAGCACGGCCGGGTGGAGGCCCAGGCTCTCCAGCTGGGTAGCCTGGAGCAGCCACTCGCCCTCTCCCAGTCTTGGCCGCTGAGCTGATCTGCCTTGCAGCCTCTGGGAAGGGTCCATCCTTGCCAAACACCAAGGATGAGTTGTCCAGCTTTCAAATCATGACAGACTTTTACCGTAGCATACTAGTTTCCAGAATATTTTTTAGCTTTATTTTGCAATGTTGTGACATTCACAGAGAATTCCGCATACATTCATGTGACAAAGACACTGATTTAACAATGCTTATTAAAGAATGATAGTGAAAACTGTTGATTAGAACTGACTTAAAACAATTACTCAAAACTTGGCCTCCCTCTCTCATTGAGGGATGTGCGATTAATAGCGATAAGACATCAGATCAGATGGCCTCTCTTCACCCTCCCACAAGCTATCCAGCTACAGCAATTATTGCTTGTGACATTATTGTGCGTAATACTTCACAGTCTAGCAAGATGGCGTAGTTTCTCTTCTGAGGATACAGTTCTGGAAGAAGAGAAGCGGCAAATTTCCAATTATACGTAACATTAGAGTCATGTATCCATGCTGTATTTCACTGAAAAATACTAGGAAAGGAACACTTTTCTTAAGTAGCTTTCCTGCAGTGGCCGCAAGCTGAACTTCCGTGCAGTGAGATATGCATGAAGAGTTCTGATGCAGCACCTAGTAGAGGGCTGTGTTGTGCACTCACAACAGGAGAGCTGTTCTTGGGGCAGCTTTGTAGTGCAGACCACATTTTAAGTCGGGTTATCCTATAGCAGCATCATTTCTTCCCGACAGCCCTCCACAGCAGGTCCCAGTCCTTCCCTAAGGCACCTGGCACTTAATTCCACGGGAAAGTAATGTATGAAATGTTAAGACATTGAGAGGTGAAATGAAAATCTCAGCTTCGTGTTCCTTAGGGTCCCTGTCTCACCCATAAGCCCAGACAGGTATTCTGATGGTGTCTCTGTAAATTCCTATTAGTCTCCAAACTTCCCTTTTTCCTACGCCCTCAAAACCAGTTTCTGCAATTACCTTGCAACTCTGATTTTATACCATTGCCTCAGGTGTTTGGTATCACTCATCCAGTGCACCCCAAAAGGAAGGTGTTTCCCTCCTTCCATCAGCTAGTGGCTGTGGAAGGGTAGTGAGAGGAACCTGAGCTGTGGTGGGTGTGAGGGCAAGGACTGGTGCCTGGTGGCTCCCTGATGCTGCAGCAAAAACAGCTCCACAGGTTAAGGCCTGCACTGAACCAGCCTGCTCTGACCACTGCACATACACATAACTTGGCAAATACACTTCAAATTCATGCCCAAAGTGAATAACAAGAGAGACTTGATACATCAAATTTTAAAAAATTTCACCTGACCAGGTAGTCACGGTGGCTCCATGAGATACCTCAAACCCATTCTGAAATGATGAAAAACGTGCTTCCAGACCCACAGGGGATAAAGGGCACTTACTCATCCTGCTAGTGACATCCCATCAGGTCCCAGGGCCCTCACAGGGAGCAGGCCTTTCATGAATGCTGACAGCTTTCCCCTGAGACAACGCTGGAAGCTCCTCAATATCACATTATTTGCCTGTAGCTCCCCATGTTCTGCATTAACAGACATTACATTCCCTTTGTACTTCTTCTCGGCCTGGTCTGAATGAGCATGTCCAGCAATCTCATGAGGTGGATGCCACAGAAACAGTGCTGATACCAATCTGTCTTACGGACTTGGTATTTTGCATCCTTTCCTGGACATCCAGTAACGTGAATACACAGGCTCCAACAGCTGTTCTTGCACACAAGTGATCATTTTCTTCTCTAAGAGGTTTTTTTACATATTGCCAACTTTCAGGAGAAAACAAAAACGTGTTCTTGCCCAGTACCTCAGAGCTTAAGAAACACCAATATCATATTTCAATTAATAAAACAATTACATAGCAAGCCCAACAGGCACAAAATACTTTCTGCAATTCACATATACAAATGCTCTTCTTCTAGATGGTAGAACCATAATATTTTAAGCTGAGAAATAAATCTACAAATTTCCAAGCTATAAACCCTGGAGTGCTTCAAAAAATATTTAAAACTGTGCATACATTGTTAAGTCCTAAGATGGAGGCCAATTTTAAGCAGTTTGTGTGTGAGCAAAATTTTATATAAGGCAATGGAGTTACATCCTCTTGCACCATATTTTTTTGATGGCCCTAGGAGTGCAAAAATAGAAAAAGGACATTTTCATAAAGCTGTGGGCCAGAGAAACAGATAAAAGTTTGCACATGACAAGCAGGTACAGTACATGGCTGACATCATCTAGAGATAACACGATGCTACAGTGTTAAACCTGATAGTGACAAAACCTGTGAAGAGGGATGCCCAGCATTAAATCCAACATGAAAAATGCATTCAACCCAGAGCACAAGAGGTCATCACAGTCAGCACATTTTTCAGACAAGCAGTCCCTGTAGCAGAGCGTACCCATTCTCTTACATTCATCAGAACTAAGGGTTGTCTTGAAAAGGCGGCAAGATCATAGTGTGACAGCAAGGGGTTGACCCTAGAGGGCACCCAGAGCCAAGTAATCTCCAGCTGTGTCCATCCTCTTCCCCTCCCTTGCCTGGGCTGGTATAAATTGCCTTGGGAACAACGATGAGTAACTTTCTTTGATACTCCAAGATCTCTGATGTCCTTTTCTATTTAAAAGACGGGGAAAGACATGGAGGTGTGAGGCAGGAAAAGGCTTTTGTCAAACAAAGCAGCATCTTGCTGGAAGTCCTCTTGGTAGCTCTAGTTTTTATCTTTAATCAGAGAAGACAAGGTAGCATGTGAACTAAGAATTCATTAAAGCCCCAGTGCAGACAAAGCAGTCATCATTTAACTTTGGATAAATCAGCTATTGGTCCCATTTTAGGGTTTTCCTCTGAACCACTTCCGTTACATAGGCCAGACCATCTTTGTTAGCTAACATCAGAACTCCTCATTTTCCTCTAGTGTATATCTGGCTTTGTGTGCAGAGGGGACACAACAGGCTCCAGCCCTCAGTGCCTCTCATGCTTTCCCCCATCTCAGCTAGAGGACTGTTCATCTAGGTTTGATGCATTTAAGTCCTCCTTGGCATAGCATCACGAAGTGATTCATCTTTTCCCCATAGCAGAAAGAAACGAAACAACCACCCTCCCATTTCACATTGGCTGGTAATAAGCACGTCTCCCATCCTTGTAGCAATTTTAAATGAAACCTGGAAGATTACATCTGGATAACATCACCTTCCACTTTACACTTCATCTGAATTTACATCACAGCTATAATCTGGCAGCAATTCCCTCTATGAGAGAAAACAATGATTGGACAACTAAATGTGAAAGCTCCATGAATCAGTGGATGAGCCACAGGAATGCTGATTTTTTTTTTTTCCATTATAGTCCTACTGCCTTGTGATCTCTCTGGTATAAGAAGAGTTCGCTCCTCAAACTTCCCCTTTACACTCGCACAGACCATGGCTTAAAGGTCCCTGGCTCAGCAGAAGGGCACTGTAAAGAGGGGAAAAAAAAAAAAAAAAAAGTTAGCAACAAATGAGGGTCCTGGCCTGGGTTTGGCATGTCCCACCATGCTCTCTTTGAGGTGGGTGACTTCATACCGTTGAAAATCTGAGCTCACATCTCAGTCTTTTGAAACATAGAAATGTCTGTCTCATAGCACTTCTGTTAGAGGCTGGCTCTAGCTGAAGGCCTGATGTTGACCATGTAAATTCACAAAAACCTTTCCGAGCCCTTCTCCCCACACAGCAATATAGGTGTTAGGTGAGAAGGACTAAGATATCCAGGTTTTGTTGTTAACCACAGCACGGTTCAAGCTGAGGAAAGCTTGGAGAACGCCCTCATAGACAGACAGCTGTTTTCCGAGTCACACAGGAATCAGCAGGACTCTGTGCAGGGACCCACTCCTATACAGCCCTGTCACAACACCATAACAGAGGAGGACCCCATGAAGAGACAGTGACAGGGTTAAATCCTGCACTCCTTCAGATCAAGCCCGCACCCTCTAAGGAGACTCCTGTGGTCATAACATTCAGGACAAATGAGCAATTTCACATTTTCAGTAACTCTATCCTCTCCCCGCTTCCCTGAGGGACACCACTAAATCCCAGAGTGGACCTGTCAAATACATTAGTGGTGGTGATCCCCTAAGTCAGGAGCATCAGGACAGCAAGTCAGTGCCTTTGTTCTACAGACAGACCTTGGAGGATGGAGGGATGATGAACTGCAACTTCATTGATACTGTATGGCAGCCCTTCCTGCAACGGGAGCCCTAGCAATGCTGGTCTGTGGATGTGTCTCTCCTTTGGTGCCATATTAAATGAAGGATAACACCCATGAGATAAAAAACATCTGCTTAAGCAGGGTCACAGCCTCCCTCCCCATCCTGCCCTAATCCCAGACCTGGACCACTGTGACCAGCACACATACTCCATGTGGAGTAGGCTGGCTAGGGAGCAGACTGTGAAACCAGGTGGTGTTACCATTTTGGTGAAGATGTCCACACAAGCATTGCGGATCCTCTCTGGGGTAGCAGGGCTGTCCAGCCTGAATGGTTCAGTCAGGCCAGAGTCCTTCCTCGCAGAGTAGATGGCATCTTTAATAGCATAAAACACTGAGGCAGACAGGAACAGAGGTGGCTCTCCCACAGCCTGGACAGAACACAAGCAAGAGTAAGGCTGCAGCCCAAAACAGTCCTGGCCCTGGAAAGACTAATGAGGCTAAACAGAAAGATGAGCAAGCCCTATGTGACAATGAGGAATTGTTCACATTCCTCATTCCTTCTTTGTAGTCTCCTAGATGTGATCAGGAAGGAAAGGCCAAGCCAACATAGCCCCTTGCCTTTCAGATGTGAATCTCAGTCTACCAGATGTGATCAGTGAAGAAATATGACGTTAAAACAGCCTTCAGTCTGCCAGGTATGGTCAGTGAGGAAAGACTGAGCTAAAACAACCCCTAGTCCATTTAAAGAGATGAGAGTAAAAAAACACAAACTTTCTGACACAGCAAAGGAAAAAGGGACTAACCCACTCCCACAGACTTTTGGATGGTGCTTAAACTGCAACAAAGGGAATTCAGATAAGGCAGTGGTGAGTTGTCTGGGCAAGGAACATGATGTCCCATCACTGGAGGTCCTAGTATTCTCTAGTACTGAGGTCCCGGCTGGCCCCTTTTTTTCTCTTTAATTCTGTCATCAGCACTAATCACCCAAAAAGTTCTTTTCATTGATGAAGATGTTCCTGTGGATGAAGGGGAGCTGGGACACTGTAAGGAGGCAGGCCAGGCATATACAGATAAGGATGCTGGGTGACCTCTCCAAATGCTCTGTTGAACCATCAGTAAAGCAAACTCACTGATGCTGTACATCCAGCCCTCACTAACTGCAGAGAACAGCACTGACTGCGGTGGAAACAGCTGAAGGACATGTAGATTAATAATGGACCTTTAAGGGTCACACGAACACTGTGAAACAGTAAAGAAAGCAAAACATGAAAACTCATATACAAAATCTTGGTATATCAGATCTGGGGAAATTAAACTGCTGGAAATGTCATCTGCAGTGGTGGTTCTGGTGCCAGGGAAGGGAAACCAGGGAGTTGACGTGTAGGGGGAGGCCGGCAGTCTCTGTTACAGCCAAACTGGCACAGCAAAGGCACTTCAGTGCTCGCTGATGGACATTCAGAGCAGCAATGTGCAGGTTATTTCAGCTCTTCCTAACTATAAAGGATAGTATACATATTTCTTGTGAGGAATGGGAAAACATCCTGACCCCGGAATAAAGCCAGCATAGCAAGATTAACTATTCAGACACGTGCATCATTACTTTATCTCACTCAGCTTCACAGAATTAGAGTGGTAAGAGGCTTGCAGATCTGACAGGTATACCTTGGATGAATAAACAGCCTTGCTGTTTGGACAGTCACGGAGAAGTGACACATAGAACTCTGTTGGGATGTCTCCGAAAGCTGGGATTTTGTACATCCCAGGTCCTCGAGTGTACAAGTTCCCCTCAGGAGAATAGCGCAGCTCCTCCATGGTGAAGAGCCCAAGGCCTTGGACAAATGCTCCTTCTATCTACAACACAACCAAACAAGGTTACATTATTTTTTTGTTGCTGTTCTTCCCCGCACAAGAACAAAGAGCAGTGATTTCCACTAGTTTTCACAAGCAGATTAACACTGAATGAGTTGTACTTGCTGATAATTCAACGGACAAGAAGACTAAAAGGACCAAAAGAGTTGTATATGAAGACAAACTATTTTACCCTTTTTATTTCATATAAATGTTTTCCTAAGTACTGCATATTCTCAGGTCACCAGCACAGACAGCTGCAAAATCGCTCCCATGTCCATTCAAGTAGTAAATACTTATTTGAATAATTTTTCTACTGTAAATTTTAGGAGGGAAAAAAAAAAGGGGTGGGGGG
>NW_020799097.1:106529020-106587607 GCF_003259725.1 Athene cunicularia | reverse complement strand
ACTAACCCACTCCCACAGACTTTTGGATGGTGCTTAAACTGCAACAAAGGGAATTCAGATAAGGCAGTGGTGAGTTGTCTGGGCAAGGAACATGATGTCCCATCACTGGAGGTCCTAGTATTCTCTAGTACTGAGGTCCCGGCTGGCCCCTTTTTTTCTCTTTAATTCTGTCATCAGCACTAATCACCCAAAAAGTTCTTTTCATTGATGAAGATGTTCCTGTGGATGAAGGGGAGCTGGGACACTGTAAGGAGGCAGGCCAGGCATATACAGATAAGGATGCTGGGTGACCTCTCCAAATGCTCTGTTGAACCATCAGTAAAGCAAACTCACTGATGCTGTACATCCAGCCCTCACTAACTGCAGAGAACAGCACTGACTGCGGTGGAAACAGCTGAAGGACATGTAGATTAATAATGGACCTTTAAGGGTCACACGAACACTGTGAAACAGTAAAGAAAGCAAAACATGAAAACTCATATACAAAATCTTGGTATATCAGATCTGGGGAAATTAAACTGCTGGAAATGTCATCTGCAGTGGTGGTTCTGGTGCCAGGGAAGGGAAACCAGGGAGTTGACGTGTAGGGGGAGGCCGGCAGTCTCTGTTACAGCCAAACTGGCACAGCAAAGGCACTTCAGTGCTCGCTGATGGACATTCAGAGCAGCAATGTGCAGGTTATTTCAGCTCTTCCTAACTATAAAGGATAGTATACATATTTCTTGTGAGGAATGGGAAAACATCCTGACCCCGGAATAAAGCCAGCATAGCAAGATTAACTATTCAGACACGTGCATCATTACTTTATCTCACTCAGCTTCACAGAATTAGAGTGGTAAGAGGCTTGCAGATCTGACAGGTATACCTTGGATGAATAAACAGCCTTGCTGTTTGGACAGTCACGGAGAAGTGACACATAGAACTCTGTTGGGATGTCTCCGAAAGCTGGGATTTTGTACATCCCAGGTCCTCGAGTGTACAAGTTCCCCTCAGGAGAATAGCGCAGCTCCTCCATGGTGAAGAGCCCAAGGCCTTGGGTGGAGGCCCAGGCTCTCCAGCTGGGTAGCCTGGAGCAGCCATGAGAGGAGGATGTGCTTGAACAACACTAGATGAAGAAGCTCTGCTCTCTGCACCCACATAGAGATGTGACAGGCAAAAAGCAGTCTAAAGATTTGACACAAACATTCATTAACCCAGCTCTGTGTACTTGTGTTCCTGCAGTCATACAATACTCTTTCTCTCCTGTGTCCCCAGATCCTCCGCAGCAATACGTGGAAGGACACAAGAAATTCAGACGTCTTTAACAGGCTCTGTATAGCCCACCGCTTTACTCCCAGATTCAAACTGGCAGGCTGCAAAGACAGAAAGGCTCCTCCTCCCCTTGGCCACTTCCAAAAAAACATCTCTTTCAGAAAAAAAATGTCATTTTCAGAGAAGTTTCATTATAACTATAGCAGAGCTCTGCAACTTGTGCTATCCTGTAAAGCCCAAGTCCTGCAGCAGTTTCACTGGAGTTAGAGAGGCAGCTAAAATGGCTAAATGAGCACATGCAAAGGTTAAGCGATTCATCTCATGGTATATCAAACACTGTGTTTATTACCTTTATTTGCTGAGAGGTATCACTGTGACTATTACTGCACAGAATATGGAAGTAAGCTTGTCCCTGCCCAAGGAATTTGCAAGCTAAGTGACTGGTCCAACTTTGTGTTGAGAACCCTACACAGCAGTAGCTGGAGGATAGAATCTACCACCCTACTACTTAATTCACAGAGAATTTCACAGCTGTATTAAATAGGACTTGATATTGACAGATAGGAATGTAAAAATCAGCTGTGGGATTTAGTCTCACATGACACATTGTAGAAACTAAGTCTGGGGTGAGGTTATTTCATCATGTTAGTATTATCAGGATTCATTCTTCAGGCAAGACAGATGCCAAAAAGATCAGTGTGGTGGTATCTGGAGAATACTCTGTAGTGTCGATATCCAAGGCAAAGAACGCCCAACGGGCTATTTCCCTGCATAATTCTGTGCCTAATGCATAGTTATGTGTCGGTCAAACTGGTTTTCATAGCTAGCCTAAAATGCCTCACTGGATACCCAAGTTTAAAATGCTCTGTTTGCAAAGGCACAACCTAGAGAAGATAATGGCTCATCTAGAAAAGCCTGAGAGTAGTGCAATTCCTTAAACATGGTAGAAATAGCAACACTATTTCACTTACCTGTCCTATATCTATGGCTGGATTCAGACTGGTACCAACATCCATAACAATGTCTGTACGAATGTTCTAAAAGGCAGAAATAAAGAATACATCAGCACAGAGCATTGAAACTGGTACACCATGGTCTTATTTGAGGAGGACTAATGTATCCAACCACTACCCACACTTGGCCAGTGTTCAACAATCTATCTCAGCTCAACTCTTCATACTGACTTTTAATCAGAGTTCGTTCCTAAAGTAAATCAAAGGAACTCACTGCAGTTTTCCCCAGAGATCCAATGGAACCAATTTATATTAATTCCAAGCTGCTAGCATCAGTGCTCTGTACCTGAGCATAATCAACTAGGTCAGATTCTGATGAATTCTTTTTTTCTATTTTCTTTCTTTCTAAAAGTCTTCAGTGCTATTTTTAATGATTAACTCAATTACGGCCTGTTTCTGGTTTTTTGTGCTAACACAGTGCTGCTATCTCTTACTTAAGCAAATCCAATAACTTTTGCAATCATTCATTAAGCCTCCTAATATCCCCGCAGGGTTGATAATTATCATTTTATTATACTTTACGGATTGTTGCACTGTGGAACAGAGAAGTTAAGAAATTTACTGAAGGTCACACCAGACCAATGACAGAGCTAGGAACAGGCTGACACCCAGTATTTGTTCTAACTCCCTGTGAATGTTTCCTTCACCTAAACACAGAGGGCTATTTCACTGCTGACCCCCTCACCTTGTGGTCACCTGTCAGGCAATCTATCTCAACCTCGGAGCAAGCAACGCCATAACTGAAGTAGCAGAATGGTTTCCCTTCATTCTTTTCAAAGTCGTAGCCAAGGTCAGGAATTCTTGATACAAAGAAAAACAAACCACATTTCATCCCATGAACAGTCAAAATGAATACAAACACACTGCAACTTACCAAAATCCTTTATTTGCTTTTGTTTGATCCCTTCCATCAAGCCCATGCAGAAATCAAAAGTGTAGACAACTAAATAGAAATCTGCTAAAGCTCCTCTGTATTCCAAAACCTGACTGAAACTGTAACTATTTTAGCCATCTGTATTTTCTCATGAATCTCAGGTCTTGTGATGTCTATTATGAACTCATTCCCACCAATCCACTAGCAAATCTTTTGCTTTTAGAGTGCAGTTGAACATTTCTTGGAAGTCATTAGATTTCAGAGCATAATCAAGTTGAACCAGAAACTGGATTAAGCTAAAAACTGATCTTAAGCACAGTTCATGGTAAACTTTCTACTGGTTTTATTTTTATTAAAATACTGCCAGCCACTTGGTTAAGCAAAAAACACATTTCAGAGATGCAACAGAAATGAGCTCATATTGTACTTTAGTCCTAGATAAGCTCTTCTCAACACTGTATTTAGTTTTTTATGTCAACCTCTGCCTCAAAGATAATGGATCTCTATTTTCCTCCCCAGTAAAACTAAGTGCCTAATTTCAGAACTGCACAAGAACCAGCAAGAGTTTAAAGTGGAAGAATGAAGTTGAAAACACTGGTATCTGCTCATGCCACAGCAGACAGGATACCACTCCAGCCAACTGCCATAAGTAGCTTTGTCCTCAAGGACAACCCCTGCCCCCCGTTTGCCTGCATGACAGTTCTAGGGCAACACTAAGTCACGAGGTTGACACAGAGCAAAGCCTCAGGCAAAGCTCTGATTTCATTTATGCATCCTCAGACCTAGGTCATCTAGAGCGAAGTTAGATCTACTTCAGATTTACATGAGATCTGAACTTGGACCCAAGAGCTGTGCTCCATCAGGAACCAATTCTCCCCAACCAGGAGAGTGTTAACCTCATCTTAACATTTCTAGAGATAGGGCTGCATTCCCTTTCCTAAATTAGAGCAGTGACAGGGGGATAGGGGCTATAAATCCTCCCAGAATTTCCCTGGATGCAATCCATGCAATCAAGTAAGGCTGTGTCTCTGTAGTGTGAATATTCACTCACCTATAAAACCCCGTGGCCGAAAGGCTAACACAGTTCTCATAGGCGGCTTTAATCTGGAAAAGTGAACAAGAGTTTGAAAACAGTAATTGTCCAACCAGTCCCTGCAAAATAGCTACCCCAAACATATTTCCAGGAGAGCATGAATAGGTGTCCAGTGACAGACAGCTGTCACGCTACCCAGCAGCAGCAGTGCCAAGGGAAACATCATGATGCAGCTGTTTCCCCAAATATCCTGTCAGCAGCTACCAAGGGCAGAACTTGCCCGTTGGCAGAGGGATAAGACTTGCTCTTGTTTGTTTGGCTCTCAGCTACAGGTTAGACTTTCAACCTCAGAGACAAAGGTTAAACTGACAGTCATCTTGACTTCAGTGAGGCCAAGGGAAATCCTATCCTGACTTCCAAATCACAAAGTCAAAGCTCCTCCTGTGAAGAGAAGAGCTTGGATCTGAAAACAGCCTGAGAGCCTTGCAGCACGCAAATCTTTTATTATTGAGGGTACAGAGATATTGCAGCCAAAGAGCTCTACAGAAGGTAGATGGCAGCTCAACAGAGTAATCTTTGTCACAGAATCCCTTCACTACAAACCAGGTTTCTTCCTGTCCAAGACTGTAGCCTGACTAGAAAGATATATGTAACCACTCAAGACATTTATTTGATCAAGTTTGTCATAGGTAGGCCTCAGGAACTGGAAAAATCTCAGTATTAAAATTTTAATTGATGTTTTGGGGATGATCTCTTGCAAGCTTTGGTTTCCCTTGCCATGTTTCTGTTTCACTGTCTTTGCTAGCAAGATTCAGAAGGCCTGAGGGTATATCTGCATAAAGGGTTTGCTAATTTAAATAATTTCTGACAACACCCACTTGTCTCATGACAGATAACAAACAGCTTACCCAGTCTTCCCAGGATCCTTTGGGATTAGACTGTTTGATTGGCTCAAGTCTTTTTAAGATAGTCTGACATGCATTCTAGAAACAAAGAAAGAGAGAAGTAATATTTTAAGATTTGAAAAGTCAGCTTATAGTATTAAGAGCCCTACAAGAGTTTCGAAGAACCTTCTGTTTAAATCAATATTGCCTTTAGGACTTTGACATATCATAAAAAAGGAACAAAGTTCACTAACAGATGTCTTGCTATATAGGAAGAAATGTTGACTGAAAAGGATTTTAAAGATCAGCTGTGCTGATAGCAGAAGGGAATTCGAAACACAGCACAGAACTTTCCGGACCATGACACAAAGTATCAGAAGTCCACCCATTCATACATTAATTTTATCTGTACCAAGTCATAGCAGGACATCTTGGCATATTTAGCAAGATGATCCTCTAACACTAAAAAAAAAAAAAAAAAAATTCTTGCCAAAATTCAACATACTCAGACAAGCTGCACAGAGAATAAAACCAGACTGATTTAACTTTACAAGTTACACTTGCCCTCTTTAAACCTGCGAATGACCAGTACTAAATTAATCTTTTCAATGGAAAAGTCACATACCCTGCAAATATATGCATTGGTAACTCCACCATGTCAGAGACAGTCATGACCATGCCATTGCTACAGAAGGATGGTTGCTCTGAGTGTATCAACATTTAGAGATCTTTGGTTCTAGAGCACAGCCCACAGACTATCTGCTACTAATATTTGCAGCACAATATATTTGTTATAGATAAGGCCACATTAACTACTAAGAAGCTAGCTATTTAAATGGATGTTTTGTTCTGTTCATTTTGAGCAATCATAAACATTCCACCTTAGAACTGCAGGAGGACTAAAGGAAGGGTTTGGACAACTTGAAAAAAATACTCATTCATCAACTAACACCACCAGTAGTTATAGCAAGTAAAGAAGTTATCCTTAGTCTGGAATTGCCTTTTGATGGTTATGTTTTCCTTAAGCAACAGATAAATACACATCAACTTCTCATGTTCTGGTGTCCTAGCTTATAACCCATTACTTTAAATAACTCAGTTTCCATACATGGATGGCCATTCCATTGATATCTGCACTGACAGATGCAGCTGTCGGGGAGGTATTTGGGACGGTGTTTGTGCTGGTCTCACTGATGTAAATATTGGAGGTGGGGATACCCAGTGACCTGCTAGCAACCTGCAGAGCGAAAGTGAACAGTTAGTAAGCAGTTCCCCTTATACATGAGCAGTATCATTCATTGCTTACACTGCTAGGATCCACACTGCAACCTCTACCCTCTCCCATTCTAAATTTCATTTTTCTTGAAGACTCAGTTGATTCAGTGACTGAGCTAGCCAGAACATTAAGTTTGCCCTTCACAGACTGAATGTGTGTGAGCACATACACATACACTTTTTCCAGTGACAGACATTCACACTTCACTATTGCGAGACTAAATTCTTCTCTCAACAATTCTAAGAATCAGAGGAGGAAGAGCCCTATTAGATTTCCCTTTCATTTCCCTGCCAAAGCAATGTTGCTCCCTTAGGCCTTTTTAACTACAAAGGCGTTAGCACATGCAGAGAAATATGTTTGCAATACAACAAATTTTTGTATAAAATATACGTAAACTGTAGTTTTATGGGATGAAACAAAATTGCCAGAGAAGCTAGATTGTAAGCATAACTTGTATTATCTATCTAGTAAGAGTTAAGATAATGAAGAAACTGGTTCTCATACTCAGATGTGATAGTACTCTGGAAATCTAGCACTGCTGCTGCAACAAGAGGAATTAGGCATGCTCTGTTACCCTACACATGCACATAGAGGGAGTGTCAAGCTGTCTGAGGCAATGCTATAGAGTGAGTATAATTTTCCTGAAAAGACATCTCATTTGGTTAAGTTATTACCTGGATCATTTTGGTGTGAAGTCCTTGACCCATCTCAGTCCCACCATGTGTAAGTAACACAGAGCCATCTGTATACACATGGACCAGAGCTCCAGCCTATAAAAGAGGCATCGGAAATGAACTAGTGAAGTAGTTAGCAAATTTCAGGTACAAACTACAGAGACAATTAATTTGGAACTAAATTAATGTTGTTCTTTAGTGTAATTAAATCCATTAGTTTACACTTGAGCTGAGTTTGGTTTAGTCTCACCAACTCACTAGAAGTTTCAATGACATAACAAACCTCAGTTAGTATTTTCAGCACAGAAAGCAGGTGAAGTAACCCAAACCTGCCCCTCTGAAACAGAGATGCACCCTTCACCTGAACTTACTAACACCACTGACAGTTTTCATCAAGTCAGGTCAAACACAGAAGAAGGTTTTCAACTACCGAGGAAGAGGTAATAGCAGGGAAATTAACATAACACAATACCATGGAAACATAGATGCATTGTGGTGGCTTTTGGACAATAGAAACTGGTAACTGTTGTCATTTTGGTTTGAAAAATGTGTGCTCTTTCTTAACTAATTTGCTACTTCTCTAAGAAGCTCCAGTTTGGTTCAAATGGAAGAGGGCCTGAGGGAGGCAGCATAAGTCTAGCTTCTCTACTGAAAAGATGAATGACACTTACAGACCTGGTTCAGAAATGGGACAGTGAAACTGATGCCAAATTTGGTAGGAATTATGCACATCCCTCTCTTCTTCCAGCGATTCTGCCTGCAAGGAAAGAACATTATTCATATATTCATGAGGCTTTCATCACAACTCAATACTGTGCTTCCCTCCGATGGCTTGGGTATCAAAGCAGAAATGAAATACCTGAATGCAATGTAGACTGAGTTAATCAGTAATTTTTATGAAAGATTAGCTTTATTTATGGGTCCCAACAAGAAGAAATCCAAACTGAAACTGCTCCCTCAGGCTTTGCAGATGCAATTGTCTGGACTATTAACTATTCAATTGTATATACAGGACAATTGAAAAAGACTATAAGGCAGTGGAAAGCCTAAACAAATTGCCTTGATAGCCTTTTGAAAAGCCTAGCTGACAGACCCCCTCTTAACAGAACCCCCTCTTTGCTCCACTTTCCTTACAAAATCCTGTTATGCTAGGTCTGATTCCTCTCTTATTTAAGCTACCAGCTCACTGATAAGAGGTTTCTTTCCACAGTGAGCATGAAGGAATTTCAAAATGAGAAATTTTGTAGCAGTCACTCTGCAAATATAAAGTCTGACTTCACAGCATTCAAGTTGCTAGGAGAAATTCAGAAGTAGCAGGCAACAGGTACACCCAGTAACAAGACAGCTCCAGAACACCTACTTGTTGAATTCTTCAATTAGTTTCTTCCTGGCATGATAGCTAGAGCTTGACAAACATTCATCCCAGCATCTTCGTAGAGTAAATCCCTCCAGCTTTTGGTTAAAATGGGTCAGGTCTCCTTCATGATAAAGATTGAGCTTCCGCACCTTCCCAAAGAGACATATAAAGGAAATGACTAATTTAATGTTTCAGACTAGGTCTTTTTAATGGATAACATCAAAGGCATGTTGGTTCCTAGTTCTTCCTTCTCTGCTCACTCTACAGAACTATAGAATTATAGACGTATATCTGTTTATGAGAAAATGGGCACTAAGACAATAAGGCTAGGAATTTTCAAGAGAAATTGGGACTTAAGCACATTGTTAGTAAGACTAAGGTACCTAGTGCCTTTGGGCTTTTAAAAAAAAGATCTATCCTTAAAGCAGGTGTTACACAATTGAGGCTACTGAGAGAATTCAATGAAGCACAAGATACTCCATGCTATCATGTGGTTGTCATACATAAAGTTTGAGATCCTCTTAAGCACATAGCAAAAATGAAGCAAAAGTTCTTATGCTCAGTAATTTTCTGTGGTTGTGACCAGTTCTTAGAGCTTGTTTAAATGCAGCACCACTCTGAAATGTGTCGGTGGATCTGTACCTCCTCAGGTGGCAGGCCACACTTCCGAGCAAGGTCGCTCATCCAGCACTCAGCAATCATCATTCCCTGGGGCCCTCCAAAGCCACGGAAGGCTGTGTTGGAAGGCAAGTTGGTCTTGCAGACAATGCCCACGCTGCTGACATTGGGGATGTTGTAGGAGTTATCCAAATGTAACAGGGCTCTGTCCATAACCTGGTGAAGAGAGAAGGAATGGGGGTGGACACATTGTACAGAAATCGCATGTCAGACTTCTCACTAGCTGCCAAATTCAGGCTAGAAAGCTCTGAAGCTAATTTACAAGAAGCAGCACTTTTTCTTGCATGCTGTAGTTCTGCAGTCACAGCTGGATGAGCACTCAGGTGCAGCCAGTACTCCCTCCATTTGCAGTGGAGCATCAAGCAGTACCCTCCTCCTGAAGAACAGGACAATAAGCACACTTTTCTGTTGACACTTATGACCCTGGGACAGATGGAGCTTCAAAGTCCTTTGTTGGCCCTGGGCTCATGTTGAGCTAAACTGCTACTACATGCCACTATGTACCTGGAAGAACCAGAATCTTCTTTTAATTACACTGAGTAATCTGTTACTGGAAAAGAAGTCTTGCTGATATCAAGTGACTCAGCAGCTGAGCTATGGCAGTAAGGGCTACTATATGAAATAAAGATTTTCAACAGCTACACCTGAACTGCAAGATTTGAGATCTTTGTCCACTAATTGATCAAACTGTGAAAGGGACAGAGCTTCATTCTGGCTTGTGTTCCCAGATTTCCCTTCCAGTAGCAGCACAGAGAGAACATTATGCACATCTCAACCTTAGTTCAACATGGAGTGCTTTCCAGTCCCCTGATTTGGAAACAGTCAAAAAGGTAATTCACATAGACGTACTCTCAACCAGGCCCTTAGTTATGCAAATACACTTGCCTGCCATTCTGCTCTGCACAGCACCAACCACATTGCTAGCATCAAATATGGCTCTGGTAGAGAGTTCCTGCAGTTCTCTGCTACTAAAATGGATTCATTTTTGCAGAAAATTATCAGACTCAGAGGACTAGAGAAAGGGAGCTAAAATAAACATGACTGACACTAGGTTATTGGGTTGGTCCCTCACACAATAGAAAAGGTTATTTTTTTACTCATCAGCACAAAATTTCTTAGAGACAAACTCAGAACTAATGCCCATTTTTGTCCTTAGTGCTTGTGAACCCAATATTAGTTCTATCGAGTCCTCAACAAACTTGTTGATTTAAGAACTCTGCCCTAATCGGCCCATTGACTTGGATGTTTCTTATTCCAAGAAACTAGCTTTCCCCAAAGCTGGGGAACTATCAGTCATCTTGCATTGTGCAAAAAGTTTCCCGTCACATCCCTCTGTGATGCAAAGCAAACTTTCTTGACCCTTTTGCCTAATTGAAGTTATTACAGCATCAATAAGAATGATGTGGCACATGCCAAGGCAGGTCAGTTGGCTCAGAGAGCAGTTGTAGAAGCTCCAAAAACTCATCAAGGTCTGTTTTCAGACATGTCAGAGAGCAGGATGTGCAAGAAATGCTGTACACAACTCTTCTGAAGTCAGAACAAAAAGTTGCGTAGGGAAATGATTCTCGCCTACTTAGCCATCAGAAAATTTTACTTACACCATAAGAGAGGTCTACAGAGTTGCCTCCATTGCCGTAGTATGACACTTCCAGGCTCTTGACTTTCCCATTCTTCATGAAACCAACCTGTCAAGAGAGTCTCATCAGTAACAGGTTTTCTACAAAATATTCTGTTTCATGCTTCCCTCTAAATACTGAATGGATCTCATACAGGCAAAAGGCTGACTGTCCTCTGCTGCAGCACAGGACAAGCACAGGCAGCAGTTAAGGAGGCTTCCCAGTAAAGGGTTCATGTATGCCTCTTAACCTTGTTCCAGAGTACTCTTCTATAATAAGGGCTGGCCACTTGTTACAGCCACACCTTCCTTAACAGGTTTTTGCTTTGGAAAGCAGAAGCAGCTGGATGGGGATTAAATAACAAAACAAACAGTAGTACAATACTGTAAACTAGCAGGGGAGCATCTAAGAGCACAGTGATTGTCAACAGGTGCAAAGTCTTGGTTGCAAGGAAGAGGGAAGTATTTATGTTGAGGTCACAAGAAGGGAACCGTCTGAGCCAAAGGATGATTGCAGGACTTTAATGGGAAAAATGCTATAACCCAGCTGACCTGATCCATTTGCAACACGGGAGGTCAGCAGTGAAACAACCAGAACAACAATTTTTTCACATTATTTTACTACTCTCTGACGTTTCAGATGACAATACTGAGACAACATGCATTCATTTCATCTGTAGGCATACCTTGTACCTCCCCAGGAAGGGGTGTCTCCCACCACTTATCAGCATGTCCTCATCTCGATCCAGCATGCACCTTACTGGGCGGCCAGTTCTGTTAAAGGATACATTTATCAAGCAAAGCCCAAAATGCACAATACAGTTCCTACAGAGCAAGACTCTCCTCTTTTTGGTGAGCATTGTCTTTCCAGAGTGGCAACAGGGAGTTAGTGGTAAACTGCTTGGTTTATATATCTTCCTCTTAAGAAAATGGCAAGATTGAATTAAAAAAAATAAAGATCTGAGAAGCTGGGACCTGTTTATGAAAACTCTTGGGGAGACTCATATTAAAAAGGACAGTTTCTTACAGAGACAGATTATAATACCTGAGCAATCACTGTTTTTCAGACTATTTCTTAAAGCACTCGCTTGGCTTTGCAAGAGAGAATGCCACATGAATTATATAATGATACTAAGTAAAGTACTAACTAACTTTCAATTTGACCTTTTTTATTTGCTTCTTTATTATCCAAGGAGAAAAACAAGGAAGAGGGGAGGAGTTGCTTTGCATTTTCTAACAATTCTGCCTTCCCAGTGTGCCTCTCTTCAGGTTGTAAAAATATCCAGGGAATGCTATAGATGTTATTTCATAACCTCAGGGATATAAAACAGTGGTTTGGCTGGCAGAGATAAAGGTAATAAAAAAATGCACATGTATTTAGAAAAATTAGAAAATGTAATTAGAAAAAGCAGGTGGCTTGCTCAGAACAGGAAAATTAAAGCTGATTTAAACACAGGAGCTTCATTTTGGCTGTTGTCTTCCAAAGGTATTTTATCAAATTGCTGCTGCATTGCAAGATCCATCTAGCATTGCCTGCAGGGTGCAACATCACCTATAAGGGCAGTATGGGGAAGGTCACTGTTACACGCAGTGCACAAATACCATGTCAGAGGCCATGTTCACTCACAACTACAGAAACTTGCACAGTTAAAGATGAGCCCCTATCAAAACTCCAGAAACCAGAAGCACATTTCCAATCTACTCTTCACAAATGGTTAGTCTAGGTTTATTCCCTGAACTTTAAGGGGTTTGAAAAGTGTGTGTTTCTGTTCAGTGGCCTGCCACACTTCCTAGGGAAAAATCCAAAGGAAGAGTGTGCGAAAGAGCAGAGAAATAGTGGTGCAAGGCTGGCGTAGTAGAGTTTTGAGCAAGGAGACTCTCATACTTGTATTATACAAAACAACAAGCATGACTAGTGCTGGATTTTGAAAGGGCTTAGGGTGAAGTGAAGGGGAGAGGCTGATAATTTGAGATATAAAAGTTTTCAGAAATCACCAAAGGAACAGCAGAGTAAGGGGTTTTCCCCCTTTCCTATTAAAAGCTGGCATTCCCACATAAGCTTAGCCCCTGAGCAGGTTCAGTTCCTCCTACCAGCTAAGAGCCCACTAGACACCTCCTTTGGAAAATCCCAAGCTTGCTATAAACTGTACAGTAGCAAAACATGAAGAGTCTTGAAAGTCCTTCAGTGTAAAAAGTGCCTCAGAAAGAGGGAGGGTGGGACAGTCTGAAAGGAAAAAGCCCTGTTCCCCACCCCCAAACTTACTTGAAGGCTGCAACAGCCACTACAGTTGTCAAAATAGTATTTCTAGTCTCCTTTCCTCCAAATCCTCCTCCCATTCTTTTCACTCGAACCACAATCCGATTTGAAGGGACTCCCAATGCATTAGCAGTGAACTCCTAAGGAAAAACAGAACAGCAGAAACTGTACAGAGCTGAGGTGGTGTTAAGAACTAGATAGTAACACACTGCCTTTCTGCAACCATTGCAATAGTTCAAATACTCTGTTACGTTGCAAGTCGTATTGGTCCTGCAATTGGATTTGATGCAACTGGAACCAACAAGCCCTGTATTTCACCTCTGAGGTGGGAAGGCACACAGTGCTTCAGCAGACAGCACCAGATTCAGGAAGGGACTGACATGAGAGGAGGTCTCATTTAGCATGGGGTTTGACGTCTGTACCACTCTGTCCATTCTCCTCACTCTATTATGAGACCTTTGGACAGTCTTGGTGAGTCAGTAAACAGGCAAAGACACCCCATAGTGCCAGTAGCCTATTTCACAAGATGGCAGATTTGGTATATCTAAGTGAATGTTTACACCATCTCTCTTTCTGACATGTTATTCAACTGCCATGCCTACTGGCACCCTCTCCAGAAAGGGTTAAGCATGTAATCCCTGGTGACAAAGATGTGTTGCCAACACAAACATCTCTGTCACCTGAAAGCGGATTCAGGACACCAGTAGGATGGATATGGACTTTAGATCCCATAACCAACTCTAAGCCTATGTGTTTTTTGGGTTTTTTTTTAGTCAAGATAACAGCAACTGTAAAGCAACCATTTATCTCGTGTGAAACTGAGAAAAAAAATGCCTTTTAGGTAGCAGGTCAATGAGACAGTACCTGTGTCTTCATTAGGTTTTGGGTCGACACAAAGAGTTCCATCTCACCGTCTTCCCCCTTTGGCACAGCCAGCGTACAGTGAGTTTCCAGATAGAAATGCTCCTGCCCACCAAGGTACATCTCTCCTAGAAAATGGAAAGACAGAGTGTCCCTGGTGTTAGAAGGTATCTCCCATCATGTGCTGCCTGCAAGCTACTGCCCTTTTGACACGTGTTAAATGATAATCCTTTGCACTGACCACCACTTGATATCCCTAGTTCTATAACTGACATTTCTGGTTTGACATTTAAAAACAAAGCAAGAAAACCCAGACATACCCCCCTTCCACTTTCTAAAACTCTTCAGTCCAAAACATAAGTGCCTGGCATTTCAAAAATGAGCCCATATGCTATGCCATTGACCCAGCATCCCCTAAGATGCAATGTTTGGTGCCTTTCAGACTGCCCTGATAACACCACTGAGATAAAGGATAAAAATAAATCAAATATAGTCTAGCTGAGCAGATCAAATACAAGGTTACAGACTTTGAAACAGGGAAACAAAAATAGAAACCCAAAATGCCTTAGGAAGATCTAACTGGGAATCAATTCTCTGTCACTGCATGTGGCTCTTTCTCTGGACATATTACCTCGCTGTGCCAAGGGTATAATTTGCAGTCATGTTACACACTACTAAATGTCAGAATCAACTTCCTTTTCCAGTCATGGCCCTGGTCTGTTAATCTACCATGAAAATGAATATTCAGAGCAGTTCTCAAAATCCTGGTCTTCTCTTCCTTTTATTCAATTCAACAACAACAAAAGAGCTGCCTTCATTAGGTACATCAGTGAGAAATGTACATTTGCGTGAGACAACGCCTACTCTGGTACATAGCAGGGTCTTGTGTCCTTGAGGGGGTTGGCCTAGCATTCACACAATATTACAGCCTTTTAAATAATCTATTCTTTTAGCTCAGAACAATTTCTGCCTTGCCTGGCACAGTGTTTTCACTTTGTATATTATAGTACACTATAAGGAACAGTTAACAACAGCTGATGACATTTTTGAAGTGCCAGTGCCAATTGTTGTCTGCAGAGGAAAGTCTCAGCAATGCATACCAAAATACAACAAATGACAGACCTGGAAATAGATGTGTCAGTTAAATAACCCCTGCTCCCCCCACAGGGAGGAAAGGGGGCATGCTTCTTTGTGATCTTCAAGAATAATCCCTTCACACCAGGCTTTGTGTCTGTAACTGATTTAACTTGCCTCTCAGATCTGTAAGAGGGATACAACATCCTCTTATCAATAAATACGTAATTCTACAAAGGTCTGATGTTTGAGACTTTTCCTCTTGGGAACTACTGATCGGTGATATGTACACCAAGCAATGATGTGGGTCTGATAGAGTATTCCAGTTCACAGCTCTGGTACTCTCCTCTCCTAAGAGGTTTTAATCAGTTGTTGATAATTGCTATGTCTACCCATGTGTCTACAACCTGCTTGGCAGACTCCAGCTGAATGAAATCAAGAAGCACACCAAAAAAAACCCCATCCTCAAAGACAGACCAACAATCAGTGTTGTTACAGGGCAGCGCCATGTTCTTCATGATACCTACAACCACCACTGTTGGTGGATCAGGTTTTCAGACACACGTATGTCCCATTTTCATAAGGTACAGTTGTATACCAGGTTAAAGAAAACTGACTGCCTGTAAGATTCAGATCAGACTGTCTGGACAGGGAGAAGTCCTATATGGATATGTTTCAGAAAAAAAAAAAAAATCACAGTAGAATATTTGCTTTAGAAAACTGTGTCCTTATGTTGGAAGAGGGCACAGCTAGGAGCATCCAAGTCTGTTTGAAACTGAAATTAAGTCTTTCACCAGCTATTTGTATATAAACAGTTGAAACGTAATATGAAATCAATTTATCTCCATAAGCCTTATTTTCATGAGTTCAGTATCGTACGCATAAAAAAGGAGGCTGATAGCTTGACTTCTTTTGTCACGAATTATCCTATTTTAAAAGAAGTATTAATGCTTATTCTCACCTTCTAAAATGTGATCAGATTCTTCAAAGCCTTTCTTCACATCTCCCTTATTAATCCTCTTTATAGACTTAAGAAAGGATTGTTTCTCAATAGCTTCCTAGGAAACATAATGACACAATGAATTTTTTGCGGAAGTGGAGTGAAAACAAAGCTTCATCTGAAAAAAGAGATGCCCAAGGTAAAAAGCACAAGAACTTAAACACTAACTATGGTAACAGACAAATGACTTGACTTAAAGCAGTATAAAATAATTTTTTGCGACACAGCAATTTCACAATGCACACAATAATTGGACAATCTTAGGTTGCTCCTTGTGACCCATTTTTCATTACAGACCCAGAACCTCAAGGTCTGTAGCCACCAGAGCTATAACTGATGTCTTTTGTTAACTATAGTCTGTGGCCCAGAAGGAGGGAAAAATGAAAAGAAAAAAAATGAGAAGAGACAGAAGGAGAAAACTAAACTTCTCAGGATGAGAACGTCTGCAGAAATAGTTCACTTCTGAGCTAACATGCAATAATCTTTCTTGGGGAATTTTTACAAATGCATTTCAATTTTGCCAAAACTGAAGCTTTCCATAATGAAAAAACCCACAGAATGATTGAACAATGACAGAAACTCAGCACATTTTTGGCTCCACTCTCATCATCTCTGTTTGAATAAACAACTAGAAGCCTCAGAAAAGGAAAAGTTCTTACACGTTGTTTGTGAACCCACAGATCACACAAACCAAAACTCCTGTACACAGATGACAGTAGCAATGTCTGTACTAGACAATGCACAAACTCTCTGTATCCACATGAATACAATTCACAGTACAATATGCATGGTACTGACCATTAAATAAAATTGAGAATCCCATGGTTCTAATTTCTCCCCAATAAGAATGGCTTCATACATTTTTTTTCTCATTTCTAGATGTGAATGTTGTCTTAGATATTATCTTTTGCTTTTACTGTCACACCAGGAAATCTTGTCAATAAGGCTCCCAGTTAAAAAAAAAAAAAAAAAAAAAGGGAACATTAATTTCTTCAGCTTTGTGAAAAGCCACTTAAGATCTGTGTCTATACAGTCAGTGGAAACATTCACAATTTTCAGGAGAGTGAACTCCTGAAAATTAATTTCATCAGCTTAGAAACTAGGCAAGTGGTCTGCAGAAATCTCAGAGAAGCAGTGCAGTGACAGAGCTAAAAGATGTTTTCATACCCTGTTACTGAGTGCTATAAATCAAAGAATGAAGAATGAACGAATACCAATGAAGCCAGAAGGGTCATACCAGAGAATATTGAAAGCAAGGACCTGTGGGTAAGAATGTACTGACAATAACCTTGTTAATTTAAACAGAACAAGTTATTGTACTGCCAATCAGTATCACATCAAAGGTGTGTCCCCTTTATATTTAAGTATACAAATTATTCCTTCTATCCATATCCTGCTGCACCCACAAAGACTAACAAATCATGTGGCTGAGTAACCATTTGTCAGAACATAAGTTAACTATACATCAGGGAGTCCCAAGCTAACTGCAGAAGCAGATCTGAGCCATCTTACCTGAATTGTGACAATAGGTTTGAGTTCTTCATACTTAATCTTCACCACTTTAGCTGCTCTTCTGGAATGTTCTTGGGTATCTGCAAGAACTGCACCGATGATATGACCAACACAAGTGACCTACAGGCAAGATCAGGACCCATCATCATTTGGTGTGTATATATGCAGCAACTGAGAAGCTCATAATTATTCTCTTCATCTATTCTTTTTGTGCAGTTTTTCACCTGTTCAGACTGGTCTATTTAGGACTAGTCAAGGGAAGAAGATCACAAACAACTCTGGGCGGTAACTGAGTGCCTAGGCTTGTCCCAGTGCCCTACAGCTTAGAGGAGAATAGTGTAGATAACACAGAGGAGAGGAACATGGGGAAAGGGACTCAGACCTTATTGAATTTGGCACCAGGATTTCTATTGACTCCAGTGCAGTTAGGATTTATCTCTGTGTAAGGTAGAGGACTTCACTGGAAAATATGAGAAACCTTATCTCCTGAGCAGTTTGATTGAAAAAGGCTATTTTTAACCACATACCACATCCTCAGCAAAGACAGTCTCATCATTAGCGATGCCAGTGATGTTACTGCCAGGAACATCCTTGGCAGAGACAAAACACACAAACCCAGGAACACTTTGAGCTTCAGATGCATCTACAGAACTGAAGAAAGAAAGGAGAGAGGTAGCATTATTATTTCTCATTTTTCTTTTTGTCAGCACTTATGAGATACCAATATATTTTCAGACTGGATCCCCTTAAGTCTGAGTATGCAAAAGAGAAGGATTTTGTCACATGATGATCATGTGACACTAAAGCAGAAAGTGCATCATATTAGACTAAAATAATTTGAGATCTAGGTGATAATCTGAATCCTGACTGAGAGTCTGATCATCATTCTGCCTCATCTTTTCCCTAAGACATCCGAACTTGATCCAATTGCCACATGTACTAAAGGTTCCTTGACACCCTTTACCAAAACCAGATTGGTGTTAGCAGTGGCATGCCTCCACTGTCACCTTAGCTGTCATGATTCTGGGAAGGCAAAATTGCTCCCTGTCTGTTGATAAACATTAAATTTTACTGCGGACACGTAGCATCTACTGTGGGTTCACTTATCAAGAAAAATGTGTCTGTGAGTCAGGGAGAAGTTGTCGAGAATCAATCACAAGGAAGCTGCAGGCTATTTAAAAGGATGCAAAAGCAGTGATGCTCCAAAAGACAAAAAGCTTCATGAAAGGCCCTCTTTGGTTATCAGCAAAAGTGGTATCTAACCAAAATACTTGTCTCCTTGAATCATACACAGATTTAAATCTAAGTGGCAAACAGGATAGGAAATAACTAGAAAAGCGCAATATAATTTAATTTTTGTGTGGAGTACTTAATAAAAAGATGTATTACGAAAGACTTTCAAGCTCCATTTGCAGTATTTTGGCTATGTAATTGGCTTGCTTTACAAGGGAACTGTTGCAAACAGAAAAGATGTGGCTTTGTTTCTGCTGAATGATTTATTGTCTTCTGTAAATTGCCGCAATTTTTTCAGCATGCTTGCTTAGATTCCTGAAACTCTGACACAAACTGTGCCTGAAAGTAGCTGTTTATGCATCCCAGTGAACTACAGACTTCTTTAAAAAGACATTAAATGTATGAATGAACTTTCCCACATGAACTCTTAGACAGCAGGAACTGAAGACAATGCTATTTTTCTCTGGAAAGTTCACTTTCCTGTGCTTCTGCAGTAATGCTTCAGAAACAATCCCCTGACAGTTTCCCTTAGTTAGAGATACAGAGGCAGATTATTTCTAGTTTGCAATTGGTGGTAAAAATCTGACTCAGATGAAGTGGATGTTTTCAAAGCCAATAATTTGATCAACAAAGTCATAGGCTGAGATACTTCTGTTGCCTGATGAAATATTCTACTACTTCCTCTACAGAACAGTACAAGCTCACATCTTGAAATGTGAGTGTGCAACACAAATGCAAGAGAATGTGTACAGCAGCCTCTAGAAAATACCGCATATCGTGGTCACAGGCATAGATCTGATGCTTTTGCTATTACCCCATCTGCACTGGTAGTAGTAACAACACTTAACGCGTTTGCAGCACTCATCAATGACCACATCACAACACCTAAGGTTTAACTGTGATGACAGAGCAATTTTTCATAACTTGGGAGTCGACTACTACACCCGTGCATCCATGACTACCATGCTGCCTGTCCCATGTTAGACCACTGTGGGAAACCTCTGGACAGGAAGCCTGAATAGACAGGAAGTATTGCCTAAGGAACGAACAGCACATCCCAAGGCTAATGAGGATGGTATGAGGCAATGTAACACAGTGTCCCACATCAAAGCGGTAGAGGGTAGACAAGAGCCTGCAGAGCCACCACAACGTAAGCACAATTAGGGATTGTGGAGGGCAGTCAGTCCCACAGTTAAAACTCATATGAGAATGTAGATGGCATTACCTGACAGGGTAGGTGGTTTAGATTTGGTTCATCACTACTGTTATAAATTATGCATGTCATGTCCTGCACGGACAAGATGTTTTCAGAGACAGCTGCACTTCCAAATACTAACCTATCCACCTTGCTACAGCCAAGCACAAACAAGTCTACATCTAACAGCTGAAGCTAACTCACATAGGACCGTTATGGAGAGGTCTTGACCACAGACGGTGCAAGCAAACACCATGCAAGGCAAAAACTAGAAGACAGTACACACAGCTGACTCACCAGCAGAAGTGCTGTGGCAGAACTCCATGTTACAACCTAAATTTTTAGGCAGATAGGAAAGAGCATGTTCAACCTGCATGCTCTGGTTAGTATTTAAAATCACATCTCCTCAGACATTATGGTGCTCTTCTACCCGAATCCTTTTTAATCCTGCATGCTTGAGTATAAAGAAATAGGACATGCAAGAAGGTTGTCTAGGGCTGAGGGCTTTGTGCTTCAGCAAAGCTCCAAGTTTGGTGTCAATTCCCTCATATTCTCACTGACACAGACCTGCAAGGCAGCTATATCACATACAACTAGCCTCCATATAACAATGTGCAAAGAACTGGCATTCCCATTAATGCGAAAATCTTTCCCACACCTACAACTTGACACGTCAGTGTTTTCTAAGGCACCAGATACTTCCAACGTCAGAAGCTCAGAAGCAACACTTACAGAATCTTAGCGTGGGCTTTGGTGCTGGTCACCAGCGTAAGATACAGCTCATTCTCATAGTGAGGGATGTCATCACAGTAAACAGCTTCTCCACATGCTTGCTTGGCTGCTGAAACGTGCATCAAGGGCCGGCCCACCATATCTTCAACTGCCTGCCCCCTGGGCACTTCCTGGAGTAAAACACATGACTGATTGCTACTGCTTAGATTGAGGGGGACAGAAGCATCGATGGAGAGCAAAAGGCACGATGAGACATTCTAGTGAGATGGGGAATGGGATGAGGGCTCAGGCCTGTGGGAAGGGAAAGTAAACCAGACAGAGTGGCTACACAGAGGGGGCTGTAGAGAACAAAGTGAAAAGGATTTGATTTTTGAAACTGCTACAGAAGAGAAAGGTTTGATGTGACAGCTTGCATAAAAGTTCTGAAGCTAGCTTCTACTCTCAAAGCTGAAGAGAAAAGGTCATTAATGGAGAAATAAGGAAGAAGATATACCCGGAATCTGAAGCTTGAGAGATGCAAAGAAAGTCAGGCTGTAACTGGGGAAAGCAGAAGGGCAATTTCAGTTTGGATATGGAGCTGGCTGCAGGAGAACAGTGCTACCCACAGCAATTTTTATGAAGCAGTACACAGCAGGAACAGTCTTGGGCAAGGAGAGAACACTGTATCCTAAAGCAAGTAGGGGACTGAGACCCAAATACAAGCCTCAGGAACAGCATTATATAAGTTCATGTATTGCTCATACTCAGGGAGACAAGAAGATAAGTTTGAGCTACAGAAAAGCCTGGGTCTACATCATGCAGGTACTACTTACTTGGAAGAGCTGGGCATTTGCAATGGGATCTTTGTGAAACAGCTCTGTAGCACTGACGTAGTTCGAGGGGACAGGCTCACACAGATTGTTCTGCCAGAGACATATTAAAGAACAATCATCTTGCCTGCCAGTCCCTTTCTCAAGTTCCCCAGTAGCCCAGGATATTCTCCATTCTCCATCCTCCAGTGAAGATAATTCATCTTGTACTGGGTGAAAGGCAAACAGGGCTCAGGCTCTGTGCAAAGAATAGCCACAGACCCACAAGAGCAGTTGTAATGCAACAAAGGGGAAATATCCAGGAATCATCCTGTGAACCCACAGATCAACATTCTTCCACAGCAAGGTGGGGATGTCACAAGGAAGCAGGTGGGAGGGTACACCAGTCACTGCCATGCAGGTGAGGTGTAGAGTAGCTCTAACAGCTATTGCAACATGGAGTTCGTTATCAGGTATGACTCTGCTTGAATCTGAACCCTCCCCAAGACAGCACATACAGATCCTCCTTCCCTGAATCTGCCTTCCCTAGCAGCACTCACAGTGCCGTTGTGGTTCTTGCTCAGTTTCTGAAGGACTGTTAGGTAGAACTTGAAGAAGAAGCTGAGCGTCAGTGTGCGTCGGAAATCCACCATCCCACCAGGCGCAGAAGGAGACAGATCCATCTCACCTGCCAGTAAGCGGCAGGCATCCTGCAGCAGCTTCTCATTCCAGTCTCTGCAAGGAAACAAAGGTGACACAGAGCCCTTGTTCAGCCCTAAATATCACCAGGGCAGACTAACTCTTTGGACATGGCAGCCCCACAACCTCTCAAGCAACAGCCACCTCTTCTATCTCTGTTTATAATACATGTGCCAGCTTTGAGCTCATCTTGGGCTCTTGTCATCTTCTCTAAAGACATGGCAAAGCCATTAAATAAGAGCACAGATTTCCCAGTCCAGTTTTAAAGAAAATCTGCCCACATCCAGCTTCTGTCCACTTCAACAGATGAGTGAATTTAACAAGGACGTGGCTCTCTGAAAGAGACTGACATGGATCTTTGAGGGTAAGGAGTACGGGAAGAAACAAGGCATCACACAAAACACAGACTGCTGTGGAAGTGTAGCTACACTTCTTCCCATTTCTCTTTCTGTGTACTATGAGAGAGGATTTAGGGTATTGAACTGCTCCTGTAAAAATCAGCACAGTTCCATCAGACAGCCTTCCTGTCACAGAAGAGTTCTTACCTTCCAGTGAGCTCCTTGCAAGTTTTTAGTGCCAAGACAGTGGTAGGAGCCATTCCTCCATAGCTTAGTTTTATCTCCTCCACTCGGTTTGTGCCATCTTGGAACAGGACTCTCATCCCACAGGTCACAATAGCAATGTCATCCTCCCGACGGGAAGCCTGCTTGAAAGCTGAGAAGTATTCACCCTAGAAGACAGGAAAATATTTATTTATCTTGTACCTTGGCACGCTTTGCAGTATAAATATGGACAATCTGTTAACCTATCTGTACATGGATAAGCTATTCCAGGGAACTGTATCTGGTTAGTTCATCTTGCAGGGCCAAGCACAACATGCTTGTTCAGGCAGTGCCATATATTTTCATATCATTCACTGATTAATTACAATGTATTAGATCAGTAGTTATTAGCCAACCTAGGACTGTGTGGGAAATGAGTTTTGACAGAGATCTGCTTCTACCTGACACGTTTTTTCTGTATGTTGAGAGGAAGAACCAGGACAGATTTTTTTGCACATAAACAATCTTACAGTTCCTCAGCAACTTCTCTCTCCCAGGCTGCTAAGATGGAAGCCTAATCATAAAAACTCATATCCTAAACTCCTTCCCTTCAGAAGTCTTTGAACTCTGCAAGAACTGAAATCAATAATCATAAATGTCTCTGTTCTAGACTAGACCAGACTAATTAATGTAAGACAAATTCAATCTGTTACTGCAAATACAATTCTCAGTAACTATCCTGAATACTCTGCTGGTCTATACAGAGCAAGGAAATTCTTTTAAATGCACTATTAACTAGAACTCACAAAACTCAGCCAGCTCTCCTATGAAGAGTATGAGTAAATTCAAGATTAACACTCTATCAGTATACACCAAGTGATGGTGTCACCTTGGAGTCACAATACAGGCAGTTTATCCCCTTGTCTGTCCGGCAGATCATGATAAATTGCTGTTCAGGCATCCTGCAGCCTAAGAGAGGAATCAGATCGGATGTCTTTGTATGGCCCTTCTGGAGAGTTTTCTGCCAAGTTTCTTCTCTAATAGCTTAGCCAAGTGACTCTGCGCAGCACAGCAGTCTGTATCATTAATTATTTCTAATCAGAAGTGAACAGCAATCTTTCATTATTGTAAAGAACAATTCCTCTATTGTTGGCAATGAGAACAGTTTCACAAGAGGCCTGTTTTGTGCATGTAGAACTTGTTACTGGAGATATAACTGAAGGGTGTGTTTCATTTCCTGAATTCAAGTAATTAGTAGGCAGCAAGCAGATAATAGCAGAGGAACATCAGATGAGGACATCTGCTACTCTGCTTGTTAAACCAATTAGCTTTCAAAGAGGAGAAAATGCAGCCTCTTCTCTTACTGCACACTTCAGAGAAGCTTTCCTATAACATGATTGCAACAAGGGGGCAATATTTGCCTTCACTCCTCACACCTGTGGTACAGACACCTGTAGGACAAAAGGCACTCACTATTTTTCCTCACTAGGAGTGTAGGTAAGGTAACCATCACATCAGCTGCCTATGTCTGCCCTATCTCTTGGTAAAATAACAGAGCATGACCCCTCTAAACTATGACAGTGGATGTCTCTAGGTGTTTGCTATTCTCACAAGAAAACCAAGAAACCTTTACTGTTAAGGGCTGCATATTCAGGACTGAGATTAGGCTTCCCTCTCCCCTTCTGGACAAGATGCGACACCAAGTAGGAACACATTAAGAAATCCACACACTCTAAAAGCCTCATAGGCAGTATTGACAATTGCAAAAACTTTGTTTCCATGTCAGTTTTTTCAGTTCACCACCATGGAATATAGAGATCAATAATGCATGAAAGATAGAAGTTTAAAGGATGAAGTAAGACTTCATGAAGACTTTCTGTCTCTTCAGTGGGGCAAAAATTGTGATACTATGAGCCTATGGTGGCAATACTGAGCAAACAGCAGGTTAAGATTGCTTTCCAAAGATAGAAATATATAGGTATTGTGTAGTCAGTCTTTTTCTACTTGAAAGCCAGTAAGTGTCTATGTGATATAGAATACTGTTATTATAAATATTAAGTAAGTGACAAATGTGATAGAGAAAGATGTATGCAAGGGAAAGGACATGAAAAACTGATGGTCACTAAGTAAATAATAACACAAGTGGTGCATAACATTTGTGAACATTATCAGGAACACAAGGAATGTTTTTATAGTCCAGAAGAGAAATAGAGTTATTAAATGCAGGCTATGTCCTGTTCTAGGAATGCCTTGGTATATACAAAAAGCTAAGCAGTTTTCTCTTCTGGAATCTATTTATATTTTATCTTTAATCCAGTGAGTTGTTTCCTTTTCTAAATACTGTTTTTGCTCAGCTGCAATCCCCTTACAAGTAAAGACTCAAAAATCTTTATTCTCTGAATATCTTAAGTATCTGACACCAAACTAGCAGGAGAAAAAGGTGTTACCTCCTCTCCCTCAACAGTGTCTGTGATAAAGCCTACTCTGTGTTCAATCCCCCTACAGTAACAATGAATCATGTAAACTGCTAAATTTCTTTAGTCTAATTCCTTCTGTTGTTTTACCAGCCTCACCCTTGGTATGACAAGTCACATCAGTTCAAGAGGTAACATTACTTTTAAACAAACATACACTGAAAAAAATGATCTCGCTGTGTGCTGACACAGTTCTGCTTCCAGTTGTGAAGAATTCAGTTCCAGAAGACTTTGCCTGCCACATGCCAGCACCTTCAGGCATCCCCAGAAGAACTTTACTCTCTCTGACTTGATGTTTGTGAGCAAAGATCAGCCAAGAAACCATGAAGTAGAGTTCAAAAGTTGTTTTAGTTTTTCAGATCAATGAACTGCATATAACCTAGGAATAAAGCCACTGCCCTGCTGGTAAACATTTGTTTGTTTTGTCAAATTGCCATATGACTGTCATATGAATGAAGGAATATGGCGTTTTCCACTGACCACCTCAAGCATGTTTCTCATTTTGGAAAAAAATAATCCTTCCTCCAATTATCACAAGAGCAAAGAAAAATCACTCAGAAATAGATGGAAAGACATCATAAATAAAACAGCTGTGTTCCCTTAACAGTTAGATACAAATATTAGAGAGCATAGACAAAGGATTTATTTGTTCTATCCCATAACATGATGGCATTTCAAGTAAATCAGTGTTTCCATTTATAAAGAAAATGTGTCACTACACTGTGAATCCTTGCATCTTATAATTTGTAGCCTCAGGCCCTAAAAAGCCATAAAATTAGTCTGATGTTCTCTCTTAGAACTATAAGTTACAGTTCACACTGATACGGAAGAGAAGTGTTCATTGTCCTATTAGAAGGAAAGTTTTGCAGAGTCATTTGAAGTTGCAAGTCCACGTTGTCAAAATGCCCCAATAATCAGCCCTTGTGGTTTCAGTCTTGCAAGGCAAGGATGCAGAAACTGAACTTCTCTCTTATCTGCACACACTTTTTCCCATTTCTTTTCCCATTTCAGTTCACAGAAATGAAGCAGGAACCTTGGGAACCTTAACTTCACTTTACTTCAGGAACTACTAGCATTTTTGCTATACTATTTTGCAAACAGAACGTAGACCTCTGGGAACATCACTTTGCCACTTTTCATTATACCAAATGTACTCAAAAAGCTCCAGACAATAAAGTGAAATTTATATTTCTTGCACTAGAGAATTTCTTGGGCTTACTGTATTTTATCATAAAGCCCAGCTCCCCTTGCTTGTCAAAAAAAATGTATGTTGCTAAATTTTCACCTGCTCCACTTGGGACTACATAAGCATTTGGAGGTCAGTCTCCAAGGAAAAAATTGCCTAATAACACTCAAATAACAGCATTTTAGCTCCACAGAATTCTTTTCCTACAAGCTTACCTTCTTGCTGTAGGGTATTTCAACAGAGAGAAGTATTTCTTCAGGCTTAACTATTGTCTTTCTGTATCCGGTGAAAAATTTCTCATCCATTGTGATAGTTCTTTTGCCCTCTGTAGAGCAAGGAGAGATCAATGGCAGATGAATAACTCAGATAAGAATGGCAATAATATGTGTGAAATAGCCTTCAACCTACAAAAATCACACCTGATATGATATCAGTTTTAATTTTTCCACCCTCTTTCACCAAATCAGGATTTTCTCAGATTTACTTTGGTCCTTATGGAATCTGTGAGAGCTTCTGCCTACATACAAAGTTTTATTTGCACAGGAACTGATCAAAGAGACCTCCCTCCTTCTTTATCTAATTAAAGCTGAGCCTACAGGTGGTCCAGTTTCCAACATCCCAACGTAATTCCCTCTTTCCCCTTCCTTAACCTGTACACAAACCAGTACAAGAGAAAGTCGCTAATCAGAGAGTCCACTTATTTCAAGGATCCTATTAAAAAAAAATCTTCCTAAGAGCAAATAGAAATTGAGACATCTGGCTTTCTTCATAGAAAAAAACCCAAACAACCAACTTTCAATCTTTATCTGGAAAATCCAGAAGGATCAAAGTATGATAGTGACAGAAACAATTTCATGACTACTGTGTTTCACGAATAGACATCATGGCAGAAGACTGTTGACTATCCCACTCCCTTCAGTGCCACAAGGAATTGCAAGTAACTTACGATTTGATACCAGAGTCAGCTTGCTTCCACTTGCCATTAACACGGGATTTAAATCAGAAATTGGGCTTGCTGTCATTATGTTCCCACCAAGAGCCTAGAATGATAATATATGCATCAGATAAATATTTAAAAAACTGAAGATACAGTACAGCATCTTGTAATCATACACACTGCACTAGAGGTTAGCTCTGCTTGAGTTTGCTTTGATAATATCTTTTTGCTTATTCAGCCATTTTAGGCCTTTAATGAAGTGGGGAAATGTAAAACCCATGAAATCAGGTTGCTCTCCCAATCAACACTAATGTTTGCCCAAAACAGCTTTAGGAACAGTCTTTGAGTAATGCATCAAAACTACCTTATGCTCAAACCACGTATGCCCAACAATGCCAAAATTCACTCACTGTAGCTGCAATTAAAGGGAAGATCCATAAAAGTATAGAGCATCTTTTCAGTAACATTCAGGGAACCCAAGTTTTTTGGCCGCGGTACAAATGTATGGCACAGTATCTTGTGGACAAAATTTTTTGTTTGGTAAGTTGGTTCATCTGCTTGCTTGATTTTTTTTTTTCTTTTAGCATATGGAGTTTGAACACACTGAACCCACTCTTTCACTTTAAAACTACAGGAAAATTTGCCACACCTGATGCATTAACACTATGGCTACCAAAATTGCCCTGGCAAAAATATACACACCTGCTTCTTTGAAGTTTAGCCAGCACTCTAAATACGTATTTGTTAAAGTAGTCAAATCTCACTACAGTTTCCCCCACTTATCCTGATAACAGCAATGGAAGACCTGGACAACTGCCATGTTTCCCTTGCTTGCTACATCTGTGATATCGGTGAAGCACAGGCACCAGCTGAGACCCATGTTGCTGTCAGTTCCTGGGGCTGGTTTATGTCTACTAGCTTCTTTGCCTAGGTTTGCAAATGTTCTTGCGTGAGAAGCACAAAGCACACACACATATTGGATGAGACAGGCCAGCTCCTCAGACTGAGCTTTCAGTTCCAGGCCCTTATGCTCCTGAGTCACTTACAGCAACATTCCTGATCTGTGGCCCTGCAAACCACCGCAGCTGTTCAAGGACAGCCTGGAAGACCTCTGCTTTGTAAGGAGGAAGCTCTGCCACCACTTTCCTCAGCACCTCCTCTACTGAGCTCAGGGTACAGGCAGCGCCGAAGGTGATCCCTGTAAACAGACAAATTAAAAGAATTGTTCTCCCAACAGAAGGATGGTTATAACTGTGTCTACAAAGCTTAGATTTAGACTGCAGGGTTTAGATAAGACATTCAGTCACACTAGACTATTTTGTATGAGTGGTATGCAAACATCACATCCTCAGAACAAAGTTCACCTTTAAATCACAGCTCATGGTAGCACTGCCTCTCACACGACAGTAACTCACTGCCCTTTTGCCTCAGTGTATTATGAATGATACTGCTCTCCCATTCGTACTAGTTTGTCTTTTGAGAAGTGAACTCCTCTCCAATTCCCACACCTTAAACATGCTACCAGGCATTAGGCCACATGCACTACACTGTCCTAATTACTTCTATTTGTAAGGTCAACCTGTTTTCACCACGAAGATAAATGCAATACTTTGCTTAGTCACTTAGACTGTCAAATCCAGCATTTTTCCCCCAGTTACTAATTTTAAAATCTTTCCAGATAAAAAGATTGCCTATTGAAACTCATTATTAACCCAGTTAATACGCATAAAGCACCATACATCAAACAGATAAAATGTCTAATATGCCTTCTAGTGAAAGCCCTCTGATTCTCAAATTATTTTTACACATCACTCGATTTCATTCATGGGAGAGACATTAATGAATACAGAAAAGAGTTTTTATTCTGTTTTTTTTCCTTCATATCCTCTATTATTCTGTGGAGTCCCTACACACTTCACAGGCATTCCCCCTCCTTTTTGCTCACCTGTTTCAGTGTGCTGAACAGCGTTCATTTCAGAGATCCATGCTGGTGCTATTATCACTGGATACAACATGTTCTTTAACCTCATCTCAATACCTTAAGAAAAAGTAAGACTCCTTCAGTTACACAAAGGTGACAGAAACCCTAAGTTAACTGTTTCATGATGAAATGGCAGCAGGCCTGTTAAATAATCAGTTCACTGACCATCAGTTACATAGATTATGTAAGGTCAGAGATACCAAACTAAAAGCTGTTTTCCACTAATACCAGAACTCTCACAGGGAAGTTTTAGACACTCTTTTCTAGGCTTACAATAACCTTAAATACACTGTTTAGTACTTGTGTAACCTGGCTATTGTTGTACATAATCCTTCAGGAAAGAACAACACATACAATGAACCATACAAAGTTTGAGGATTGTCTCTTGAACCAATTACTCAGGATAAAAGAATTACTGAAGTCTGAACTCTGCCCCTCAGCACTTATATTTGCAGATGTATATATTTTGGTGGAAAAAAACATAAGATTTCAAGTCTTGAGAGTTCACTCACTGAAAAATCTTTCAAAATGAGGTTTCACAACTGAATTCATTTGATTATGAGGACATTTTACACTGTGCCAGTCCCTTCTTCTCAACATTCCACAAAACTAGCGCAAAAGCTCAGAGGTCTAGATAAGGTTTGTTTTGGGTTTTTTTCCCCCAACACAGCAAAGAACAGGGAAAAACATTCGCTGTGTGATTAATCTACCTTTGAAGAAAATTTGTTTTACAAACAACCCAAAGATTAAACAGCTATTTAACAGCAATAGCATGAAGGAGGTTTACACTTGCACTGTTCTCAGAAATAACTCCATAGTAAGTTTTCCAAATGCTCATAATGAGCATCAGCTCTTCTTCTTACCCACTTCTGTGTTTCCCACAACAAGCTTGGCATTGGGGTACTGGGATTTGAGAGCCACCAATTCCTTAAGAGTTGTAGGCTGGATCCACATCACACGCTCACCTCTGAAGCACAGCTGTTTCTGCTGTTTGTTACTCTGAGTCTACAAAAGTGAATTCAGATACTCAGACACTACATCAAGCCAAGAATCCCTGTTCATATGTTGCCCATGCCCATGCCAGGCCAGGCTCCATCTCAGCCAAGTTACTGACAGGTGGCTGTGATATCCACACAGTTGTTGGCAGTTAGCCATTCCCCATCCTTCTGCTAACAGTGACAAGACTCTTTTTCATGCTGACAAGAGTTTTCTCTTCCTGATATTGCCAGGTGCATCCTGCTGCCGCATCTCCTCAGCAAGACCTCTGCCAGAAAGCTCCATCTGATCAAAGTTCTGGCAGATGCCTGTGGCTTCAGCCATCTTAAAAGTAATGGGGTTTCCATTCTCATCTCACTGAAAAAATATCAGTCTTAAGCACTGCTGAATTTCAGTTACCAGCTGTATGGCCAGATTCTGGTTCCCTTTTAAATTCCTTCATCCAGTGACCAAAGAAAACAAGCTAACATGGCTGCTTCCCACCAACATCAGATCAACCCTTACACAGGAGAACACCTCAGAGAAGAAACAAAGGGGACCTGTCTCAAGACAAATGCATATATTATGCTATGGTCTGTGAGAACCTACTCACACTGTAGCTCATGACACATTTAGGCTGGGTGAAGCAGCAGAACTAACAATTGAATTTCAGCTGGTAAATGTGAAGGAAGCTGTAAACATGTCATGTGCTGGGCTAGATTCCTGGCTGGGACACATTTGCTTAGGGAAAAACTACCCCAAAAAAGACAGGAATGAAACATGGAGAGAAACTAATCTCACCTAACTTTTGATGTCAGTATGAGCCAGCCAACCTCTATACTCCTGCTACACTGAATGGAGAGAAATTGGTGCTTTTAGGAATTCATCTATTTGAAACATATATTCAGCTATAACCCATAGCTCCTACTTCTCTTCCTACATTATAAAGAGAGCACAGGGTGATTAGCTCAGATACAGCTGTATTTGGTGTAGAAGTTCACATCTGACCTAGTAAATTGAAATCTAGATGTCAGCAACTGTTCCACCCCTGGATAGGCAGTGACCGGAAAGGAAGTGAAACCCAAGAGCAGGCATGTATGGCGAGAAACAGAGAGGAAAACCAGCCAGCTGGGGCAGGCACTTGGCTTGCATATCTTTTACACCACCCTGGCTTAAATGCCTTCCTTTTTATAAAACAGGGAGGCGAACATGCCCATGCATTTCTTTCATCAACAGCCATCTTTTGCACTGCCATCTCCTCAGGGCAGGGACACTGCAGACACTCAAACCCTGTGCAGAACAACAAAACCAATGAACCACATACTATTTCTTTTTGAATGAATTTACCATTAACTCTGGTGGGAAGATTGGCTCCTGTGTAGGGTCCAGTGGCTGGAACTCAGAAGAATTGAACAAGCTGGAGGACATCATTGCCTATAAGACAGAAAATGCAAATGGCTGAGTAGCAGAGGAGAAAGCTATCCACATACAACCCTAACTCATTCCTCTTGCCAGTGGAATCCCTATTACTATTTCATGAAGCAAAGAACGGCAAACACAACAAAAAAATGCTACCTGATCCAGGTTCTTCAGTCATATTTTTCTGATCACAATGCATGTCTGGTCAGAAACCTGAACCCTGAACACTCTAACAGGTTTTTGCCAACCAAAAGTGACATCACTTTCACATTGGCATGTTAAATTACATCAAAGGTACCTCTTCTGAGTTAAGACCAGCATAAAACATAAACTAGTCTGAATTGCTTTGCATGAATACAGCTAAATTAAAAGCATCAGTCTTTGGCATACAATAAACCAGACCTAAGACTTCAAAACATCAGAAACAGAAAAAACCTAATTGTTGAGAGGCACCTTACCACATTGTCTTCTTTTCCATTCATGCAGCAGCCTGGACCATTGGCTTTTCCTCCACAGCAGCCTCCATTCTGAAGAAGAAACAAGCGTGCTTCAGCTATTCTACACAAACTCAGAATATTCCAACTTTTACAGAATATATTCCTCCTCTTTTATCAATCTCTGGATTGAAGAAATTTGCAGTAAAGTTTTTCATTAATATACTACTTTGACAAAAAAAACTCCAAGCAGTCTTAATTGCTGAAGTATTCCACTCAACACTGGATGCTTCCTAACAAAGAATCCACAGGAATTCACTGGAATTTCCTTATGCCCTAATTCCTTGTTTTCATCCCTCCATTGTTTGCACCTCAACTGGTGCATAAAATGTGATTAACTTTGTACCTTCAGATATTCCAAAAGGTTCCAATTGTACAATTTATTGGAATGGTGATTAAATTACTTTATTCATCACTGCACTGCTAAATTTGGGAAAGATCATGCTGGAGAATTAACTGTTTTTTAGATCTGTTTTCAGAGAAAGATGGATCACTTCAATATACCAGAAGTTGGTAACACACTGCTTACATTGCCACCATGCTATTACACAGAAGTGTTGCATCTCACAAATTCAGAAAGAACATTATCTAGCTCACTGTTGTTGTAAAACCTGCATCATGATGGCTAGTCATGCTAAGCAGTTCATACACAGTCATAGTGTCTTCCAAGAGACAGACATTCAAACCAGCTTGGATGGCTCTGAATAGCTGCACCACAGGTGACTAATACATCAAAACTCTAATACTATATTGCAAATTGATGTTATGGTTTTTAAAATTCACCTTACCATGCTATTTTCCCTCTCACTACGACAGCATCCAGTGCCATTGGCTACTCTGCCACAGCAATTCAAGTCCTGTTGGGACAAAAACTGTTCTGAGAAACATGTGCAGATTCCAAGGAAATGAAGTAACCCTAATTCCCTTTTGAGATAAATTAATCCCACATTTATTATATCCAAAGCAGAAATGGGAAGTGGAAGGTGCTAAGCAAGTAGGTGTTTGCCTTGTTAGTGGAAGGCAGTATCCTGCAGAGTGATGGCTAGCTCATGTCTAGTCTACTGATAGACCTCTTGTTCTGATTTAGAACTACTCTGACCATTCATCCAGGATCTCTGGTCCAGCTGGAGCTGTGAGGAGATACCCAGAGAAGAGTAAAAGGGACAAGCACATACAATACAATACGTAGTACTCTACCAGCATCCAATTGCATTCAGCCCAGGAGACTACCTTAGCCTAGTGTGTTTCTGTCTCTTTAGTAACCCTGAGTAGCTCTCCATCCAGGTACCTGCTTAGTCTCCCCTGGAGCCTGTGTAAGATTTTTGTGCCCACAACACCCTTTGGTGAGTCCTGAAGGTCAGCTACCTGGTATGTGGCAGACCATCCACCCTTCTTTGTTTTCAACCTGACTCCTACTAGTTTAATTTCTTGACACCTTGCTCTTGTATTGGAAGAGGCAGCAAACAGCAGATGCCTGTTCACATTCCACCAGCTAGTCATGATTTTGTAGATCTCTATCAGAGATCAACACAAACCACTATATGGGCTACTCAGTGCTTGTTCCCCTCCCTGATATCTTTTTTCCAGGCTGAAGTGTCCCAGCCTACTCAGTGTTTCCTTGTATGGAAGCCAAATCACCACAGACACGATCCTTAGTCCACTTCTCTGAAACTTTCCCTATTCTGCTATACCCTGTTAGAGACAAGAGGAACAGAACTGCACAGAATACTCAAGTGAAGGAAGAGCCATGATGCATGGCAGTATTTTCTGGTTTGTTCTCTACATTTTGAAGTGTTATTTTGACTGCTAGTGAGCAATGAGCTGATGCTTCCATGCAACTGTCTACCACACCTCCTGCATGGTAACAGGCAGGTGATCTTGTGTCTGCTCACAGCCAATCATGTTGTATGTGAAATGAGGACTGGCTTTCATTCTGTAAATTGCTTTGCATCTTTTTGCCCTGAATTTTGTATCCCATTTTATTCTCTAGTCTCTCAGGTTCACAGAGTCCTTCTGAAATTCCTCAAAGTCTGTTCCTATCTTCACTATTCAGACTAACTTGATATCAGTTAAATTACTTTCTTAGATAACTGCTCGCTCTCTTTTCCACCTCATTTATGGATATCTTGAACAGCCTTTGCTCCCACCACAGGTCCCAGCAGAACTCCACCAGTGACCTCCCTCCTTTGCAAAAATACATCATTTTCTCCTACCTGCCATTTCCTGCCTTTTAACCAATTTTTCATCTGTACAGAAATCTTCCCTCTTACCCCATGGCTGCTTATTGTCTTTAAAAGCCTTTGGTGAGACACTGTTGAAAGCCTGTTGGAAATCCATGTAGACTATATCGACTGGGTTTATCAACCATTTGTAATGGATCTGCTTGTGTTTTTTGTTGATCGGAATTCTGAATAATAAACTGAAATTAATGAGCAGCATTCTAAATTCTTTACTTCTGATATTTAATACCAGTGTAGCCCTGTAAGTCGCTAGTCATCACTGAAGTACCTAATGATCTACTTTTCTTCACAGCCTCCAGCAGTCTTTCAAGAGCAAAGGGACTAGAGAAAATTTATGGCAAAGCTTCATACCTCACCCAAACCAGCAGATGAGTTCTGGGCAAGAGCTGTACAACATTGATTCCAACATCTTTCCAGAGCTATTTCAGGTATGCAGCTGATCTTTCAAGAAAGCAACTTTCTCATCAGATTCCCCCACAGTTTGTCCCTATTCGTACACCATACCTTTACATTTTTTCCACATTGGGGAACATCTTTAAGCTGTATTAGGCAGAGCTGCTGAGTTTTTCAGAGACTTACAGAAAAGAATTAGTCTAATTACCTGCAATCCAAAGAGGTACCATCAGATAGATCTTTAATAAAGTGCTTCACTTCCAGAACTGCAGTGAGTAAAGGAGTTTGTGCATTATTAATGCATGAAGCACATACAAAGGGGTCAACAGTTGGACTGAGTTGTTGTGGCATGTATATTTCCTTCCTCCCTATTTCAGCTCATGGTGTATTTTAGTAACAAAAAGACAGCCTTCCAGATTTTTTTTAACATTATCTGAAGCCACTTACTTTAGCAAATGTCCTGTATCCTTCCAGAATGGGTCTGTATCCTGTACACCGACACAGGTTCCCTGCATTGTCAGAGCAAAAGGATAAGGTTTTAGTGTCATTTGTCTGAGAACTTCTCTTTTTTTTAGAACGTTTTGTAGTTTCTCACAAAAGCTTGTCCAATCTAGATAAAGCTAGTGAAAAACTAGGAGGCGGAAATTTTCGGTAGTAATCTTGCAACAATCCTACCATCCCTTTTTGCTGAAATTTTAACTTAAAATTAATTTAGAAAAAAAATCAGTATGGCTTATTCAGTATTCATTTACCTCCGTTGTGTATGTCTAATCAGTATACCAACTAGCCAGTCTCCTGAATTACAAAGAGGTTGTTTTCTTCTGCATCTGATTTCCTCTCGGGTCACTGCCAGGAGCATGGTAACAGCTCTAATCTCAGCAACAACAGCAGCCTCTCAGATGATTTACACAGTTGGATTCTGCCCAAGTCCACCATGTATATTGCTGCCTTGGTCCTTTATTTGAGGTTGGCTGGCCCAGATGCTCCGTTACCTCTGCAGGCTCTTGTGACAGCAATGAATAAACAGGAGATGTGGAAGCTCTTACAAGCTCCCCAGGGACAGGCTACCTTTTGTTCTGTGTTAAGCTTAGTGGGGTCCTAATCCAAGACTGAGGTCACTTGCCCCTGCTTCAGGACCAAAAATGAGCTTCTGTGAGATTTTCCACAGGCCATATTTTGTTTAATTCATAGCATCAGGCCAGTCTCCTACTAGAAAAGCTCATTTTTAACCTCATAACAATTGGCTATCTTTAATGAAATACATTAAACAAAGGTGCACCTCCATCACAATTGGTGAATCAGATGTAATGAAAGCAGAACATGTTGCATCTCTGCAGAGCTACGAGTATTACCTTGGAAAGCATCTTCTATGTCCTCCATTTTGGGCTCGGGTTTGTTCCGAAGCAATGTATACATGGACATGACAATGCCTGGAGTGCAAAAGCCACATTGGGACCCATGACTTTTTGCTATTCTCTCCTGAGAAAAAGTAACAACCATCAGCTCACAATATCAAGGTGAGTTCATTGCTGTTCCTGTTTCTGTAACATCTCCATTAAAAAAAAATTCTCACCAGAGCTAAGACTATCATCAGATGTTCTCTGATGAGATGGTCAATTAATCTGTGAAGCAGACTTCAAAACAGAGAACACTCTAGTTTCCACCTACTCTTTGAACTCCCAGTGTAACTGAAGGTGACTAAAAGCCTCCAATGAGATCAGAAGTTCTTCAGATTTACCATACTAGCAAGGTTGGGGCTACCTGTATAGACCTGAGTTTGTATTTCAAAGCTTAGCTGTTAGAATCTTCAGGGAAGGTAAGGAAAAGAAGACAAGCAAACAAAGGTCAGATTAGCTGCCATCCATTCATGCGTCTCTAACTTACTTTTCACTTTGTTATTTACTGTCTAGATATAGATATTGGCACTAGTCTTACCCACTGTACAGAGATGACTCATAGTTTCCCTTAAAGAAGCAGTATCTCTGACAAAGCTGAGGCAAGTCTGCTTCCATAAAAAGTGTATTATAACACCTTTCTAGAAGAACAAGTCTTCACACTCTTGTACTCCTCCCCACCAAGCATATTTAGGGACTCCAGAAACATTGCTGACCCAAACCTTACTGTACCACTGCAGAGAAGGTTCCTAACTATGCAGGATGAGAAACCAAGGTCATTCATGGAAGGCTATGGGAGAGGCAAAACCTAACTCAGATTTCCTGGCTCCAAATCATCATATGGACTTTCACCACAACATCAGTCTTCCCAGTTCCTGGGTTATGGTCCAGGATGTGGACCAAATACAACCACGTAGCCCTAGAACAAAAGCATTAGCAATTCAGCCGGTACAGCACCAGTTAACTTGTTAGGGCATAAGAGAGCTGCAGCACTGACCAGGAAGTTTGGCTCTGTCACTTAGTCACTCCTGCAAGTAAAGACTACTCATGGTGAAAGTCAAACTCCTGCATTCAACATTGTGATGGAGGTCCCAACACCGTGGAACATGATTAATGAACATAAGAAGAAAACATCAATAGCAGGTTTTAAAGGTACCCGTATTAACAGCTTACCTGGGCTGGGTGGAGCCTGGATTTTGTGTTTCCTATGCCTTCAACAGTAGTTACAGCTACATGATGGAGGGCACAGACAGGGAAGAGACAAGCATTGGCAGTATGGTGGCTAAAATAATAAATTAAGGTCATTTCATTTGCCTGTGCTGATCAACAAAGGAAAAAGGGAGCAGGAGGACTGAAGAGCACTCAGAAACTGTAACAGTGTAAACAATAGAAGAACTTAAATAGATGTGATACAGGTATTAGTTAGTTACAAATCAAATCCTACAGCACCTACTCAGCCAAAGTTCTCATCAACTTCACTTGAAGTTTAAACTGAGTATGCACCATAGAATTTGACCTAGAAATAACAACTTTAAACATCCTCGTTGCATCTTAAGCTACAGAACCCACATAAGTAATTTACAGGGGCAGACTACAAATACCAAGATGTTATACAGCTGGCCTGGCCCACTTGCAAAGTTACATAAGAGCATGGAGCTCTTGGTCTTCTACCAAGGAAACAGTTTCTAGGTAGTATACATGGGGAAAAAGTCCAGGCTGAAGGTATAATAGAATAACGCTGCCAAAATTCTTATAGGAACTAGCTACTTTATTTCATTTCTATCAAGACAGAATAATGACCCTAAAGATACCCTATTCAAGGCCACATTGCCAAGCAGAACCACTAAGTTAGATGATCCCAAGTTAAAGTATCTCTAAGCATTATTCCAAATATATCCAAGATTTCAGTGCTTTCCGTTCCCCATAGTAAAACTAAACTGGGGCCTGTCCCTCTGCCTCGTCCTCTCTCCATTCCCCTTTTTGTTTGATTCCATTGCTTCACTTGTCAATTAATTAAAAGAACAGGAGGAAAGCTTATGGCTCAGAAAATAAAAGTAATTTTGAAGTTTACAATAGAAGTAGAGAAAAAGCGAATATCTGCTGGCATACAGAAACCAGATTATTGTAGTAATACAACAGCAATAAAGATTTTGTCACAGTAATCATCATTTGGGTCATCACAGCAAAAAGTTGTATTATATTGCAAGAAAGGAACATAAAGGTTTTCCGAATTAGGAAAAAGCAGATACCCTGTGTGCTAGAGTTACTGCAGATATTTTAGGGCACAGTGAAATAGTTCCCCACCAGTGCTGTGCAATGCTGTAGGAAAAAAACACCTTTTTGACTTAGCCTTCTGAGTTTATGTTCTGAAAGTGAAAAATTGTGCTTTGGCAGAAACATGTATTATATAACTTTTTTTTAAAAAAAATAGTACCACGTCTGGAATGTTAAGAACCTGACCCATTTAATTTCTCTGTTGAAGAGTTCAGATTGCAAAGGATACAGGATTTTCTTCCGAAAGGGATCATACTTGGATATCATAACAGTGCAAGCTCCACATCCACCTTCTCCACAGCCTAGTTTCGTTCCACATAGGCCCACTGAGAGAACAGGAATCAAGGAAAACATAAAGAGCATTGGCAGAAGCCAGCTCAAACTGTCAAACAAGGCTTAGCAACAAGTTCTTGCTGGAAACCAAGCACTCATTTTTTTTCTATTTAATAACTTAATTTAACATAAGCAAAGTTTCAGATGCTGGCATGTGAACTTTGAGATCAACACTCAAAGCCCTAATAAGAAGGCAGGCCACATTCCAATTGACTCTTAGAATAAACAAAAACTTTCTGAACTTCAACAGTTGCCACTTTCCATTAGACTCAGATAAGTAAATTACATAAGGGAGACAAAGCACTTGGTAATCACTGTTCAAGCATGCAGCCACATCCCTGAGATGCATGGTTGCATCTCCTTCAGCACCTCTCACCAGGGGTGGTTGATTTATTCCTACACCTGGTGATTCCTACCACCTAGAAGGGACCCAGACAGGGCAGTCATGCAGTGCTACAACTGACACAGTTTAGCACTGACATGAAAGCTGCACTTGAACTGCTCACAAACTACCTGCATCTCAAGAGTCATGGCCTGGCCAATGTAGCTTCTCTCTTGGCCCCATTTATAATAGCTTCCCCATTGCTAGGGACAAAACCAGCAAAGCACATTCCCTAGTAGCCTGGTTCCCATAAAACCACAGGAGGGAGACACTGAGAGCCAGAACTAGCAGAGATGCACAGAACCACTGCACAGACATTTGGGAACTCACAAAATGTATGGACTGGCCAAAGCAGATTCCTCCACAGGCTGCAGAGAACATGTCTGTACTTTACAATCAGTCATTAAATCAGATGTTCTGCAAAGCTATTTCAGGAGAGAATTCATAGAGTCAGTTCTGCTTTGGGTTCCTTCACTCATTAGAAGATAATTAGACACTGTTATTTTTTGTGAAGAAAGCTGACCAATGCTAAGAGACTTTTGTTGGGAAAAGAAGAGCTGCTTTCATTGGCAATAGAAACATGCCTGTGCTGAGATAATCAGTTTGGGCCTGTGGAAAAGCAACAGGCATCATGATATAGGGAACTGAAATAATCTTTGCCTTCACTGCAAAGATTCCTGAACTGATTGTTTTCATAGAAACATAGAAATGCTAGAATCATTTAGATTGGAAAAGACCTTTAAGATCATCAAGTCCAATCATAAACCTAACACTGCAAAGTTCACCACTAAACCATGTCCCTAAGCACCACGTCTACTTTTCATACAATTGTATACCTGCCTCACAGAAATATAGCTTTCCTATGCCATCCAATGTGTCTCTTGACAGAAGTGCTAATCTGGCTCAATAAAACATGTTTCTCAAAGTATTTGTCTGACCCTAACCAGACATCTACATAAGTTCACCAGAATGTTCACATAGAAGATCAGAAATTTTAAGAGCTCTGATTATCTCTTTACAAGCCTATTTGCATTAGATATTAAGAAGCTCAGATATAAAAGGTCTAGCAGTAAGAAGCACACACAGGCACAAGAGTCATGCCACTTATTTTTCCTCTTGCACTTCACTCACTCAAGGTACAGTCAGACAAAATATGGCTGTTGATAGTTTTGCTGGAAACCCCAAAGCGGATTGTGATTTATATCCTGATACATCTTTCAGATCCCAGACAAACAGAACATGGCAGCATGGTGAAATAAGTATGCGTGATTCTTTTTAAGTAATACACCAACACAGATGTGAACAGTTTTGCATATGTACACACCCATCTGGTCACACAAAAACTCAGAAAACATGGAATGACACTACCTACTGAACCAGACCCAGTATAGCCAGCCTGGTCATCACAGTAATAGCTACCCAGCTCCTGAAGCTAGTCTGACTCATGTGTTGACCAGTTTCAAACAGGAGTGAAATGTGACTGCTGGCATCCGCTCATGTAAACATGCCTACAGTATGTGGTGGGAACCCCTGCCTCTGAGTTTGCATCCTTGGGTCATTTGATAAATAGGCCACAGGTTAAGCAAGTTATTGAATATGAATTACCCAGTAATATCCAAATTATTGGATGTTACAGCAAGAAGCTCAAGCGGCTGTAATGTTTGGGCCAGAAATGTCTTCACAACTCGTGTGGAACAAACCTAAATTTCCTTCAACTTTATTATAATCTCAATATTGGGGTTTTTTTCATCATTATCTAATTCCCAGCAATTCTGAGAATTTTCCCTTCAAAGTATTAATAAATTACTTAAAATTTATTTAAAGTATATTATTTGAAGTTTGCTATTGTTTAAGCTTGGAATACCAGCTGTAATCTTTGCCAGCAAGAAATACCAGACCATGCAGAGCACTCCCTCTTACACTCTGTGCACAAGCTCTGCCTAGTGCTAGTGACAGGCAGAACAGTAAACAATTATGAAATGCTGTAGGCATTTAAAGCCTTCTGCAGTTTTTTCTGACACTGGATACATTTTCTTCGTAGATAAGTTAGTAGAGTTGTCTCTGGGTCCACATCTTTTTCCACCACCTGCAAGAAGGGAAAGGTACTGTTACACACAGAATGCTTTACAACACATGTTGGTCAAACGGAGAAAGTTTGGTCTTTCTGAAGCTTCTTTTCCAAAGCAGGGAGCAGAACCATTGATTAACTCCCTTTACTAGGTTCAGCAATGTTGGTCATGTATCCAAACACAATATTTACTAGAATTTATTGAGAGAGAAAAGTATATGCATTACATACATCAGAGTTTTTCAGCTGTGGCACACAGAGGCAAATCTTTAAAAACACTTTATCAAAAATTGCAAACAGAATTAGTAGTGAGCAGAGAGAACTGTGTTTTGTACTTGAGTTCTTAATTCCTGACATCTCCCCAGATTGCAACTCATCTTTATTGGCCATGGATAACTAACCTCTGTCCCTTCTCCTTACTATTAGAAAAGACAGAGAAAATGAGCAGATAAACAGAATGACAGAAATGGCATCAGTAACAGACTTTGTAGAGAAAAAAACCACAACAGTGGAAACCCTAACACGACCAATACAGGTGCTGCTGAACAGACAGGAAGTACCAATCATCTTGAAGTTCCTCTTTCTTCTGTGCTAAGGTTAAATTAATGAGTGTTACATTAGTAGCCATCCTAAATGTGGGAATGTGAAATTCCAACCAAGGAGAAATTTGCTCTGCACATTTTGAGTCAGCTCCATCCTATGAGTGAACAACATTATTAACAGTTATCTATTAGACATAAAATTAGATTCTACTTCAACCTCTGCCCGATGGTCAGAAAACAAAGTTCTGCCCTTGCCTCAAAATGGCCATAGATCTTGTCTTCCCCTTTCTCTGTTATTAATAGTGTCAAGAAACTCTTCCAAATTCACTGTGTGCCAGAATGTAATCATGTGTTCTTGGCTCTTATAAACTGTTCAAGTCCTAAGTACAATAGTTACAGTTTATTTAAATTAATCACTCATGGTTTGAAGGACAAATTGAAACAAAGGTCATCTGTGTAAGCCTTTTTTTCTTACTGATAAGAAACCTTCACAACCTCTGCATTGCTTTAATTTTATGCCTTTAACACGTGACAGGGTTATTCTAAAGATACAAGGTTCATACTTCCTATTTGAGACCACATTTTTAAAACTGTTCAGTAAAATTGCTTGCTACAAAACACAACTGGTCATTTTTTGCACATCTCATTCCTGCATTAGGGTTCATCTACAAGGAAAGAGGTCATTCTTCTATCTTGGGGATGTCGTACTGTAAATCATGCAGAACTCATACAGCTGCATTCAGAGCAGAGTGCTCCTGTTCCCTCACCTTCTGGATGCATAGAAGCAAGAATGAGCATGCAGTGACTCTCTCATGATGAGTTGGTTCAGAGCAAGCACATAGATCCCTCTTCAGGAGTTTGGTAGACATGAGCAGATAATTTCAGAAATGCCTGTCACTACAAGTGTCCCATGGACAAAAGGCCTTTCACAGCCATTTCACAGGCAAAGAGCCTTCCCCAACAACGCATACCCTTACTGTCAAGCTGAGTTTCTTCCACAGGCCTGTGCCAATGGCCATTGCAAATCCTTCCAAAGCAGCTTCCAAGAGAGCCAGGCACAGAGAAAAAGCTTCAGAATAGTTTTCTAAATGGTTAAAGATCATCGAGATTACTCTATGCTTAGATCAAAGAAAATGTCTCAACAAGTTTTCTTGAAAAAACCCAAGCAGCAGTCCATGTACTCAAACCAAGCAATTAGAAGTTTGGCCCAATGGCTCCTTTTCAGGAAGTAAGAAATAAAACACGGGCTTAAGCCTTCATTCAGCAAAGCATTTAACCACTTGACTCCACACACTTTTAGTGAAGTACTTAAGCATGTGTTAAGTCCCAAAGTCCAACCTTTGCTCAATTTCATCAGAAAGTGGCTCCCACTATGGAGTAGAACCTGTCCTGAACAATTCACACTCTTACCCTGTTCAAACCAATAGCCCTGATTCCTACTTCAGTCACTTCAAGCTACTCCACTGTAGCTGTATATCTGCAGTGCTGGCAGAGGCTTGGGGTCAGATGGAGATCACTAGAGGACATTCTGGATTAAACCAAATCACACACATCAGAGAGCATGGAGTCGTTTATTCACACTCAGATTTGTGGGGGGATACTTGTTTATGAGTCTCTCTTACTAGCCACAGAGTAAGAACTTTTTACTGTTCCTGCCTTTTCTTCATTGTCATTGATGCTGGTTTTATCCTCCATTCTTCCAGTGTTTTGTTACAATCATCTGCTGTGATTTGTTCTTAAAATATTTTAAAACCCTGTGGGTGGAGATAATATTTTCTCTTGTCTGATGCCCAGAACAATATGATTCACAGCTCAGTATCTTACCCATCAAAACAATTCTTGCTCACCTCACCCGGTGTCCTTGTACAGAAGGAAACTGAATTATATCCATTGCCTTCAGTGGGAGTAGGATCAGCCTACTTAGATATTGCAATTAAAGAAATATTTCCCTTTTGCTCAGGGTTTTTTTTAAGAATTTTTGTGGGATTTTTCTAAACAAAATGTCCTGTTCTAGATATGTTAAATCAAAGGCTGCATTTCAAGAAATTCAAAACTGTGAATTTTACTGCATGTGGTAGCTTAAATATTAATCAAATGCAGAAAGAAACTTTGTTGGAAATGTTAGGATGGCACTGACAGTCAAATGACTCCCAACAAATTTGCTTTGTACTGCTGTGTTTGCATACACATCTATTTGTCTACTGATTCTAGGAATCTTAAATACTCAGATCACCTCAGCAGGAGCCCAGGCTGGCCCTACAGTTCTTCAGGCTTTCAGTATGACATTGAACAAGTTCCTATGCAGTAGTCTACACCATGAGCTGGTCCAGAGAGGTGCTGAGCTCACTTCCTCAAGATTTCGTGTACAAAACTTGGATCTCAACAAATATTTTGTTTGCTGTTTTCTCTACCTGCCTTTCACTAAGTCAGGTAACTTTGCCTTTACAACATACAGCATCATATTTAAATTAGTATTCCCATAAATTTAAATAAAAGATTTTTCAATTTTAAAAAACAGTAGTTGAGCAAGGTAAATAGAGGAACAAAAAGGAAACCAGAAACTTTCCTAATTTACCAAACAACATGCTAAGCTTTCCATCAGCTAGGGTCTTTAAATGAGAAACATATGCTTTTCTGAACAACAAGCTCCCATGCAATCACTAGTCCCTAGTCACTCAATTAGCTGCAAGAAGAGAAGGTGAAAGGTTTTAACCAGACCACCATGCATCAAGTCAGACTAGTCAATGGTAAAGGTCCCCTAGGGCCTTAAAATCTGTGAATGTGTATTCCTGAAGTCAATGAGAGATTTCAAATTAATTTACTAGGGAAAAGGATTAGAACACAGATGAACAAACTGAATATAACCACACAATGTAAATCCTCTATTGGTCATGAGAACATTTTGTTCTGCTTTAAACTAGTACACTGAAAACTTGTCATTCACTGTTTATGTAGGATCCAGAGGGCCCCAGAGCTCAAAAAAATCTTGTATTTTGGCTGGTCCTATCTACAATCAAATATCCACAGGCTCTGGAAGAGGTCTAATGTGGCTTCCAGCATAGACCCCCTCCTAATATTCAGGGGAGAAATAGAAATATTGACTTCACATGTTTGAACTAAAATTACACACTACATATGCATGAGACAGACTTGTCAGCTGAGGAAAACAAACTCGCCACTATTAACTTTACATTGTATGTGTTGTTTTTCATTCTAGTCCAAGCAGACTATAAAGATAACTTTGTGTTAGTTGTGTGCCAAGTTTTATACCCAGTGAAGTAAACAGGTGCTTAAAATAAACAATCCTGAATGTGAAGTATGCTCAGCTGTTCTCAGGAGACTTTTCTTGACAACATTGCAGACTGGACTAGGGCAATAGAGAAGGATTTGGTGCCATGTAAGTCCCTATCTTATCAACCACCTCTTATCATGCAGTTTTGTACTATGACAGAATATCAGCAGCCCATTAGCAATGTCAAGCTGTCACAAATTCACACAGCAGTAACCTTTCCCACTGGCCATGCTATCACATTCTTTGCAGCAAACAGGCTGGAATATTTAGTCCAGACTCCAGATGGATGGAGCTATATCCTAACTTGCTACCTGCTGTTTCAGCAGCATTACCCAGGCACTTCCCACCACCCCTTCCATCATTTAGCCTCTCGTGCAGAAATGTCCCAACAATCTCCACATTTGTTGCCACAGATTAGATTGCCCCATAAGCCCAATTCTTTCTTAAACCTGCATTTGGTGGGAGTTTAACTCAAGCCACTTTGGCAGCACACCCAAAAAGAGAATAGAAAAAAAAATGTCAACGCATAACCCAGGAAGCCATCTCCTCTCTTATCAAATGGAACCTGCTCCTGTGCTAGCACTGCCAGTTCCACGAGCCAGCAGAGAAGGATGCTCCAAGACAGCCTTGACATATGCCATGAGATGGTACCATTGCTAATATTAATCGTTCCCTGGTGGGGCTTTTTTCAGCCAACAACTGCCAAGATCATACTGCAATGAACTCCTTTACACATGCACAAGGTCAGCTCCAAGATATGGCTTTTTTAAACAGGAACTGCAGTTCCATAAATATTGCTGAAATGCACAAGGGCAATGCCATTCACAGCGTGTTTGCTAGCTCCAGAACACAGTGAGAACAAACAACAGATACAAAAGGAATGGGTTGTCTTCTGCTGCTAGCCTTCAGGGTCTAGGCTGCTATTTCTCTCCTTCTCTGCCTCATCCCACATGCATAAGAGTACCACAGAACCAGTTCTGTGCAGGTCAGTCTCTTCATTTTTGCTTTGACAAATACATATTTTCATATGTTAGCCAAGAGTCTCCTCCACGGAGATGAGATTTTCTACGAATTTGCACAGAGCAATGCTCCTGTAATCCCTGAGCACCAACCAATGCTGAAGCACCAGCTGTAAATGTATAGATGAATTTGTTTATAAACTCTTCACACATACCATGAGTAGCATATTTTGTGGTTTTGAACCTTAGCTGATCTGGCACCAGAACTACAATTCTCTTTCATTATAGCATACCAGAAAAAGAAAACAAAGATAGTACACTTGGCCTGTATCAGGGTCTGGATTGCCCAACATGTTCATGGCAACCTCCTAGTGTGAGACTCAGAAAGCTCCCAGTTCACTCTCTAAAAATTGGGGATCACAGAGGAGGGATCTGGAGTCACTAAAACTTTCACAGAGCGAGCAGAAGACAAACTAATGGCATACCAGCTGTGCCCATCATAGCAGAAAATTCATCAGATTAAATTCACAGATCATCCTGTGCCACAGTATCACAATCTTGATTACCAGACTCAATTAGCTAGTCATGATTAACTTGGAGCTTCAAGTTTTCACCTCCCTCTAGAAACAATGAATGGCTGATATATCAATTAACATTGACATATAAACCATTACTGATTTGTGTGAGCAAAGCTTCAGTCATCATCCTTTACAAAACCTCAGAAACTAGGGCTGGGCTCTACATCAGTATTACATTCAAGAGCTCTTTGACTAATTTATAATCCATACTAGATAAACTTTATTCTTCACTACTGATACTTAGATAAAGCAAAACTTTTATATCAAACACTCCAGTACCTTGGAAAGTTCAAATGCCAATCCAGTTTGGGATCCAAATTCATAACTAAAACACTCTAATTGTAGCAACAATCTTATCCACACACTTGATTGAATTAGCACAAAAATAAAAAAATGGCAAAATTTATAGTAGTCCTGTGCCGGTCTGTAGGGCAGCGCACAGAGTTTTTTTAACCAACAATACTGTGGAATCCCTCAAGTGATTTAAAAATTAATTCTCTAGCCCAAACTTAGTGCTGCATGTGATTTACCCCTCAGCAGTGCACAGGGAAGGTCCACAAACTCTCAGCTTCACAGTACACAGTGGATATGCAACCCTCTCCCCTCCCCAAGTTTCCCAGCTGGAAGCTGCTTTGGCACAAGTTTCCCTGCCCAAGTATCTAGGCAAAAGGAAGGTAGTGGAAGATTAGCATTGAGCTGAGCTCAGAAACAAAACTAACTCGGTGCTTATAGTTCAAAAAGAGTCAGCCTAGACTTCTTATAAGCTTTCTGAAGAGTCAAGGCTGCAATGCTAGCCAGGGGAAGTCCAAACTGCGAGAGGGGCTCTGGGACAAACTGTTCAAAGGTGTCCAGCATATGCAAGGACAACCTCACCATCCTGTGAGACACAGTCACTTCTTGGGTAATTGTCAGCAGTTGATCTAGGAAACGGTATCAGTTAATGGGCTTTGATTTTAAAGAGTTTTCTAGCTTAAACGGAAATACTTTTTACTTAAATCCCTTTAAAAAATCAAGTATCAGAATTACTTACTGAACATATGAATTATACATGGATGCCTACATTTGAGTTACATTTTTCAGATCTGTTGTAATTACTGAAATTATTTCTAGTAGAAATGTCTGTATTAAGTCAGTGCACCTTTATTTAAAAGTAGCTACCTCAGAATTGCAGTAAATTTTTGCCAACAAATCTAAAATGTGAAAGGAACATTATATAGTAGTGTTACTCTGAATAATTCACAAGGTAAAGTCAAAGAAGAGAAAAAGCCACTAACAAATCAATAAACAGTCTTCACAATTTAATATTTAAAAGTCATGGCAATTGTGCTGGTATTAGAAAATTTCAGAGGAGGAAGATGACTAGAAAAATAAGTAATCAAGCCACGATCCAGAAGCAAGCTGGACAGAAAGCTGAAATCTTCCTTACCTTTTTACCATTCACAAAGAAAACAAGTTCATCCCCTGTCTCATTTGGAGCCATCCTGCAGACCTTCCAAAATTTACTCAAACAGGGCCACAGATCACCCTTCCGAGAGCAGCCCTACAGTGAAGTGAGCACCAGCAATACGACAAGTAATACGAGTCTGCCTCAAGAATGTTTGACTTTATTTCTACATCAGTGCCCTGTGAAACCTCATATTATATAAGAGCCAACCAAGAGGCGTGCCAGCTGCATTTGGTTGGTGCTTCTGCAGCGGTAATGACAGAAAAGGAGCTGGAACGAGCAGAGTGACCCGCCCCCTTTTATATAGCAATACATCACAATTCAACTGCATTCCCTTTAGATTATACTGCCAGGCTTGGGGCACTCAGAGTGTGCCACGGCAACGGCTGCCAGGAATTCACAGTATTTTGCAATACAACGCAAACTCCGGGGTGGGGGGAGGTTCTCCCAACTATCCCTCACCGAGTTATTGACAAGAAAAAGCTCTGTTTCCCTTGCTCTGTGCATAGCCATCCACCTGACATGCACCATGCAGAGGTCTCTAATGAGAGCACCTGCTATTTAAAAACTCCTCCATACATGCACATCAGCAAGTACACTAACTGCAAGACTATTTCACTATTTTTCCTTACAGTTTTAAAGCTACAGTACCCTCCACCTGCAAGGACATAATTTAAACAGAGATGTATTTGTCCAGATAAAAGCAGTTCTAGAGAACTGACAAAATCAGTGCTGGGCTAAAGCCACAGTTTTTTATGGCTCTTAAAGCATTTAGGCTTACCTTTTTTTGCCTTCATCCTGGATCCTAGGTGCATGTTGCCAGTGAAACATAGAGGAAAGCCAATTCTTTGAAGAATTTTTTGTCTTCCATTTCCTTGGTGGTGGTTTCTTCTGGTTTTTCCATTACACAACTGTACATTTTGCATTGTCTTCCTGTTTTTTCTTCCAAAGTTGTTGCAGAATTATCCACAGACCCCTAGATACGACATGCGTTGGTTTTGTGAACAAGATATCTAAACCCCTAGTTCCAGTTTAAAATTCCTCCACAAAACAGAACAATTCCAAAGTCTCATGGAAGTTTCCTAGCACTGTATTTAATCCTGTTTGCTTCATTTTGATTTTTATGACTTTGCTTTCCTTCTTCAGTGTACCAGACTTAGTTTCAGTTAGGTTTGTTTTATTTTCTTAAAATCCCTAGGAATGCACTACATCAGTCTCTCTCAATTCACAAGACAACAAAACCTAACTAAACTACTCTTTTCAGAAAAAGTATTTCCTTCAGTATTTTGGAAATATGTCAGAGTGAATACAATACATACATTATTTTTACCAGCTTTTATCTTCTGACTAATGTATTCTATTGCCCAGTCTATCCTCTAGAAAAGCTATTTTATACCAAGTGCCAAACGTTGTCTCAGCACTTCTTTACAGGCATTTAGTTTGCTGAAAGTATAGCTCACAGCAAACTTGTGCTTAACACCAGCTGCCTTAATCTACATTTGCAGTGAAGTTGTGCATAGCTGAACCAGTGCTGACACCTATTGTCTGGCACCTCCCACTTTGTAATATAGGAGTATTGGAAAAATGACACTTTTCTCCAAGAAATCTTCAGCTCTGTTGCTTTATATCTATGTGCAGATTAACACAGTCACTACCCTCACGTAGCAAGCATCAATCTCAAGATTAGTGTACACAAGCTTAGTACTCATAAATAGTTTTGTAATATTTAAAATAACAATTATTACTCATAACCACAGGTACACATTACAGCAATCTTAAAGCAACTAGCCATTACAGTATTAACACCAAAATCAAACATGCTTAATTTCCTAATCTGTCTTTTCCATAATGCATGATGTTGTTCTTAAGTTTAAAGAACACTTGTAATCATGTCATCTCTTTTTTAAGGAATCCCATGCACAGATTTTTGCCTAGCCTTGGTGATAACCTTATGGCTAAACTATCTCTTTCTGCTAAATCAGTAAACACCATCTTATGATATTCCACTGTAATGTTTATTTTTGACCCATCAACCTACTATATACATAACAAAAATAAATACATCCGTAACAGTAACCTCTATATGTAGATTACATAGAAACACAAAACTTCAGACTTCACCTCAGTAGTGTCACTGATCACAAAATAATAACAAATTCATTCATTCTCTCACCACCCTGATGGGAAAGTCTATTACTATACCCATTTCACAGGCAGAGAACCAAGACACCTAGAACAGGAATTTTCCAAATCCTCTTAAATAACTCCGGAGCATGATAGCTTGTGTTAATGAAGTCTCTTAGCCATTTTTGGAAATCCCACACCCAACAGTACAGAGGATTACCAGAAATGACAGAGAAGAAAGTGAAAAAAACCCAAACCCTACTCTCACTAAAATTCTGTAAGAGAAGAACATCTCTATTAGCATAAAACTCCCCTAAGTGAGCCGAAATTAAAAACCATTGTCAAACAAACACAAATTGGTTACGAGACAAAGTATTCTGACTTATTGGCCAGTTTAAATCTAGAAGCTTTCCCATTTTAGAAATCACCCATTTGCCCATTCACAACTCCAAGATGGGTACATTTTGGAAGTTTAAAACTCCCTGCAGTCTCTCTCACTTATTAAAGAGCTCAGAAAGCAGTTGATATTAGTCAGGAATAAAAAAAATAATAATAAAAAAAAAGCCGCTGGCTTTTCTCATTTTGACTGGTTAATCCTGCAGACCTGGCTGTTGCAATCATGATGATAATCTGTTCTGCAGATGATCATACATGTAGCTCCATAAATACAGTGAAATTTAAAGAAACACCATTCTTGACTAAGGAGTTTACTGCCAGAATTAGGTAAATGCATGGAAGTACAACAATGAACCAATGCTGGAAGTAATAAAAGAAAAGGCTTAAAACAAAAAATGGTGAGCTTTGTTGCTTTGTTCTCATGATCACACAATTCTGTGATTCCTCTTGCAGGAAATGGGAAGAAAGAAAGTACAGGCAGCTCTGAAAAGGATTATGCGGAGGCATTTATGAGGAGCAGTTTGGTAAAGTAGATAGTAAAGAAAACACAGTCCCAAGTCACTGCTTTAATGTAATACCCCATGTATCAAGCTTCCAGTGTTTTCATATTAACTCTGTGTACCTGTTGCACCTCTTTCATAGCTGTACTACTTCTACAGATTTATGAGGAATCCACTGTTGCCAAAACACATGGACAGCATCTTTCAGTTTGTTTGCTTTAGATCTGGAGACTGCTCTTCAGTTGGCAGAGTTATCCTGGCACTCTTTTCAGGGACCTCAGGAGGTGTCCACCTGCTGAAATCAGAGTCAGCTATGAGGGCTGTGCTGTGTTTGGTGGGGTTCTTGGTAGTGTGGGAGGGGGCTACAGCAGTGGCCCCTGTGAGAAGCTTCTCAGAGCTCCCCTGGCTCCAAGTCAGACCCACCTCTGGCCAAGACAGAGCCAATTAGTGATAGAGCCTGTGCCTCTGTGGAAGAGTTGCAAGGAGGACACCTATGCGAACACTAAGGTCATTGGAAGAAAGGAGGAGGCAGGGAGGAGTGCTGGAGCAGAGACCCCACTGCAGCCTGTGGTGAGAGAGCAGGGCCACTCCCCTGCCACCCATGGAGCAGAGGACCATCTGTGGCCCGTGGAGGACCCCACACCAGAGAAGGTGGCTGTGCCCAAAGAAGGCCAGGACTCTGTGAAAAGAAGTCCCCACTGTTGTAGTTCATCACTGAGAGGACTGCAACACATGGGAGGGACCCGCACCACAGCACCTTAGAAAGAGCTGTAGCCTGCAAAGACTCGCATAAGAGAAAGTTCATGGAGTACTGCCTCCTGTGAGAGGGACCCCATGCTGGAACAGCGGAGGAATGTACAGAGTCCTCCTCCCCACTCCCTGCCTCCTGAACTGCAATGCATAGTGAAGTCAGGAGCAAAGCTGAGCTCAGGAAGAAGGAAGCGGTGGGGGCACAACATGCTTCTCACTGTCCTACTCTGTTAAGTAGTGTTGTTATTAGTGTCCGAATTAAGTTCTTTATCTTCCCCTAACAAATCTGTCTTCTGCCCATGACCATAATGGGTGAGACACACCCATCCTTATCTTGATTCCCAAGCTTTTGTCTTCATTTTCTTCCCATTCCTGAGGGGGAAGGCAGAGTGAGCAGCTGCATGGTGCTCAGTCACCCTCTGAGCTCAAACCACAACAAAGGCATACCAGGTTAGTTAGGGCTTTACACACAATACCTTACTTAAAGATTCCTTTTCAGAGCATGAACTATTGGTGGCTGTGTTGCTTTGTTGTAAGTGTTCTTTGTATAAGTTTAAAAAAAAAATAAATCACACAGTATTGATTACAGACTGTGAATGTGAAGGCAGAAAGTGTTGCCTGAGGATGTCTGTTCTCCTTGGCATCACCTGTTGACCACTGTTGAAGACAGGCTCCTGAAGTAAGTGGACTTTTTACCTGACTGTATGGGGACATTCATACTTTACTAGCAAAGTCTCCCAAAAGATCTCAAAGAAATGGAATCTCTTCAGGATCATAATACAGGCAGTAAAGTTATTACTTTGTAATAACAGCAACAAAAAAAAAATCCATAAAATTTCCATATGTGTATGAAAGTAAGGAATTGCTTGTTTTTTCAAAGGCATTTATCAGAGTAAAAAAAATAAATCAAAGGTTTCATGAACTTTTGTATAAGGTGTCTAAACTCCTTTCTGGTTACAGAAAAAGACTGGTCTGAAAAAGACCATGGTCACAAAGAAAATATAAATTGGATCTCCTTACTGAGGTTTGTGAGTGGATGCTAGCTCATTTTTTTGTGAATCACTAATCACTCAGTGTTCAGCTTATAATTGTATTAATATTGTCTAATTGTATGGATTCATTTCATGAATTATGATCTCTTCACCTGATTTGAAGATGGGTGGAGTTTAATTATAGTTCTTTTCGTAGTCCTACCACCTGGCTTCCTCTGACAGCAAGAAGAAATGAACAAAGTTAGTTAATCCTGACTTCTGTTGAAAAGTATTGGTTGCCACTAGTCTTCAGAAAAATTAACAGAGCAAGATATTTCTTCCAATTTACAGTTTTTCTTTCATTACCTAACTCCAGTGGGCCAAACAAAGAACGTTTCAGATATTTGACCAGTCAATCAATTTCTTTTCAAGCAGGCTCTTTAATATGTTTTTCTTGTCTTCAGAAGCATTGTCTTCAGCAGCAGCTAACTTGACCCCCATCAGTTGTCTTTTACTTGTTTCCAGGGTATCACAAGACACTCTTCAGATACCCATCTGATAATCTAACTCAATAAAATCAGTAAGGTATTTTCATCTTTCTTCTTGGCCTGCCTTTCCCTTCATCAGCTGACATTCCAGCAGTATCTTTTGTATTTAGTCATTATAGATGTGCCAGGATGCTCCAGAAGGAAGCAGTCTCCTTGCAGAGACTGGCTGCTGTCTTTGTCCCAGGTGGAAGCATTGTCTTCAGTGGGTGTTTCAAGGAAGAAAGGGGAGGGGAGACCTGCAGCAACCATTTAGAGCTCTCCATTCTTCTGAACAGCTGCTAAAGCACCTCCTCTCTGGCAACAAATAATACCCTGATATTCCAAAACAATACCCAAGATATTCCTGAGCAGGCAAGTAGGAGCTTCTGGGCCAGTCTAAATAAGTAAAAGCTAGTTCCCATACCTAGCTTGCGTAGCATATGGCTACTTTTCCACTCCTTTTCTTCACAGGAGACAGTCTACACAGCGGTCTGCTTGTCTCATTTTCTTCTGCCTCTGTGAAGGTATGGATGAATTTTGCTCAGGAGATCATTAAATCTAGTATTCTCTTTATCTATACACCACATGCAGTCTAGCACATGGCTCCTTGTCAGATCTCTGATACCAGCTATATGATTTAAGTTTCTATTTAATACACTGTCCTAAACCTGTCTGGGCATCTTCACAACTCTTCTAGCTACCCTGTGTATCTCACTGCTAGTCACTTTCTCATTTTAAAATGCAGTATTTGAGTGGACAGTTTTTTCAAAAGACAAGAAATCCTCCACAATTGCTTCTGTTAAAAAAATACTTCCTAACATTTGACTGTTCTGTCTAGGAAGGATTTGTATGCTAAAAAGCTTGTGAGCATTCTCCAGCTACTTAAGTTTGCCTAAGAAAAAGACTACCTCTCTTCACAGACCTTGCTTAAACAGAGACCTGTAGTTCTTAGTACCCTGTACTATGATTTCCTTCTAGCTCCCAACTAGCTTCTACCATTAAGATGACTGACAGTTGTCAAAAGTAGACTTATCTAGACTGGACAAGTATGGCAAGTCAGTCCCCCAGAGAATTTCAGAAGAGCTTTCTTATCAGTATAACACAGGAGAGCAAATGCCATCATGAAACAGGCTAGCAGTCTCAAATTACAGCCATCATGGTCAGCTTGCATCCTCCAGACTGTCTTGATTTATCTCCAAAACAAACTCATTCTAAATAATTTGCCACTAAGTAATAGTAACAGAATACATATCAGGCAGGAAAAAGCATCCCACTGGAAAATCATGGACAGTTCTGGCTCAAGAGCAACTGCTATAAACTCAGCATGAATCATTTAAGGTGAAAATTAGAAAAGCCATAAACATTATAGCAGTGATGTTGAAGAATACCCTTCCAAGAGAAGCAGTGCATGAAAGAAAGATTAACTGCTTTCAAAATTAACCTTGAACACCCCACAAACTGGATAACATATTATGCATATATTACAGAAGTCAAAACTTGAAGTCATTTAAGTCCTGTGTTTCCCCTCCAATCCTACCTCATGTCTAAAAGACAGGGTTTCTTAAGTCATGTTCCTGATAGCCTAGTCTCAACCTGAAGCAAAAAACCCTTAATACTCCCAAATTTATTTTAAGATTAGACAGGGAAGAAAGCTGACTGTACATAGAAAGCCTGGAACGATGTACCTCTTAAATATGTCTATGAATCCCAAACTAATAAAAAGAGATATACTTAATTACCTGGATTATTTTCAAACATATGTACCTTCTAGCCAGTCTCGCTGCTTTCAGTGGTAGACTTTATGCCTAAGTATAAACATTTGAATGCACTAAACAGAATCTTACACTGTCATCATTCCCAAAGCTTTCTAATTTATGAATAACAAGTTACCTCCACTTTTCAAGAATTCACTTGGAAACCAGTTAAAAGAGATTGATGTATTCCCTTCATTACTTACAATCCTTCAGTATTTACATGATGGACTTACATATCCCAAATATTTCTCATCATTTACCATGATTGCCCTTTGTACCACCTGATGACAAATACGACAATTTTCATCTCCCTTTTGAAGAGGCTTCCTTCTTTAATAAGACTGTTTTCCCCTCACTGTTATTTTGTATCCTGTATTCTTTTCTATCTGAATACAAAAGATAAGCCAATAGTGTTCATGGGATGGCAGGAGGTTACTTAGCAGAATTCAAGCAAGCAAAATGAGGTTGAGATATTTACCAACAAATGACTTACAGGGCTGTTGCAATAAAATATCCAGCATGACTAATGCAGACACCTAACTAGAGTACAGATATACCTGTACTTTCAGGACAATGATGCTGATGTATCTTGGTGTAAACATGATTAACAACCTTGTTAAATTAAGATGATATGATGGGCTTTAATCAAGCCACTTAGAAAAACACTTGGGAAAAATTATGGAAGAGTAAGATAAGGTATAAGGATGTGTGCATATAGGAATTGCCAAAGTGGCATTTCCCAGGACAAGGTAATTGTGCCCTAATGGTCAACAAAGTTGGAACTGTAGCAATTGATAACAGACTGCTGGTTGGTTTTTGCTCTCTGTTATCACTACTACTAGCAATACAGGAATGTCCAATCATACCTCTGTCTGGTTTCTGCTGAGTAAACCCAGGGTTTCTTTGCAACGATTTTTCAGTAATCCTTCCAGGAGATAAATCAGATCTAAACAAAGCATCTGAAGTTAAGCGGTCAGAGTAGCCAACATTAGTCATTTTATTAAAGACACAAAAAGCTTTTATTCCCTCAAGCAAAGTATAAGCTATTCTATATAAGTAAAAACACAGTGAAGTTAAATCCAGAATTTCAAATCCATTTCCTTTGAAGACTATGATGGTTCCAGTCCTAAACTAGATTCCATACAAAACAGCTCTGACATTTTTTGTCCCAGGAGAGTTGCAGCAGTGGTCCTATATTATTGAGTTTATTACCACTATAGAATACTTCCAATAAGAGGGAGAGATTTCCATTTTTGTGCCACAAAGCTTGCAATCCAAAAGAAAAGCCTCTGAAGAAAAAAAATTGGCTAAGAGCCCTTAGGAAAGACCTAGTTATTTTTCTGTTATTTTTATGATGGCAATTACTAGTGTGGAGTCTGTAACATGCAACCTGCTGCATATTCCATGCCTTACAGAATATTAAGCACAAACACAAACAGTAACCTGCATTGAGAGCTAAACTAACACAAGAACTGATAGGATTCTAGCATCATCAACACCAAGCTACTGATATCAAATACCCAGATCCTAAGGAACTTGAATGGTCATCTGAATCAATTTTTTTTTCCATCACCACATCATCCCATATCACAACTGTCCATGGCAGAGGCAATTTTTTCAGATCTTTATTTTAGTGAATCTATCTGTTGCATTGGTCAGACGATATTTGCATGTGTTCAAAGATTTTACTTTTTATATTTAATCCCCCTAATCTCTAAGTTTATAGTTGTGAGCCATTTTCACTGTGACAGTGAACAAAGATCAAGAACAAGGCCCCAGTCTGTTAGTCTCTTTTCCAGTTCAGAGCACAGAGTCAGTCTCTGATCCACTACTTCCACTGTAGACAAAGCAGCTACAGAGGAAGAACCACAATCCAGCAGAACACCCAAAAGATCAAGGAGTAGCAGCCAATTAGATACATGATTATTACTTTAGAAACAGCAAAAAGTGGTGATAGGTTTTCGCTGGACTCTGTTCTGGAAGCTACATTCTATTGTTCAAAGGCAGGGTCCATTTCTTACACTTGCCTCTTCCTTTATGAGATGCAGAGCTCAACCAAGCTGGCCTTCAAACCCCCATTTTGATCCGTCTGTTAGAGTCATACATTGAATGATCCCACTTTTCTATGAGTATAAACAATATTTGGCAAGAAAAAAGACAGATATTTTGTATCTACCTCTTACATTATTTGAAGTGTACAAAAACATCCTCTTAATGGAACATTCTTGGAAAGCCAGCTTTTTATACATCACACTTCTCATTTCTATGTGGATAAAAAGAGCTAGTTTGAGTTTATCTTAAAGAAATTATTGCAGTACAGAAAAGTTAGACAACCTGATCAAATAGCAGGACAAACAGTGATGATACCAAGGGTGAAATTTTCAAGAGTTCCTTTCTCACTACACTCAGTGGGAGAGAAGTTAAATAAACATCAAATGCTTTCTGAATAATTCCACACAGTGAGAAACCACCCACTGTTTTCACTGAGACTAGAATCTGAACCCAAAATCTATACTCTGTTGACTGAAACATGTACATATCTTTTCTTTGTTTACAATTCCCACCACCAATGCCCCTGCAAAAGGATGCAAAGTCAAAGTAAGAACAACAAGAGTAAACACTAGACTGTTTTCCCACACTGACCTGAAAGGCATGAAAGCAACATAAGCTTGAAGAACAACGCAAATACTACCAGTTTTCCTGGAAAAGTATTGTTGTGTTTTCTGGAATAAGAAACAACTATAAAGCAGCTTATTCCGCAATGCATAATCCAGTGAATTTCCAAGAGCAGGATAGAGAGTTCAAATCATATTCTGTTATCACAACTCCTAGATGTCCATTATATCTTTATCCAAACAAGATCTGTAGTGAGTACAGCAACTCAAGTAATGTTGCAGTCTCCCAAAATATGAACTGAATGATTTAATTTATAGTTACCCACATTTCTTCCCTGTATATCAAGAAAATCTCCTTAGCACATGAAATGCTTTTTACATTAAAACCACTAAAAAAACCCCCATATAGTAAAACTGAGTACCCACCAGTTTTGGGGCACCATTGATGACATCTTTGATTTTGAGATATTTTTCCCACGCTTCAAGTTTCTCAGGTGGTCTAACCTGACCAGTGTTCATGTCAGCATTTCTTGTAAGAAAAAACATAATTGTCCCTGATCCCTTACCTACACTGACGTCAGAGGAAGTTTGCATGCAGAAGATGACAAAGTGTTCAGGATACACTAAAGGAAAAAAAATTTAAGAAATTTCATGGTCAGGGTCAGCTGATCTGTGAAATCCTGACTCAGCAGCAACTTAACAAAAAAGCAGGCCCCTATTGGGTGAGAAGAGGGAGCGGATCCCAGAGCTGGTCAGCTGGAGAGGTCAGCGGCAGGCCTGCAGGAAAGGTCAAGGGCCTGGCAGCCAGTGCCTGGGCCCTGTGCCCAGCAAGGGCAGGCAGGGATGGCCAGCGGGGCACCAGCAGGGTAATCCTCTTGCCTGCCCTGCACTTGTCACTCCACAGCCCTCAGAAGGACCCCAGCAGTGAGATAGGGCTTACTGTCCACTGATGGCAGCTCCTCCACGCTAAGACTTTGTGGAGACCAGCTTAAATGCAGCAAGCCTTCTCATAAGCAGACATCCAAAGAAGAAAGGGG
>NW_020799097.1:106511297-106528970 GCF_003259725.1 Athene cunicularia | reverse complement strand
GGGGGGGGGGGGGGGGGAAAGGTCAGACATCCCACTGCTTATATAAAAGATAATGGTGAGCAAGTATATACACTTTATTGAGTCTTAATGGATCTCCCTGCACTTCCTTCAGCATGTGCCATGCCATCTACTGGCTACTCCTCAGCTTGAGATGGTCTGAACTGAGCAGTCTGGCAGCACCTGCTGTTTCTAGATGGGCCATGAGCTAGACATGTAGATAACCTAACCATCAAAAGCTGAAAAAAGCCAATAGTTAGAGAAAGAGAAGAACAGACGCACTTCTAAAGATTTTTTTTTTTTTAATTATAAGTACAGGAAAATTATTTTATCAGGCAAATAAGACATATTTTTTCCTCTGGAAAAAATATCTCTGAATTATTTCATCTATTGGTTAAAAAGGCTTCTGGCCCTGCCCAGACTGACAAGGCACATTAGGATGGCTTCCTATCAGATTCAACTTTTCCTGCATTGCATAGGACACTTCAACAGCTGCCCTGACAAGCTATAAATAATTAACATAATCCACATTGTGCAAGCAACCGGGCAAAAGATTACAAAATCCATTTATGCAATTGAGACATGTTACGTTGGGACACGCAGAATACACCTCTTTCACTTTTTATACATAAGATGGAAAAACAGACATAGCATAAGCTAAATTGCATTTAAAATATGGAACTCTTAAGCTGGAAAATAAAACATTTTTAAAAATACTCATTAAGATTCTCTCATACAGCATTGCTAATGCTGAACTTCAACACAAAAAAGACAGCACAAAAATAGTTGTTTATTCTATTTATTCCATTGTAAAAGCTGAAAGGCATCTGAAATCTGGTAATCAAGATAAACAATGCATTTAACCTTGGTTTTCTTTCCTCCTTTCAATTTATGATCTGGCAAGAAGATGACAGTTTTCCTGTAGGCCTCTGATTTTTAAAAAGTCTTCACAAATCGTTCCAGCACATCGTTTTTGATATATTGATAATGCAAACTTCTGCAAATGTTCTCCACAATGCAGAAAGTTTCCAAACGATTATGACTGACTAATTACAACTACTCAATCATCATAAAATCGATAGCTTTAATTTCCTTGCCTGGAGAAGGCAAACTCTTATCACCATTGCTTGGTGAGACATTATAATCCTCTTCACTGACTACCAACGGAAAAAAAAAAAGATCAAATTCAGCATTTTATTTCTAGCCTTTCCATATAAAGGATGTCTCAAGATCACTGCACACTCCAGAATTATTAAACTGCTCAGCTGTTTATCGCACACCTCACACACCATTTAAATAAGCATCTCTGAGTTACAATAGTGAGACAGAATGGAGAGCTGGTTGACAAGTTATGGCAATGCATTGGAACTCAGGAGAAAACCCATACTTGGAAAACCACAGGCAAACAATATTCTCAGAAAATATGACAATGTTCTGATGAAAATGTACCAAGTGAGTGATGATGTAAAAAAGAGGTTTAGAGCCTTTTTCCACTGAGATGTCAGAGGATGCTTATTTGATGTCATAGTCTGTATATTACAAGTCTTCTCTCAGATAGCATGGCGTTCAGCCTGGGCTGAGCAGTTCCACAAGGAGGAAGCTGATCTTACAGGGCTCTTGGAGCCAGTCTCACACTCTGCTGAGTTGAATATACCCAAGTTCAACAGGGGACTGCCTGTACAAATACACCCACAGACTAAGTCCAGCAGGGATCACACACAGCCAGACATCTCATCTATCGTTATGACTACATATTTTGAGTTTCGCGTCCAACTCCACAGAACTTAGAGGTGCAAGAAGGGAAAGGCTGAAACAGATGGATCTTAAAGTTTCCTTCTTGTAAGACTAAAAGCTGAAGGAAATAAGGAATGATTTCTCCATAATCATTGTCTTAGGACCATGACTCTTACCCCTTCCAGCTGAGAGTTTCTACTCAGAATCTCTATTACCTTTGATTCATCCAGGACTGGGACTTCAGAAGCTCCTTTGAAGTTACCAAATAGAATAATCATAAATATGCTTTAGCAGTGATTCCCCAGAGAATTTCATTGAATGGATCCCACTACAATATCTATCCCTAAGTCTTGTTGATCTCCACTGATTATTATGAATTCCTGAAAATCCAGATTGATTCAGGACACATGCCATGTATTTCAGTCTCTCCACACCACATCTGCTACTTGCTAGCCTACAGAATCACACTCCACAGCAGATCACTGATGCCTCAAATTCTAACCATGCTGTCAGAAGAAGATTGATTACCTTTCTGATCTAGGCTGTTTGTATGGAAAGGTGATGGCATATTTCTCTTCCTTAAATTTGTCCCCTGCTCAGTTTTCTACTTCTGCTCTGCAGCTTACTGACTCAAGGTTGGCTTACTGCTCCTTTCATACAGCCTGACACATTGCTTGAATGCCTCCATTTCATTTCCTTCTCCTTGGCTGTGTTTCATAAGGACCATGATAAAATGCGGGGAAAAAAAAAAAAAAAAAAAAAAAAAAGCAATGTCCTCCCTGGCAGTGTTCAAGGCCAGGTTGGACAGGGCTTTGAGCAACCTGGTCTAGTGAAAGGTGTCCTTGCCCATGGCAGGGGGTTGGAACTGAATGATCTTTAATGTCCCTTCCAACCCAAACCATTCTATGAGTCTATGACTTTTTCAAAACCTGTGCTCATTAAGGGGTTGTGGGGTTTTTGTGCTGGTGCATCTCATTGTTCACACTTCATGAACAGAAATTTCCTTTCCATTTCAGTTACTGCTGGGGATCCTTACAGCAGTTTAACAGAAGCTAAAACCTGCCCAGACTGACTAAAACCACATTGTGAGCAAGTGTACCTCAGGCATTCAAGCCTGTTATGGATATACAAGAAGTATACATGTTTCTAAACCCAAGATGGACTGCAGAAGCAGCTCTTTGATCAGCACATTTAAATAACAAGTAGACACCTGAGTATCAATATCTAAGTAATCAGATATATACATTATCTTATTCAGACATCTGATTCTGCTGTTTTCCCTCCCTCCTGTTCCTATGACACTGAGCTGTCTTCAGTGAATGTTTCATGACTACATTCACCAGAATTACCTTTCAATCTTTTATTGTCAGCTGATTCCTCTTCCATGGAGGAAATCAAACCTAAGTACATACTTCATAACAGTTTTACTCCATTTTGAAATAAGAAGTGCCTCTAATACGGCCAGGATTTTGTCAGATTCTCTGCACTTTTTTTCATCAGCTGGTAACTTCAGTCCCAATAACTCCCTAGTTCCAAAAAAAATATAACCAGCTTCTTCCATTTGGTGCAAAGTGGACCTGTACCACGTTATCTGTTCACCACTTCACCATTTCCCGTCCTCTGATTAATTTACTGTTTTCTTCTTGTGATTCTTATTCTTCAACATCCAGAACTGGTTTAAGCCCTCCTTTGTGTCTGTGCTTTTCTCCCTAACCAGTTGAAGTCTTTCTGTTGCCACCCTCACAGTACTTTTTCCCATAACAAAACAAGTCAGAACCCTCAGTCATCTGACACAGCTAAGCATTTGCCATCTAGACCTCTATGCTCAGCTTGGAAGATTTACCTGAACACTTCCACCCTAATTTTGAGCCCTGTAGTATTTCCTAAGCAGCTTAGGAACCCAGGAAACTGGCTGAGAGCACAATCATCAGGATGAAGAACCCACAGGTATGTTCATCGGGCAGAATAACACTCCAGGCCCCATTAGGACAACGTCTTGAAACATTACTCTCCTTGACTTCCTTGAGGGTGAAGGCAGTGGGCCTCCATCCTTGGCTACATAGTGCTCCTCTTCATCTCCCTTCTTATTTCTGACCTCAGTGGAGAGGAGACTTGGTTGCACAAAAGGTCACCATCTGCCAAGTGGGATGGTCAGTGGCTGGCTCCTTGGTGTGGAGCAGTGGGTTCTCCTCCTTACATCAGTGTTGGTGCATTCTAGGATCAAGCCAGATGGCTTCCTCCAGCTTAAGCATCTTGCAGATGAAAGCCATGTATTCCCACTTTTGCAATTTGGTCACCACCTACAGTAGCTGTTGTAGATCATTTAGCAACTGACTTGTTTTGCCTTGAGGGGTACCTCTGACCTCTCATCCTTTAACAAAACTATCAGAACTACATTCCCAACAAGTCAGGATCAGAACTGAGGTGGAGAGCTCCAGAGGCAAAGATAGAAGCAGAAACAGGAATAGAGACAGAATGCCTAGTTTTCCCTCTGGAGAAGTAGAAAATAGGCACCTGCTGTCCTCTCTCACCTGAGGAAGTCAGATGGTCTCTGTCAAATAAAAATTATTAACTTTGGTTTCCTTGACACCCTAGACCCTATTAGTAGCCTAAAGAAAAAAAAGAAAAAAAAAAAAGAAAGCCTGCAGTCCAGAACAGATTACTATTTCTATTTGTTAGAAATAAAAAGTTTGATGACAGCAAGCTTTTTAGGCATAAAGCAGCAGCAGACCCTAAATGAGGTTCTTCCTTTTTACACAAGTTTGGCTTCATGAACTCCGTGCCTGAGATCCTTGCCCTGCTAGACAGGAAACCTCAAAATGAAGCATCCATACCTGCTTTGCCTAGCCTCTGTAACTTTTCCAGTATGCATACAATTCTTGGAGAAGAGCTATTTAGACCTAGCTGTGATTTCTCTAGCCCTAGACAATTTACGTAAAGAACTCCTTTACCAGTTACAGCTTCCCCTTCTGTCCCACCCCATATGACATGATGCATCAGTTAAACCAGTGCTGTGGGTGTCCCAAGAGCACAGCAACTTCTTGTTTGAATTCTTGGACAACTCCTTTCTGTGTCTCTCTTGGGCATCATTTAACTCTGCCACACCTATTTCCACCTCCTTCAAACAAGGGCCCCATCCTGTTGAGGAGTAAGGCAGCACCTACATGAAAGCATGGACTTTATTTAAACTAATTAAGTGATACCAGAACAATAGGATAGTGAGGGGGGCAGAACCTGTCCCATTGCTTGATTAATAATGATCAGTTACCAATATTACAAAATCTTCAGGCACATTAAATAATGCCAGGCTAAATATTTCCTGGTCAAGCAAATATTAGTATTGACCAAATCCTGAAATGAAAGCTATGCTTTACTCGTGGCAAACCCTCCACAACCAACTACACTTTGTTGTAACTAACATGTGTGGTATGTGGAGTGTGAGGATGGCCCAAGTCCAATATTGACGGAGAGGTAGAGTCTCAATGAGCCAAGCTAGCTACCTTGCTGCTTGAAAGCAGGGGACTGAAGTGTCACCTCATCATCCACTGGAATGGAGCAAGAAATACTCCAGAGCCTAACTGGACATGCAAAGAGAAACTAACATTTGAAAATACCACATCCTTCTTTCAAAGTAAGTTATGCATCCCACAATGACAAAACCTAGCTGAGAAACCAACATGGCAAAGGAACTGTGAAGTCAGACACAGTATATTAGACATGCCACAGACCAATCCTTCAAAGAGTATACCAGAAACAAAGCAAAAAAGATTTATGCTCTGACTCATTCATATTGTAGGATGCCTCAAATGACTCAATGGTACACTGTCAGTGATGTCATTCTGGAAAGTTTATACAAGTGTTTATAATTACCCAGGAACTGTTTATAAATTAGCAAACCAAAGGAGATGTCCCATTCACAATATAATCCTGTTGTATCCTCCTAGTGTGGCTCTGAAGTTAATAGAATATGAACAGTAAACTTAAAACCATGTAACAAACTCAATTTACCTGTCAGGTACAGACCAGAAATTATACCTTACAGATGAAAAAGTATATACAAAAATGTCGACACTTTGCCAAAGAAAGTGTTGCAAGAGTAATAGGGCACAAAAGTCGCCAAAAAGAACTGCAAAATAACAGAGAAATAAAATGTTTCTGTGTATTTCTTGTGTTACATTCAAGATGTTGCTGATGCACATAAGACAAGCCCAGCAGTGACTTCAAAACTATACATGTACAAAGCTGTAGAAGTGCATCATGACAGAGGAAGCATCTTATCATAGCACTATAAAGTGTAGTTTTGGTCAACTGAACTGCTTAATAAAAAAACCCTAAAATCCCATGTACAGAAACTCCTTTCTACAAGCCATCAATTATTATTTTCATATGGGTTTTTGTAGGATATACATCCCCAAGAGAACTATAAACTTGACCCTATGTATTCCATACCTTTCCAATTACGTTCACAAAGTCAATTATTTAAGGCTTAGAATCAAAATTATAATCCAAATCAGAAATTTTACATCTTCAATGTGCATATTAATGATTTCAGAAGTGCCTTAGGAAATATCAGAATTCCTTTAAGTCTACCCAGTGTTTAAGACTGATTTGATTGAATCTATGCTTTAAAAACTTGAACAGGTATATCCATTCATTTTTGCACAGTGCTAGTACTGGGGCCGCATACTATTATTTTTCCATGTAATAACTTCATGTTGCTATGTTACCAAGAGCTAAAATAATCTAATGAACATTAATTAACATTTGCACAACACTGTGTAATGTGGTTACTTGCAGATTTACAGACAGGAAAAGCTGACACTAAGAGGAACTCTTCGATCATGTGAATCAGCAGTAGCTGGACAGGAAGAGAGACAATAAATCCACACTCCTATTTCTACAGTGTCTGGGTTAGGCCCTTTGTAAGTGACTAAACCATCCAACTAATTATATTATTTCAAAACATTGCTTCAAATTAATTTGTTTAAATTGATATTACAGCTTTCCACCCAATGCTGATGGGTTTGATCTTCATTTACTCTAGAATCTTGTAAGAAAAATCAGGGTTCCTTCTTAAATTGTTAGAAAGCAGAAACTGCAATACTGGCAGTGCTAAATTAAGGTTCCCATGATTTCACTTCCAGCTCCCACCTGCTTCTGTGGCAGAGTGGACAAGGAAGAAGAGTTTTTCAGGTCTACATATACAGAAATTTCCACCAGATTCTCCCAGCTGATCCAGCAACAGACCACAGGAGAAATCACTGATCTCTTGACTCTCCTTTTGCCTGCAAATTCCTCCTTTTTCCCAATAATTAGATTGTCCACATGGTTACCCGAGGTCATCTAGAACTTTTGTTTACAGCTCTACCTTCTCACATATCAGTAAGCTTCAGAATTTTTAGAGCAGAACATCAGCTGTCAACTTCAGAGCCCACCTCAGAGCAGAACCTGGCACACCCGAACACAGGAAAAAGTGAGTCCCCGGTCTCACCCTACCCCACATGCTTTTGAGAGACAAAATTTCTTCCTCCTGAAGTAAACATGGCCATCCAGAAAGAACGGTCCTGCAGAGACAAATCCAGTCCATATATCAGTTCAAACACTCCCATCATGTATAAGGATCACGGCCAGATGTGTTTGCACCTCTTTTGAAGTTTTAATTTTGGAAAATTAAAAGTCCATTCAGTCACAAAATTGCAAAAGCTTGGTGTCCTTCAAGGACATGAAACTGAGCAGTTAATGAAGATTGCTCTAGGGATTACCAATTGCACAAACTTTGTAGAACCTTATTTGTTGTTTTATCTTGCCAATTTGATTACACAATAGTTGGAAAGTGGTGCTGACTAAATTTCTCCTGCAGTTTGATGGGCCAGTGCTAACTTGCCTCTGGTTCAAATCCAAACCAGAATAAAGTGAAAACTAAAGCATTTGTAAAAATCAGTATCTTGTGCTTAAATAAACTGCTAATGTTTCTCTTAAATTTAAGTAACTATTTCCTAGGTGGTATTTTACTAATTCCTCTAAGGTAACCAGAGGCCTTATCAGTTACTCTGAATCTACTGCACTTAAATCTTACCTTTTATTTCTTCAGCCTTCAGCAATTTTGCCTCTCAAAGTTAATTTTAAATAGACAATATATCCAACCCAGAGTTATCTTAATTGATTTATGTCAGTTAAGAATCTGAAAAGGTTTGCCGCTGCCTGGAAGAGATGTATATTTATTTTACTGCTCCTTCTAGATTAATATCCATGGTTACCAGTGATGGAGTTTTCCTGTGTATTCAGTTTAATGCTGATAAAATCAGCAAGATTATGCAGTTAGCAAGATACTATCTAAGATTTTGATTAAATTTTAACATTCAGAAGTTCTGCATAAAGATTTATGCTGCTGGGTTGGACAGTTAATACAAATTAGTCTTAGCAGTTAGGCTCAAAATTCACTCTCTGTATGGCCGTAAATTAGACACCCTGAAGTTCGCTAATTCTGGTAATGTTATAGTCAGTAAGGCACTCTCATTTATTCTAGAATTAGTGCCATGAGATTTTGTGCCTAAAGTGCAGTCTACAGATGACACTTGATTCCCTAGTGCTATCAAAGACAATTACAAGTAGCATCAAGCCAGTAATGATGATTTTACAGGTAACGGTGTCCAATTCTATTTCCAGCTCAGATAATCAAATATCCTGTGAAGATGTGTTTACAATCACTTGGTGAGACCACAGTAAACTGAAGCAATTCAAACTAGTTCTGCTTTTTCCCCACTTCCATTACTAAAGAATGTCATGAGATGTCCATTATCATGAGATCTTTTTAGATTACAAATGCACCACTTGCAATAAATAATTGATCCTAACACTTTAATAAGTCACATGAAAGCACTTATTACTACCTGACTAGCTTCTTCTTGTGTTTAACCGCAGTAGAAGCAAACTACTCCCATGGCCTCTGATTGACTGGCACACCTCAGAAAGCCTAACGTCACTGTTAGGAGGTCATTTTTAGAGATGTGTGTATGCTTTCCCATTGCAATCACAAAAGAGCAAACATTGACTGATTTAAGTAACCTGTTTTGAGTATGTGAAGAATTATCACGACCTTGATCCATCCTTGTGTAGCAAAAGTCTAGATGACCTATCAGTTGCAACTTGCAACACCTTTCCAGACTCTTCACCACTTAGGGTAAATGGCGCAACCCTGAGCAAAGCCAATGCACTTTGGAACATTCACCAAGTATTTCACTGTTCCCATAGTACACGGCTGGCCTAAGGATTATTCATAAGAGGAACACCCATTTCATTAATTGTCTTTGCAAATGGTAGAAATAGAAAATGCCAGAACTAGAGCTTTTTAAGCATGGTCCAAAAGGTCAAGATTTTGTCCAAACACAGTGAGAACCTACAAGACATATTCTGATGAAACACAGCGACCTTACCTATAGTTACAGCAGTCATATTTGCCCTATCTTATCCCTTCAGGGAAGAGTTTGTTAGGAACAGCACTATAATCTAGCCCCTCCCTAGGTTAGTATTCCTTATAACACTTAATTTAACCACATCTGGGGAAATATGCATATGCTTTCCTTTTTTGCAAAGAATTATGTATGTTTCTCATGTCAGTAATGAGGGGACAGGGGAGAAAAAGCCACACAATGACTTCCAGAAGAGGATGAAAGTGATATTGAATATTTTCCTAGTTCAGGCTGCCGTCGGTTGTTTCATGAAGGAAGTGTATTCAACCATGCAGAGCTTTTCAGATCTTCTCATCACAACGTCTTTCAAGTTCAAGTGGCAGACCTAGAATTTTCTGGAAACACTAATCTATCATTGAGACAAGCACTCCCTGAAAAATGGCTTGTCATATTCTTCTGAAGACAGAATCTGTCAAAATGTAGAAGCTGAGGGAAGCAGTACGTATGAGTGCTTAATGCTGGCTAAACGCTGCATGAACTAACTCATGAGCCATTTAATCTCCTGTCTCCAAAGGCAACCATGCTGCCTTTTAAAAGCCATTTTTTGTTCTACTCTGTGCTTCTCCTTTTATTATTTTTGCAACATCAAAACATGTGCAAGCTTATCTTCATCACTGCCACATTACAATTTTCTTCTCCAAGGCACCTAGACCCCGCATCCTTCCCAGCCACAGGACGTCAAGGAAGCACTTCCCTGCAGTCTGTCACCCATTAGGCAGGTTGCACTCCCTGCAAAGACAACTACTTGCAACACTCTGGCAGTTGCCTTCCAAACACAATTTCTCCTGAATGCCAAGTTACTTTTTCCATAAACTAAGCATTCAGTTAAGCCCAAGGCAAGGACATATCTCTGGTGATTATCTATGTGATGCAGTGAACTTCCCTGGCCCATATCCACTGCAGTGGCAGTGCTAATGCTTTTTAGCCAGTGGAAATCAGCAGATCACATCCATGAAAGACTTTTCCTGACAAAATCTGCTGTGGACAGCTAACACAAGAGGCCTGGTTTCTACCCCACATGTTGCTGCATCAGCAGAGCCAAGGGAGAGGGAGCTAGTGTGCCTCATTTGAGACTGTATCACAAAAACAAGATCATACCTTGGATTTACACTACACTGGTGTGACCTCTTTTCAGGTCCTCTTGCTAGCTGTCTCAAAGAACGTAAATGTAGAGTGTACAGGCTACACTCTCCACTTGCCCTAAAAAGTTACCCTTCCAACTTGTTAAGGTAGCACTTTTGCCCCATAAATCAAAGATCTTAGGAGTGTCCTGAAGTTCCGGGATAGTCTGCTGTTCCAGACACCTCTTCCCCCTTCAATTTAAGCAGCTCAGGTGAGTCAGACAACAGAATTGCTAACAATGTTGTGGACTTGCTTTTCTGTTTAAATAAGCCAGTCAAGAAAGTTTGTTCCTCATATTTCCCAACATTAGTTCAGCCCATTCATAACTTTTCCAGACAGATATGTCCAGCTGCATCTTTAACTCTGAAATTTAATCAGGCAATTACGTAAAAAATACCTGCAGTGACACTCATGACATGCAACTCCTCAGACACGACAGAATTTTTAGAAGACAGTAGCAATAGTAGCTGGATACTTTGACCTAGAAGGATGTAGAAAAAGAACTAAACTGAGCAGATTGCCAAAAGACCTGCTAATTAACGTCCTCCAGGACCAGTCTATCAGTAGGATGTAGTTTGAAGCAATTAAGCATAGGAGATTTTTATAACTACTGTTTCATTTTCTAACCACTTTGCTCTGGCTGCACACATATTGAACCTTGGGGATCAGTTTGCACTGTGTTACTTACACCAGCTTATCAAAGATATAGAATATAACTGCTTTTCTATAGGCAGCTGGAGCATGACATTAATATTAATAAGTCACTAATTCAGATTTTAATGAGCAACACTGAGCTCTGCAAGATCATCCACGGAAGTTGTGCCTGTGCAATGTATCAGGCAGGTTTCCCCCAGATGAACTTAGAAAGCAAAGGTTAAAAAAGGTTTTCATCTAACGTTACAAAGGAGCATAGCTATCAGGGCTCTTTACTCACTGAGCAATCTGCTTTACAATACTGCTAATTCCCCCAGAAATCAAGAAAAAACTTTACTAATGATCTTTATAGGTTGCAGGCTGGGCTTTTATCTTCCATGGACACTTTGCAATTCAAGCAATACAACTGCAGTTGTTCTCTTTCTCAAAGGGAAACTAATAGCCTATTTTACTTAGCTCCTAAAGACACCTACTTTCTAACTGTCCTTTGATAGCAGTGAAAGGCATATGCTGAATAAGAAAGGAAAAGTTACACTGCAGGCGGATTAATTCAGTGAAATCAGAAGTGCCTTTTGCAGACTGCAAAAATCAACTTGCATTAGGAAATCTCTAATATGCCAGCCTAAGTATCTATGTGGTCTGTTCTTTTGAACTTCCTGCATTCGCCAGCAGCTGCCAGAATGATGCTTGCCCACCAAGCAGGAGGTGGCCAGCCGTCTTGACCAGGACTGCCAAATTTCTGACAGTGCTGTGGCAGGTACTTCAGGCATTGAGGGCATGGTAGGACCAGCTGCAGAGGAAGAGGCTTTGCTTCTGCTTGCAGGGAGCTTAAGCCACAGACACAGCAGCCCAGGCCTGCTTGCTGCAGGGCAACAGCTAGCCTTGGAGTTACAGAGAACATCAGTCCCCTGCATCTGTCTCAGACCCCTTTGTGTAGACTCAAGCGCTTGAACCTGAATCTCCCTTAAAGGTCACACCAAGTAGGCTGCCAGCAGGACAGAAAGCCCCCAGGACCTACACCCTGAGTACAGAGAGGGCATGTACCACCTCATACTGCTCAGCCCCATCCCTCTTAAAGACCAGGGCATGAGACACCCACCTCCTTACAGGGGGCTGCTCTGTGCAGGAGGAACAGAGACCCCACTGATGGGGCCAGATCCTAATCCTAATCACTACCAGGAGTGCAGACTGGGAGTTCTCCCAAGGAGGAGTTTCCTGTAGCAGGGTGATGGCTCATGCTGGGAGAAAGCCAGTAGGAACCACTGGCTTGGCTTCTCCAGCAAGCACCGCCTCCAGCAGCCCCTCTAAAGCACTGCTCACAGGGAGTTCCAGTGCAGAGGGGACAGAGGGCTGCAGAGCTCCAGGTGATGTTCACTCCGACCGCAGGGCTGCCACCCTCACTCTATTCCCAGATCAGATGGCTATAAACCCCGGCCCTGCCTGCAGGTGGGCCATGTTGCCCAGAGTGCTACTGAGGGGCCTAAACACAGGGCCCAGCCCCGGGCAGGAGTACTGATCTACTGCTGTGCCACTCAAAATACACCACAGAGTTTTGTTTGCTTTTAAATGAGAGTGGGCAAGCACATTCACGCACACATTCGGACATCAAACACCTCCCCAGAGGAGGAAGGGGACTCCAGCCGGCCAGAATCAGGCAGCCACTTTGCTTACCCATCAGCAGGAGGAGACTGCCAGGCCTATGGTGGCCCACAGCACTCAGCCAGCCCAGGAGCTTCAGAGGCTGCCAGAAGGCAAACGGCAGAGCATGGCCTGAGCTCAGGCCCGTCAGGCTGCCCAGACCCCAGCAGGGGCCATCAAAACAGAGCTAGCTTGCTGTTCCCTCCAGCTTCTCCTCCCCCATGAGGGGCCACACCTTTTTCCACCAAAATGCTGCAGTACCTGAGGAGCTGCAATAACAGCAGCCAACACCACACCAGCCTTTTCTCCCTTTCCTCTGCATTTATTAACTATATACAGGCACAGTCAATTTGTGACTAACACAGCCTACCTGTGCCAGGGCCCATGTGCTGTCACAGAGTACCACTGAAGATAAAAAGCCTTATTTAGCCTCCTCTTTCCCTGTCATTCTCTTCTATTTTTTTTAATACCAACATGAGTATTTTGCCAGCTGCAATTCCAGCAGTTTTTCACTCAGGCGCACACTAACGCGCTTGCTTTGTTGTGCTCTGCTGTCCTTGTCATTGCTCAGCAGCCCTGTCTCAAAGGATCAGGAAAAGGATCTCTGATCCCTTCTTACCTTCTCCTTGGATTGAAGGAAATATACTTTTATGCTAAGACTTGTGAAGACAGTCATTGAGCCTGCTAGACTGGGAATGAGGGAAAGGGCAGACATTAAACCCCAACTACTCCATAAGTCCCCAAGAGGCATTGAATTCTGATGGGAGTCGTAGCCAGAGAAAGAAATTTTCCTGTGGCAGAAATGTATCAGTCCTCTATTTTCCTTATAAAGAATTGCCTCTCTCTCTCTCACCATTTATTCCACCCATTTAAACACACATTCTTGCAGTGAGTTCTGTACTCCTCTCCACCTGACAGCTCAATTTGGAAGCACTCATCTGACCCTACAAACTTCTGGGTAAATACCACACTCCTGTCATAAACTGGGTTAGCAGCTTTAGGCAAAGTACAGCAATTGCAAAAAAGCCATCACTGCCACAGAGGTTATTAACTCTTCCCTGCAAAAAGAAGGGAACCTATGTAAACTGTCGTTATGACGGTGCATCATTGCAATGCGTTATCCATATCATGGTAGCATCAGTAAGTTCCAATAAAGTCATAAGCTCCTCCATTCAACAAGTACATAGCCTCAGCCCTAGATGCCTGAAATTTAAGTAGGTAAGACAGACAAAGAGTGTGGAAATGAGGCATAAGAAATTATTTTCCCAAGGTCACTCAAGAGGTCTGTGGCAAGCTGAAGTACAAAACTCTACATCTAGCTGTTATCCACAGAGGGCTCATTCTCTCATGTCCCAGTCAGTACATCTGAAATGGTTTTTGCCTCCTGCCTTCCTCCTCCTTAATGTTACTTCATTTCTGAGGTTTAGTTCCTGGGCCATGCCACATTTGGCAGACACTGCCTAAACGTCACAGCCTTAGGAGCTGTTATGTTATTATAGTTGCCCATTTTAATAATGGTCCGTGTCTCTCTCTTCCCTATTTCCCTTGTCATGTTCTCCACCTGGTGTTTCCAAATTGATTTTACAGGTTGCAGTCCTATTCAAACCCAGGGCCTGAGATACAGGTACTGGGAGTTGGGTGAAGTAAGGAAGATAGTGCTGCATCATAGATGTGTCCTCAACTGTCCCCACACACACACAAAAAAAAAAGGCTCTTTAAAAAGCCTGCAAAGTCCAGAGTAAGTAATGTCAAGAGTTTCCCAGACCTACTACTTTTGAAAGCATAAGAGTTTATCCTCTAGACTGTAGTAGCAAAATCAGCTATAAAATGGGAAATGACTGTGTCCTGTCCAGCCTTGGGGTAATCTTTAAATACATTTTATGAATCAGTGATACAGACGGTGACAGTTTTTATTAATGTACTATTCCCCAGTGCTAAAATGCTACCAAGATGTTAAGCAGTGTCCACGTTTGATTGTCAGATATGGTTCAGATCTGATAGTATCCATTGTGGCTGCACTCAACAATGATGCTACAAAGCTCACATGTCAGAAACATTCCCATTTTAAAAAATCATTGCCTCTCTATTTGTTTCCAAGTTGTCAAATAACATCACTGGATGAGCCCTTCTGAGTAAGAGGGAAGTTTCTACACATCAGACTCGTGAAACTTCCAGAGGAATGCTGGGATTCAGTGATCTTCTTTGATCTCTAGGACACCAGCTCACAAGCCAGCTCACACAGCCTCTTAGGGGCAGGTGTTTGTTAATGCTTATGCCTCAGTAACCCAGTTTATAGCTTCACCATACTCTGGGATAAGGAAATGTTCTGCCAGTAGACAGCCATCTTGAGATTCAAATCAGGTTAATATAAACTGCAAATGAATGTATGTATAGCATACAAAAAAGATAATGTAGAGACAAATACTTACAAAAGATACAGGTGAAGAAATTAAAGGGGAAAAAAGGTATAATGTATTTGCACCAAAGTTGAATTCTTAAAACACCTTTCCCTCATCAGATCTGAACTATTGGAATGTTTCCATTACACATATACAAAGTAAATAACATGTGAGGGGATCTTGACAGATTAAATTCATTTCCTTCACTTACCTACCTTTCTCAATAAGCCTTATATATTTCATATTCATTTAGAAGATAGCCTTGATATTTTCTAACTAACCAAGAATGTGAGAGAACATTTTTTTTTGCATCAGCAACAGCCAAAATCAGGACCCTGCTCTCTCTTGGGGTGTGCATTTGAAATGCTAGAGTTTCAACCCCAAGCCCCAAATTCAGGTTGACATATGGGTGATTCCCACAGCCCTTCACAAAGGGGGGTGAGTTTACCTTTAAGCTTCCCTCCAGGGTGCTGCTGGCCTTGCAGGGAGAGCCATGAGGTAAAGGAGCCCCAGGTGTCTGCATTAAGTAAACAAGGGGCAGGTGTCCCACTTAGGGATAAAAGCTGGGACCACTTGCAGGCAGGGGCAGTGTCTGTTTGTGAGGTGGATGCCCTGTGCAGAGTTCCCTGTTGGGGTAGGACCTCCTGCCTCCCTGGAACTGGGCTCCAGTCAGGTCTGGCCTTTGTAAATGTGGGCTGTGTAGAGATGCAGTATGTGGCTTCTTTGGTCTTATGTGTTTGGCTTGTTGACTCAGTTGTCTCCTGTCCTTTCTATGGAAAACTGCATTTCACCATTTATTCCACCCATTGTTGGTTGTGAGGTGTCATTGTTGGGGTCAGTGGGATTGATGTTGATTATGTATAATCTGACTGACTTGTTTGTACCCCCAGTGCTCATCCATGTGCTGACTCTTTTGTATCAAATACAATTTGGTTATTGGTTCATCTTTATGCTGCCTGTGTCCTTTATGCTAGGCCTAATAATTGGCAAAACAGCATTTCAGTTCAAAGCCTCTCATCACTGAGCTTATTTGATATTAAATTGTCCTTAAAAACATGTATGTTACAAGCATGTAAGGAAAACTAAGTCATCAAGCTCATAACTGGTTCTTGCTCAGTACTGGACACAAAAATAATAACCGTTTGGAAGCAGCTGACCCTTCAGCATCTATACTCTAAAGATTCAGTGCCATCAACATGCTCATAGGTCTTCATTATATTAGGCAGATATTTCAGGCTCAAATTTTCTCTGCTCCTATTTCTGAAAAGCTACAACACCTTAATATGTCACATTGGCAGCTTCTCCTGAAAGAAGCAAAAAGATGAGCCACTTCTTACGATGAGGTGACATGAAAGAGTTCTGCATATATCTAGGCCCATGGAATCCATTAATTATCTTGATATGTTAAAATACTGTGGGGGTTTTTTTTTTTTCAGGGATGCTTTTCAGTTTCTCTGTATAGAGCAAATTACATGATAAAAGTCTTACTCGAATTCAGAGAATTCACGCAGCTTTGGGATTAGATTAATTTTTACTTCAATTCTCTGCTATGCTGCACTCAGTCATTGTAACTTTTAGGACTATTTTCAGTACTACTTATGTCACCTAAGTCTCCCACGATATATATGTGCAGAGGAGAGGGAAGTAATTAGGATGATAGATGCTGCCAAACTGATTCCATAGTATCTGTCTTGTGCTGTCCAAAGCCACAAAGTGATAAGAGTTGTCAGGCAATATGTAATGTAAGACAAGGGAGGATTAAATTTACATCAGGCTCAGAGAAAGAGATTGGCTATGCACCATCCAATCACTTAACTATTTCTAGTTGCTGTCAGCTTCCGTAAATGAAAATGTGGCAACATATGCCACAAGTCCCTGGTAGTGAGAGGTACTCCAATAAGGGACAGACATCTTTGGCTACTGCAGGTGATTGACACTAGTTACTCAGTGTATTTTCCCTAAACTTCATAATTATATCACCATCTAATACAGAATACGTCTAAATAATCCAATCTACAGGCAGGTCATAAATCCTGGGTAACTGGAAAAGATTTCACCTATGTTAGGTGAAAAGGAGTTACAGTGTTATCCCATCAGGGCAACATGCTCTGAGAGAGTTAGACACTTTTTTGAGTAAGGTTAGCAGAACTCCCTATTTTTAAACCTTCCTAGCACTTTCTGTTGCAGAGCACCTATTTCAGTTGCTTATGCATTTGTCAGCCAAACCTGCTAGGCTGCAGTTTTCCATACTAGGTGAAAAACTATTAGCCTTAGTCCCCCATTATTTAGAAAATGTTCAATCAAAATTATCCATCCGTTTCTAAGAACAAGGCTAAGGGTTGATTTTGATGTTAAAAAATGACAGTGTTGACAGTTGTTTTCTTGGGGTGTGCATTTGAAATGCTAGAGTTTCAACCCCAAGCCCCAAATTCAGGTTGACATATGGGTGATTCCCACAGCCCTTCACAAAGGGGGGTAAGTTTACCTTTAAGCTTCCCTCCAGGGTGCTGCTGGCCTTGCAGGGAGAGCCATGAGGTAAAGGAGCCCCAGGTGTCTGCATTAAGTAAACAAGGGGCAGGTGTCCCACTTAGGGATAAAAGCTGGGACCACTTGCAGGCAGGGGCAGTGTCTGTTTGTGAGGTGGATGCCCTGTGCAGAGT
>NW_020799097.1:106501161-106511247 GCF_003259725.1 Athene cunicularia | reverse complement strand
AAAAAAAAAAACCAAACAGGCTGACTGATGGTATGCATGAGTGTGAAAACAAACTTGTCACATTGAAGGTATTGTTGCCACTCACTCAGGAGTCACACTAAGCCACAGTGACTTTTTTCCGTCTCCCACTGTTAAAACATGGGAGAATTCACCTGGGTCAGCCACTGGTATTCAAACCTTGCCGTACTTTAAGTATTGCACAACCAACCAGCTCTGTAGGACAGTGTGGTTCATGTACTGGCAGTAGTAGCTCTTGCTTTATTTACACAGAGCAAATCTGTTGCTCGTTGCAGTGGGAAGTTTTAAGAAAGGACAAACACAGGATTATCACTTAGAAATTATTGGCTTCTTTCTCTGTGCTCAGAGCCTTGTCCGAGGCCACCCACACAGACGTAGCTGGGATTAGCCGGGGTTAGCTGGGGTTGCATGCAGGAGTCCTTGGCTCCCAACCCCATGCTCAGTTACCTGACCTCTCTGGCAGATCTGCTGGATACAGAGGCTATACTGTTGCAGATTTTCCTCATCTGGCACCAGGGGCATCCCCCAAGATGACCAACAGCAAGAGAAGTCCCTACATACTTTGATCCCTTCCTCTAATTATAACTAGATAATGAATCTACAGCCCAGCCACCTGCATACTGGGAAAGGTTCAGGGCAGACCCATTAAGGTCAGCACGTTTGTCCCAAACAGTTCCTGAAGAAGAGGGTACACCACCATGCTCAGTGCTTCGTTTGTTCGCTAGTCAGTGGAGGTGACAAGCAAAGCTTTGACATCTCAGATATTAATAAGCAAAGTGAATGTTCTTCTCAATCCCACAAGATGGCAGGAGATGCTCAAAAATTCACCCTTGGTCAGCTGGAAGGGCTTTGCAAGCTTTTGTAGTTCTCCTCTGACAGCTCTTGCTCTGTGAGGAGTTAAATAAAACCATATTTTTTAATAAGACAGGAGAAGCCTGGCAAAGGCATATCAGCGAGTGCTCATGGATCTCTTAGGAGCAGTGGGATGTTATGTCAGTGACTCGACAGCTCTGACAGACCCATGTGGGGGAGTGTTTCATGTGGGAACTATCTCCAGAATTTGCTTTCTTGTAAGCAGAAAAAAAAAAGAGAATGAGCAAACTAAAAGTGGACAGAGGAAACTGCAACTAGCTTGTATAATTTTTTTTTATTTTTAATATCAGAGCTTGCAGACATTCTGCCTGCAGCATTCCTTACATTACTCACAGCATGAAGACATGAGAAAGCCACGAAATTTCAGACAGTTTTTCAAGAAAGGTAAATTTTTACTCCCTTTAGTTTACAGCTGACTTCTCCCCCCATTAAAGCACTTTATTTTTCCCAAGAACCTAAATAAATTTAAGTTCCTGCACCATATCATATTCTACCCTTAGGTTGATAATAATCCAAAATTATCCAGAATGACTGAATTCCGTCCTAATTAATAGCCCTGTGAATGAGTCTGGTACTTCATGAAAAAAATATAAAGGAAAGGTCACTGAAAATTGAATGAAGTATCTACAGTGATATCTCTGATGCAGGAAGCACTGAAGATAATCTTTGTGTGATCAGCTTCAGAAGGGAAAAGAAATACCCAGATGAATTCAATCACCCCAAAATCAGCTATCCCTATAAGTGAGTTTTCCTGTGACTACACAGAGTAACCATTTGGAGGTCAAAACAGCACAATTTGACTGATGAAGGAGACTGAGCCCTGACGTGTTTCAGGTTAGATGAAGCTCTTTGCCTGCAGAGGTGCCAGCCAGGCAGTGTGATGGGAACACTGGTCCTGTAGAGCTGAGGCAGAGGTCTACCATTTCTCTTGACTCAGAGATGTAAGCAATGGTGCTACAAGATGTTAAAAAGAAAATGTTTATGCTCAGAGGGTAGTATCTGACTGCCATTAAGTCTGCACTATGGACCTGAATCTATGAACATGAAGCAAGAGGTCCTAAAATCACATTGTTTATCCCTGATACATCAAGTCTTCCGCTTCATGCCTTCTCCTCCAAGTACTTTTACAGGGCTAAAGCTTCTGGCAGGCACCATATGCCACTTCATGTATTGCTTCAACCTCCTAAATTAAAGTATGTTTTTTAATTACATACACTTTAATATTTATGGATTTTTTTTTCTACGCTGCATCTGGAATATATTTAGGTACTTTATTTCTCTAATCTCTGCTGTGCTACTTCAGCAGATATATTTTTGTATCTGATTTGTACTGACTAGGATATGGGTTTTTTCATGGAATTTCCAAAAATAGTTAATACTGTGGCATTGACTGTCTTCTGTCCCCTTGTGGCCAGAAACCAGACTGAACTCAGTCTACAGATTTAAGAGATCATTTGCCTTGAGTAAGAAGGAACAGCTTATTTTGCTCAAGAAGGAAGCTCTTACATATCATACTAGTTCCTAGAAAGCCTTAGATTTAACTGTTATGGAAGTAATTTTCATCTCCAAAATTCGGATTCCCTTTCTGAATATCCTGAAAACTGGTCATATTCGTGTCTGAACTCCGGGTTCTGCTATTAACCATTTGCAAGCAAAATCTGGATCCAGGTCTGAACTCCAAATAACTTTGGTGGTTAAATCACTACAGATGCATGAGCAAATTCAGAAATAATGGTTATATTTCACAGATTCTCATTCACAGTGAAACACACACAAAGCCTGGGGCTACACATGTGCAAAGCTTTGCACAAAGGATGGTAACTACCCGTTATGCAGAGAACAGAACAACCTTAGATTCTGTCCCAAAGTCTTTAAATCCGGAGCTGAAATGCCTATCAATTTAGCTCAGACAAGTGCAGTTAAGTCTTTTCATCAGGTGGTTAACCCTGTACATTCAATTAACATTTTCTAAATTTTAAGTTGAGCAGCAGCTATAACAGATACACTAAGCATGAAGGTTTGTGGAAAATGAGGCCCTCCTCAGCGAAGTGAGAAGCACGGAGAGATGCACAGCTGGGAAGCACCATGGACTGTGAAATGGGACCCTCATGCCGCTCTAGCAGAAAAGGAACTGCCCAGAGCTGAGGAGCCAGAGTGAAAGGAGTTGCACAGTAGAGCACCAAGAACAGAAATGAAGGGGACTGGATGTAAGACTACAGAGAGGGCACAGACTTGTGGAGTTTTGATTTATAATCTGGACTCACTTGACAAACCTTCCTCTCTTCCTTTGTTTTATGCCTTCTGTGTTTTTAATTACCTCTGAGTAGGAAGACAGTTTTCAGAAGCAAGCCCATCTCACAAGGTGGACGTATCATACATACAGAGGCTTCCTCGCTCCTGATGCATTTCCCGAAAGCTGCTTCTGGCAGTCTTGACACTAATCCGTTTCAGTGATAGGGTTTCATGAAGCACCAAACATACTCTTGGCAGGAAAACTGTTTGTGCATCTGGATGTAATAAGGAGCTAGACTCTAGCTGATGTGGTGGCTCAGCACAGTGAGCCACCAGGCACAGGATGGTCATTTTTTTCCTGCTGCCCTAGTTCAAATCACAGCAGCACATTGGAAGCTGGTTGTGGTGCGAGCCTCTCGGTAAAAACATCCAGACCACAGAAAGGGAAGTAAAGGAAGGTCACTGGGAGTCAACTGAACAGCTGGTTTCTGGCTAGATGACTCTGAAGAGTGTGACAGTATCTCCCACCAGCAGGAGTAGGCAAGACTCCCCTCAACAAGAAGGGAGCAAGCAGGGAAGCATCCCGGTCCCAGAGGGTAAGGAAGGAAGAAGGTGAGAAGGTGAGGAAGGAATCCCCTAGGGGTGAGGAAGAAATCCCCTAGGGGTGGGGAAGATGTGGGCCCAGCTGGGATTGCTAACAAAGAGAAGGTTGGTGCAGCATCACAATGGCACTCCAGTGGGGCTCTGTGCACTGCTATGCTTCCTTGGAGGCTTTTAGTTTTTCATCTTTATCACTAAAGAAAGCTCCAGCATTGCATCAGATGGGCTGCTGCTGTTTCCCTGCAGGAACTGTTAACACAAAGGTGGCACTGGTGTAATGCAAGCTCTCCCTGCCAGCAGCACGTGCTTAGAGGGACGGTCCTATGTAGGGTATAGCTGGTCTCTGGCACTGCTGAGCAGCAGAAGATGGCAGGATTTTAGTAGGGAAGTAAGGACTTTTGGCACTATGCTGAAACAAACTGGGCCCAAACCAGCTCACACCAGCTTCCAGGATCCCAGCTGCAACATTTACCCTTCTCTTCAGCCCTGCACAATGCAAGGCATATCCTCCTGACTCCGTGTCTTCACTGCACACACAGGAATAAAGGAGAGCAAAAATGATACTGCAGTTAAAAGTCATGCTGAAGAAGAGCAAGGTCCCTTTCCTACAGCTGAATTGGCCTTGCAGGGCTCACAGATGTGGTGGTGGGGTTTTTGGTTTTGTTTGTTTGTTTGTTTGTTTTAAAAACAAAAACAAAAGAAGAAAAGAAAATCACAGTAAAACCTTCATTTAAATGTTATTTAAGTATATCTGATTATTAGGATACATGCAAGAAACAGATGTGCAGAACAAAGAAGTGCCATTTTTATGGAGTGGTTCTTCAGTGTTTGAACCACACTAGATTACATTTGTAGTGTGAACTCCTCAGCTACACAGTGTAAGACTTATAATAGTTTAGAGCATATGGCCAAATCTTTCTGCCAGTGAAGCCATGTGCCTCTATCAAACTCAGCACAAGGTGGCAATATACCAAAATAAATGGGATATGAATACCTTGTTGTCCTACACTTTGCAGATATCCCACACTTCACCCTACATTAGATTTACTTCTCTCTCTCTGCTGTTGCTCAAGCAAGGGGTTACTTCTCCCTGACTTTTATGTCCCGGGAGGCAAGTTCAGGGAGCACAAATCAGTGTAAGTTGTTTATCAGGCAGAAGAAGAGCCTGTACCGTTGTCAAGTCCCTGAATCCCTCATGTTAGTATTTTTCTCTGACACTCTGTCCCATATTTGGGCTTTGGATAAGCTGACAGGAATGTAGTTTCTATTTAAAGTTACACTGTCTGTTACTTTTATAATAAGTAATAAATGCAGGATTTGAAGAACAAGCACCAGGAAAAAAACAGTTGGACGATTTATACATTGAGTCACCTCTAATAAAACACCATTTAGAAAAAAAAAAAAAAAAAAAAAAAAAAGCTATTCTTATGCACTTCCTCATAATCTTCCCAAAAAACTTCCCTTGGCCTGAAATTTCCTGTGTTTGGTCTCTACCCAAATGCGAATATTTAGATTCCTGCCAATTGTTTTCAGTCAGTTTTCAATTAAATGAGGATGAAAAATAGACATTCCTTCCTATTCCTAGGACCAGGGCTATATTTTCCCATAGCTACACTGAAGCAATCCGAACACTGAAACCTAATTTCAGATGAAAAAAGTTATCAACAGGGTACAAGGCCTTTGAGAGTCTGGGGAATCCTTTTTAAGTTTTACAAATGCATTTTTACCAAGGAAATGACTGTTACACTTGTGCCTCCTTCCACATATGTGCTGCATGTGTATATTCAGTCATAGATAATTAGTTATTGTTGAAAGCAAATGTATTCCTCCTCAGCCCCATTACCCTTCCTGAACATGCTCTTTGATAAAAGAGAAAACTCAATTCTGTTATCTCAATTTTTGCAGAAGGTTTTCAAAAGTACTTAAGAGTAAGTAAATGTTTGACTCTCGGTGATTTTCAGCCATCACTCATGTACCTCTTCAGTGCCCTTACCCACATTCAAAATTCCAATTGAAGCTGATATTAATGTTGAGGAATAAGCCAGAAAGGATCCAGTAGGGCATTCAGGTTGCAGACAGTGTTGAGAATAGGCAGTGAACTAAATGCAGCAGATGTAGAAAATTCTGCAACATTATGTTGGAAACCCAACATATCACTCTTGCAATTTCTTTGCAGAGACAAAACCCACCTGAACCACCGCTTGTCTGAATTAAGGCTAATGTTTGCTCTCTTTAAGCCTTGATTTAAAACACTGGCAGGTGACCTTCCTTCATATTGACTAATACAATTACCCCTCCACTTCCCACTTTCCCAGCCAGTGAAGCACAACACTGCTCCTCAGAATTTATTAAATACTTAGATCACCCAGTAGGAGTATTTGTGCACTCAAGTGCTACTCAGTGCAACTAAGCATGACAGATTCAGCATGCTGCCTGTAAACAAGTTTTTCAAAATCTAAAGCCAGATGAAAAAAGATCAACCCAATTAAAACATTTTGCTTATAATTCATGAGCCTTCCCTCACTGTTTATAATCCAGACACTGCAGTTCTAGAGATGACATGAGGAAGATATCAATTATTGACAAATAAAACAGATTCACTGCTTCTTATCATTGAAAAAAAGTAAAGAAACCTAAAGACAACCGTCAAAACTTTCAGGTCCTTAGCCATGGCTTAAGGTTATTACTTAGCAACTACTCCTGCTGCCCTCTCTCATCCTGAATAACACCTTTTTCTCCATTAGTACCACTAATTTTAGTAATACCATTCCTGCAGGAAAGCCATAGTCAAGTTAAAAATGCCTGTCTTTTCAGATAGATTTCCCCTAAGCATGTGCAGAGCAAAAGGAAAGTAAAGGTGTCAGGATCCAACCTCAGAAATAAGGAAAGTGAGTTCTAACAAGAATGAACTCTCAGGGGAGAAAGAAAAACCAGAGAGTGCAGAAGGATTGAACAAAGGAGATAAAGGCAGGAGAGGAGAATTTATCTTACACAAACAGAATTTGTGTTGGCCCATGCGTCCATGACACAAGCACTAATAAGGCTGCCCGTTCACAGAGGCCTCAGATAAACATACAGATGGTCATTTAAATCACCACAATGGAGTATGTGTATTACGTGAGCCAGTGTTTTCACTTGGAGAGGGTAGATCGGAAAAGACACAGGGCTGGAGATGATGAAGATAACAGGCCAGGATTATTGGACTTTTCCTATGCCTCAGCCTTCATAAGTTCTTCTATGAAAATGCTTGTAAAGAGCTGGACTATAAAAATTCCAGACTTTACTGTTGGCATAACTGATCTCAGATATGTCACCACAGAAGGAGACAGAGGAGTATTCATGTAAGACATACAAATCTTGGAGAGGAACCAAGTGTAATATATAATCTTTCCTTCCCAGAAAAACATTCATGGTGGTTTTGGAATAGATTTAGATTTTTAAAACCTGTTCTCCGACCTGCAGCACATTTCAGACAAAAAGCTCTCAGGTTCACAACAAAGAACATTGGAATTTGATAGTGTGAATTGTGTGAATTGTAAAGTGAATTTGATGATTATTCATCGAGTTTTGAAATAATAATTCCTCAATGATACTTTCATATTTCACAGAAAGGGGACTGAGGAACTTCCTCTTTAAAAGACTCTTCAAAGGATTTGAAATTTTTAAAAAAACAGAGACCAAATTCACAGCTGGCACAAGTGGGCACTGCCCCGTCTGAGTGTGTGATCTGGGGCTTACAGAAATATTTTTGCTCCGGTTGAGGTGTCTACCCACACTGTATAATTATTACAGTACCACTGCAAGAATTTTTAGAAGCCTGGCTTTTATTTATGCACCATGCTGTATGCTTTTTTAAAAAAATATATTGCTGTTAGTTGTTGTTGTTGGCATTTTACCCCTGGGGGTGTCTGGGAAAACCTGGTTTCCTTTTCTAGTAATTTCTTCCTTCGCAGCTTCTTCACATTCCTCTTCAATTTCCTTCACAAATGCTGATCTTCAGTCCTCCTGACACTACTTTTTCAGCACCCTGTTGTCTCTCTTGTCTTTCTTCTCTAGGGAGTACAAGTTCTTAGCTTCTCCCCTTCAAAGCTGTTGCTGCACCAGCAGTAACCGTATGATACACCTAGAGGCCACAACTGACATTACAGCCATCACACAGCGTCGGACACAGATAGTCGGTCCCCTTTTATGCCTCTTCTGCTATTGTTTTACACTGTCAGCATCTACCCTGTAAGCAGTTGGGACATGTGGCTCAAACTGATTGCTATGGGCTTGATCTGTGGTGTCTTGACTGAACATCAAAGAGAGACTCACACTGGGTTCAGCAGGCTGCACATCAGATCCTAAGACACCATCAGAATCCTCCATCAGGGTGTTGGAAAACCAGCTGAAGGAAAGCAAAATAATTTTTCCTGTGGAAATTAAACGCTGTACCCAAGCTGCTTACAAAATTAGTGCTATAAGCATGCAGAACAGGGAATTGCTTGTCTAAACACTGTGTGTGTCTGTGTGTGTGAGCAAATGAGCAAGAGACATCCTGTGGGCCTTTTAGAGCTGGTTACATTTAGCTGCTTTGTGGCTGGTGCCAAATGTTTAGTAGCTGTGACTCACTGACTGACTAGCTGTCTTAATGCCTTGCTTCATTGTCCTTTTCTCTTTATGAAGGTTTCCCCTCACCCCCATCCGAGATGTCAAGAACAGTGATTCCAGATGTAAGCAAAAACTTTTCCATCACAGTGCAATTACAGGACCTGCAGGCGTGCCTCGAATGAAGCTTACAAATTAAGTGGATGCCGTTAGACTGCTGAACACCTTGAGAGCAACGCTCATGGATGAAAGTGAATGCTCAAGGCAGTCTGCCTTGTTATATGGCCTTCAGGTGAATGAAAGATTAGTCTGTAAGATATTTTGAGACGTGCCTTTTCAGAGCTCAGGAAGCAAATCTGAGTTCCTTGTGAAACAGGCAGAGGCACGTGGGATTTTGGGGGTACTTGTGAATACAGAGGAAAAGGAGACAGGGTTATCCTGAAGAAATTTGATCAGAACACACACCAGTCCCTGCCCAGATTTAAAGGAACAAAATCCAGTAGCTATTGGAGAGGAACAATACATTGATGACTGCATTCTCAAAAGAGCTCAATCAGAGACAACAGCCATCCTTCTCCTCTGAATCAGCATGTGCTACCAAGGAGATATGATCATAGGTCTCAGGACACATGACCTAAGGCTCCAGCTCTACAGTGCTTGCAAAGGGGTAACACTCTCACCCGGGTGAGCTGATACTCCTCAGCTCTTGTGCAGAGATGTCCAACACTTCACAGCACTAAGTTCCCCATCTGAGGATATTAGGAGGCTGGCTAGGGAACCCACTCTAGGAATGCTCGGTGCCAGAGAGGTGGTAGCAGACCCTCGGCAGGGATTAAACCAGCAACATTTAGAGCCGTGGATGCTCAAGGAGTAGAACAGCAGTATTTAGTGCTGTGGATATTCAAGGCTTTTGAGTTCATCCATCTCCGTTTGACTGTCCCTAGGCTGGAAATTGCTAATTACCTTTCCCCGGCAGGAGCAGTTCAGCTCCTCTCGGGCAGAGGAGTGAGAATTGGCCGTAATTATAGGAGGAGCACACAGAACACTCTCCCTGGTAGTGGAGGGACTGAGCTGCAGCCAACATTTAAAGGCTGATTAGTATAACTGCTTGCAGTCAGTATTTACAGTCACTTCTCAATTGCCCTTACCCTGGGAAAAATGAGATGCTGTCAGCGAAAACTTAAGAAAAGGAACAATAGAAATCAAATTATCTGTTTTCTTTTGATATTAAATCAATCATAATTTAAACAATTACATTAACAATAAGATTTTTTCCTAGCCCTCCAGTGCTCCTTTTGAATTTTCCCCACAACCCATGGTTTGGAAAATTTGTTTTCAGAACGAGTGAACTGTACATGCATTCAATAATGGCTTGAACAGGGGTGAGGGGCATTCTTACTAAAAAGAGCTGTGTGAATATTTTAAGTTATCGAGTAGGAGGGGTGGTAACAAGAACAATAGAAGAACAAAATTATTGCTATTTTGTCTCTTCCAGACCTCAATGCTGTCATACATTTGCCCTTTCCCCTGAAGCGGGGTTTGTCTCCATGATGAGCTTCTGGGGAGCTGTCTGAGCTAACACAATTATTGTGTCAAACTCTTATCTCAGGGACCGAATAATGGAACCAGGCTTTGACAGACTGTCTCCTCTGATTGTTAATGAACTGTTTATTGAGATTAGCACCCGTGTTCTTTTAGCTGGGTCTGGTGGAGGAGTGTGTTTAAAAAGCTCTAAGAGGGAAGAAAAGACAGGTAAGAAGCAGAAGGATTGGGGGG
>NW_020799097.1:106478414-106501111 GCF_003259725.1 Athene cunicularia | reverse complement strand
GGGGGGGGGGGGGGGGGGGGGAGGAAATAAAGTGTAAACAAAAAATGTAAGGAGGGATGGGAAAAGAGAGAAGGAATGTTTGGAAGGGAAGAGAACAATTTCAAAGAATAGAATTTGCAAGAACATTTCCATGGTGTACTATTTATAAAGACCTTTAAAGATTGACAAATACAGGAAAAAACGTGGACCCTTTATTCAAGTTAGCTTGAAGTGGTCACAAGCACGGTTGCACGGCTGATCCTGCAGTCTCTGCTTAGAAGCAGATCATTCAGGTCAAGAATAAACACGAGAGGGCAGCATCGCTCTAGATTTACGGTATGAGCTATTGAAGTGTTTGGGAAACTGCACATGGACAAACCCTTCATTGTGGGTCACCAGGCAATATATTGATGAAGGGAGTTTGCCGGCAGGTACCTCACTGGAGGAAATGTCTACATGGGAGGACGATAGAAGAATAAGGCTTTTTGAGTGCAGGGTAGAAAGCAATGTGAGTGTGGCACTTCAGCAGTGCTTTTGCCTTGCTTCAGTTCAACTGCTGAAGAAAGACTCCAAAACTCAGCATTAGGCACCATATATCTAAGGACAGAGACTTCCAGCAGTTCATTCAGTTACATTATATCTCAGCCAAAGATCATTATACTCTTATAAGAAAACTTATTTCAAAGATGCACAAATGATACACAAAGGGTGGTAAATACCCTGTCAAGTGTGCCATGTGGCCTCAGGACAGCATGTGGATGGCCACGCTCCCACTGAAACACATCAAGCCTGTCCATTGCACAAGTGCAGGGCACTCTTTTAATGACTTCTGAGACGTAATCAGCAGACCAGAATTGCTGATTCAGCTTCACCTCAAGGATCAGTGCTCTGCTCTAGTGTGTTTCAAATCAATTTATTTGGTTATATAAATATATGAGAACATCTTAAACCCTGGCAAAGATACAGTATCCTTGGTTATATCAGTGGAAACTAATGTAGTGACTTTTAACAGAGGACAAAATTTGGTCTGTTAACTTTTATTTTTTCTTCTCCAGCAGCAGTTATTAGAGGCAGTTGTGAATTAATGAACTGCTCTGGGCAGGGGTTCTCTCTGACATACGACTTTTTCAAGTTATGCAGTGTGCAAAATCACATGGCAGAGAAATTCCCACACACATAAAAAATAGCCATATCTATCAATTGTAACCTTGGCTCTGCTTCCTTTCTGCCACAATGTTATGCCTACTTCAGTGAAGAGAGAGTAATTCTCTTTACAATTGATGGTTCTGCTAGTACATTACTAAATCTGCAGAGCTGTACAGGATTTGCTGCACTGCACCCTTTTCAAATCAGGCTCACCATCCAGAGAGGAAGACGAGTGCCATTTCAAAAGAGGATAATGGTACATTGGTTCCAAGGGAGTTATTTTACTCAATCATTTTGCAATATAGGTGAATCACAGAAATCTTTTTCATTTCATAGACAGTGTTTTAATATCTCTGTTCTGTTCCCAAGGTATAGAATGAGAAAGCTGGGGTTTCATTTACTGAAGTTTGATGGTTAATATTTCACCATCCATGTAAATTAATTGTTTGATCTCTGTGGAAATTATCAATAAAATACCAATACTGAAAGAAGTAATCTTGGAGATGACTCTGTGGGAAGTCTGTGAATGAGAATACCAAATACACATAAACCTACAGAAACCACCAAACATCTGTTTGGACATGGACAGAATTCTAGAAATACAGAGATAAATGACTGCCTGACCTTTTTATTGAAGCAGACATTTCAAGTAACATTTTCTAATTGTAAAATTATTTTTGATACACTATTTCGTAACATGTAAAGTTGTATTGATTACACTTAGGATCTTCAGATAAATGTTGAAATGGAAGTGGTTTTGTTTTGGCAGTTTTTAAAATTTAATCTTAAAAATAACTTTTTTTCTTTCCATTATTTAATATCTATAGCTGTGCTAAAGTAAATGAACCATTGTTACTGGCATGTTATCATATAACTGAAGGATTGCATATGACTGAGGATAACTGAAATATGCTCTTTTAACACATTTTCAAAATAATACTGCCAGATGCTCTTTAGTACTGTATGAAACATCTTATCTTTTCTAGCCCAGTATGTAGGAGTGGCATTTGATGTTTTAAAAGCAAATTTCCATCAGTAGCCTCTTCATGTAATGAAAATTAAAAATATTGTGAAAGAAACACTAAGCCTTGAAATTTTCAAACAAAAAGGGGTCCAAAACAACACTAGCTTAGATTTTCTGCTTTATGGTATATTTTTTTTTGCTTTAAATATCCTGAATCAGAATGAAAAGTAACATTTCAGTGTCAAATTTCCCAGAAAACAGAAATTCCATGTCTTGACCAACTATAATTACCAAATGAATGAGTAATTCATTTTCTCCCAGGCCCTCAGTTTTGTCAGCACTAAATTTACACACAATAATTTTTTAAGGAGATATGGGAGGAAATGCATAAATGCCAAGAATGTTTGTTCAGGGAAATGACACACCATCCTTTTCCCAACATCTGGTTATTCATGAAGGGCTGACAAATCTTCTTTTAGACTTATTAAGCATGAAGTTATCTATTCTGAGGGGATCTGTGATAAAAGCAATTTTTTTACAGTAGGGAAGTTGGAGCTGAAGCCTAGTACAGACAGAGAAAAGAGACTGGAAGAAGGAGAGCTGCTTCTGTTGGTCCGTGGCTTGGGAGCATTAGCTGTCCTCCTCTCCAGATCTCTATTTTTAGATGACCCCCAGTGCATTAGATCAAATGTATAAATTGAATGAGGTCAAACCATCTCTGTCTGTGAATATGCAGCTCCCAGAGGTGTGGCGATGCCTGTGGAATTCAGCTGGCTGGTATTAACCTGAACCTTGTGAAAATCAGACTACAATGTCAGTCTTTCTATTAAACAAGGGCCTGATAACCTTTTGATAATTTGAAGTTAAATTCTATTTTAATTTATATTGATGTGGATGTAGAGATGTTGTCCAGTAAAGGGTATTTTTGCTTTTACATTGTCTTCCTTACTGTATTAGTAGCTCACTGCCATCATAAAATGTCTTTGCAGGAAAAAGATTATCATCCCTGAAAACAGTAGAAAGTCCATCATTTCTACTTTTGTAGCAGTTTGATGTTATTCTAACCGGTGTCATCAGAAATTTTATATAATGGAGCATACTTCTGTAGATGTAGGTGTGTATTTATAAATACACACACACACAATTGAGAATACAACACTTACTAATTAATTATCCAGGTAACAGAGGAAGTAAGTACACTTCAGCAGACCACAGAAGCCACCCACAGTAAGTTCCCTTTTGCAAAGTATGAGTACTGAATGACTTGAACATCACGTGTCATTTGTTTAGCCCTTGTACTGAGAAGGGAATTTCACCTCAAAACTGTGAACTGGCAGCCCCGAGCCCTGCAAGATTTATGTGCGGCTGCTGGTGGTGTTGTGTCACTTGGTAATGTAGGACTGTGTCTGTGGAGGGAATACCATGCAGTGTGGAGGCGAGCTAAGGAATTAAATGGGATGGGATTTGCATTAGAGCTTCACCAGAGTTAATCAGCTTTGTCTCTGAAATCTGGCTGCAACTTGCTGTATGGCTTCCTGCTCTGGTCAACAGAAACTCTAAGACTCCAACATATAAAAATGCCTTCAAGAAATACAAGAGGAAAGGAAGCAATTATTCCAGTTCAGCTAGATAAGTGCCTAAGGGATCAAGTCCCCATCTAAAAAGTGTATTGGCATTCTCTGCCTCATGACACAGATTCCGCAATGAAGAAAACCCACATATAGAATGAGGTCAAAAAGTTAGCTGTGAGTGTATTGTCTGGGCTTTAAATTTAACCTTGCCTTATGTCTAAACCCAGATGACTGAAGCATTCTGCTAAGTCTTTGTTGCTTGTGATTACATATATTTTAAAATATGTGGAAAGCTCTGTGGCTCCTTCTCTTGCAATGGAACTGGGGATTCAGTTCAGCGAGTGTATGGGCTGATGGATACAAAGGTCACCAGTTACTTCTTGTGGCAAATTAATTTTACTGAGTATACCTCATTATTTATCCTGTATGCATCAAAAAGAACACCCAGCTTAGACTGCAGAGTTTCTGGATTCACATTCATAGAGAGATGAGAATTGCCAGACTGGACTAGCCCGGTGTCAGTCCACATAGTCCAGCAATCTGTCTTTGATAATAACTATCACTAGATACCATAAAGGAAAAAAAGCCTCTACTGAGCAATAACCCCAGTCATTAAAGAGTTTTACCCCAATCAGAGTGAAGTTGGTGCCCAAAGCATGAGGTCTTTTCCAAATATTTGCTAATCCGGCTGGAACATTATCAATGTAAATGTCTGATTCTTTCCAGATCTTGCTTGCTTCTTCAGAGAAACCATGTGGAATAAAAGAGCAGTTAGATGAAGGAGAAGACAGAAATTTCCAAAATGTGGGATATAAACAAAGAAGGTTTGGGGCAGAATGAAAAATAAACAGAGAGAGCGTCTGGAGGGGAGGAGGGAATGAAAGAAAAATTCTGTCCTTTAAAAATAACACAGGCTTCGTTTATAGCTCGCAAACCACTGAGGCTTACCTTACAGGGAATAGTTTATGACTCATACCCTGTTTTGGAAGTCCAGCAGAGATCAGCAATATGTCAAACCAAAATTCAGCTATCTCTGCAAATGTGCTGATCAAAGTTCTGCCCAAGACAGAGCAGCAGACACTCTGGATTATGTCGACTCAGTGAAGTCAGAGGTGACCATGGAGGATCTGCAAGCCTAGATCCTCTGGCCCTAGTCCTGCAGAATATGACAGTACGAGGGCTTGACCTAGAAAAGGGCTGGGATTTTATCTGCTGTGTAGGTCAAGAGGGTGGAAGGAAAATCGCACTTCACTGATAGCATAAGGTTTGAAAGCTACAACTGCTCCAATGATAATAAGAATTCAGGACTAGCAAGATTTGTGCTTTCAAAGAACTAATACAGAAAAATGTCTCAACCTCTTGCCCATGAAAGCTGATAGATAAATCATTAGCATAATATACTTCAATATGGTTTTCAAATCAGTCCAATGGGAACACCCTGCTTTGGGAGACATGAATAACAACTACTTGCGCAGGGCCGTAGCACACAAGGCAAGATGGACAGTGACATGTTGTCATGGTTTGAGCTCAGAGGGCAACTGAGCACCACGCACCTTCAGGAATGGAAAGGAGAAAACAAAGCAAAAGGCTCAGGAATCGACATGAGGACAGGAGGGGTGTCTCACATATTATAGTCATGGAGAAAAGACAGGCTCGTTAGGAGAAGAAAAAGAACATCAACTTAATTCAGACACTAACAACAACAACAACACTTAAACAGTAGGACAGTGAGAAGCATTACCACATCTCGGAAACTCTCCCCACCCCTCCCTTCTTCCTTGGCTCAGCTCTGCTCCATATCTTTTACCTCTTTCCCCACAAAAGAGCAGGGGGCAGGGAGTGGGGGAGTGCAGTCAGTCCTACTGCTTCTAATTCCTCGGGGCAGGGGGCTCCTCACATTCTTCCCCTGCTCCGGCATGGGGTCCTTCTCACAGGAGGCAGTCTCCCATGAACTCTCTCTTACGTGAGCCCTTCCCAAGGGCCAAAGCATTTCCTCAGCTGCTCTGGTGTGGGTCCCTCTCATGTGTCAGCGCCAAACTACAACAGTGGGGGCTTCTTTCCACAGAGTCCCGACCTTCTTCGGTCACAGCCACATGCTTCAGTGTGGGGTCCTCCACAGGCTGCAGGCAAATCTCTGCTCCTCCAGTGACCTCCATGGGTGGCAGGGAGGTGGCCCTGCCCTCTCACCACGGGCTGCAGTGGGGTCTCTGCTCCAGCACTCCTCCCTGACTCCTCCTGTCTTCCACTGACCTCAGTATTTGCATAGGTGTCCCCCTCGCAACTTCTCCTCACAACTCCAACTCTTCCTCTGAGGCTCCCCTTCTTAAATACGTTATCACAGAGGTGCAGTCACCATTGCTAACTGGCTCAGCCTTGGCCAGAGGTGGACTTGGAGCCAGGGGAGCTCCAAGAAGCTTCTCACAGGGGCCATCACTGTAGCCCCCTCCCCTGCTACCAAGAACCCCAACACACGCAGAAACACAGCACACATGTAGAAGTCAAAAGAGTTTGCAGAATAAGGGAAGACTGAACTTTGAGAGCCATATCCTCAAATACAACAGAGCCCACTTTCTAGGGTTCCGGTACTGTGAGATCTTCTCACAAATGTGGACCCCACACATGATAAATAACCCTGTTTCCAGATATCCTGAAAAAGTTTAAGGGCATAGCTAATGACATTTTTAAAGACAATTTCTGTGCTGATAGATGGTAGCACTGACATTTTGCATTTATTATTTAAGATTGTTTTGCACTTGTAGAAACAGTGAGTGCATTTTGAAACTCTGATGGTAATTTGACATTCACAAATTTCTTGTCACCTGGCAGAGTCTGTTAAAATGTTACAAGCAATTATTTTAATCTTGTTGAAGATTAATCATACTTTAAAACATCGGTTCTGGAAATAAATTCTAAATGTTAATACTGATAAATTACAGTTACGAATGGATCATTATGTAGAGGAAACATTTAGTTTAATTGGAGTTGTTCCTGAGCCACTCTACATACATTATATGCTTCAAGAAGCTGAAAGCAAGTTCTGTCCTTCTGAAGAAAAAACTACTATCCCATCCTGGTTTTAGCCTCTATTGTAAAGGGACTAAGGGAAATCAGATCAGACTAGGTGCCTTGCTTGGATGTAAATTTTTAATCCAGCAGACAATTCCAACCCAACTCGGCAGAGCATTCACAGAGATTAAGTTTAGGCAAAGCCAGCCAATATAAAGATTTTACCAGGGCGTTCTGATCATGAAAAGAGACACTTTCAGGGATATCACAGAATCTGCAAAAGCCTGAGACTTGGTCATTAAGGGACGAGGTCTCTTCATGCAGGAGACAGAGCATTCAGGAATATCTCTATACAGATCTTTCTTGAAAGAGAAGCACATCACCGAAGGCTGCTAAAATGCACCTGTTAAGTCATTTTAACATTTCCTTCCCTTGCAATGCCTTGGTCCTGGCTCTATCCAAAGATAAAGTAGCTGTAAATGGGGCAAAAATGCTGGTAAGCACTCTTTCTCCAACAAAATTCTTTGGAGAAGTCCTCTGCTATGTTGGCAACCAAGATGGATGTGAAAAAGTAAAGCTGTGTAAAGCTGACACATAACTGGAACATCCTTAGACTAGGAAGATCTATTATTAACAGATAGTTCTTGCTGGAAACACAGTATAAAGTGAACCTAATATTCTGAAAGCCAAGCCTGAGATCTGTTTCACGTTGGTTTGAGCCTTGTTTTTCTGAGAACTTGAGCATCCTCAGCACCAGCATTGCTTGGGCTGGAGGGCTCCCGGACCACTTCAACAAGCCCAAAGCACCATGCAGAACTGGGCTTGTCTCTCTTCCCTGCCCTGCCCCGTGGCTCCTCTGCGCTGAGGCACATGCCTGAATCTCTATGTTTTTGCAGGAGTTCCCAGCATGCCACATGCAAAAACACACCAGGGAACCTTGTCCAAAGGGTCCACTTCTGCTACACAGCATGCATTAGCCATATATGAAGACAGCAGCCTACTGGGTAACAACTCTATCACTGTCTCTGAAAGCCAGGGTCTTTAGAGAAGACAAAGGTCTTTTAAAAATTCCTCTTGTATCTTCCACAGAAGTATCAAGCTAGCTTTCAAATGCCAGGATCTCCTAGACAAGGGTCCTCATTTCTTTACCAACTCCGGGGGCACTGCTATGCTCCCATGTATTGCATGCAGCATAGCTTCTGTTCCTCTAAAAGATGGAACTGTCTCCTTACAGTCCACCAGCTCCTCACCATTCCCTACCACCAGGGTGCCCAACAGGACAGGGCAGTGCTACTTCACCTGACTTTTGGATGGGGAAGCTTTTCTGCTAGAAGGTTGGCTAACAGCATGGACTATTTCTATCCAGGCAACCACATTACCCTGACAGTAAGAACGGACTTGGATTATGTTCAAGACCATGAATGGAGCCCAGGGTTCTGTGTCCCATACCTGACGAAATGGACTAAAAACTTGAACTATTTCAGGCTACCACATAACCCTGACATGTTAACAATTTGGGCTGTTACTGAGCTGGGTTATATTCAAATCCATGGAAGAAGGTAAAAGGTTTGGTGTTCCATTACTGGCGCCAAACATTCTGTTTTCTTACTTGGCTCCTTTCATTACCATGTTTTTCAAAGCTGTTAGAAAGCACCCGTTAGCACTTCATTCTGTACAGATAATCTAATAAAGGGACAAGTGATGTGGGAGGATGGAGAAGGTGGGTAGGAATTATTATCCAAATTAGGTGTTAAACTTTGGCTTCTGCCCCCATCTTGGGTGAGGGTTACAAGGATTAGAGTGGAGAGAGGGAAAGGAACTTCTGTTTCTAGAGCATGACTGTGAAAATAGACACACTGGTAACTATGAACAAAATGGAAAAAGTAAATACAGTCCATGAAGTAACACCATCGGGAAAACAAATGTTCTCAAAGAAAAATTTCAGAAACTGCACAATTCTCTGCAGTATGAAGCACTAAGAGCCAAGGTCTGTTTTTTTGGAAAAGTTCCTTTGCATCTGGATCCCCATCAGACTTGGAAGAAGGAAAGTCTAGGAGGGCTGTGGTTTGGAGTGCGCCGACGCTCTCATTGCATATTGTTCCATTTTCTTTGTAATAACAGCAGAAGTTTCATGTCTGACATAGTGAGTCTCCCCTCTTCTGTCTCACCTGAGATGTTTCTTGCCACAGTCCAGACGCTGAGGAACTGTAACAAAGCAAAAGCAGAAGCTGGATACTCAGATCACACACAGCACACATACTACTTTTGAAGATTTGCTGTAACATCAGGCATTGCTTGCCTCAAGCCCTGCTTTTGCACTTCATATATGAGAAAGAGCTTGACACAGATAGCAGCAGAATCTGGAAAACAAGATCAGTACATACTAGCTCAATTCAACTCCTGAGCAGAAAATATTGTGGTGTATTGTGATGACTTCATGTTCCAAACGTTGACACAACAGCTGTTAGTTATGTCAGACCATTGCACTGTGTAGCATCCACCTAAAAACTGTAAAGCCACTGTGGCGTATTTATGGACAAAACATTAAAGGGCGACTCCCCTTTTACGATCCATCTTGACCTGGGTGACAGTAATGCTGCTTTACAGCTTGGAACACCTGCAGATTTCCATAGTTAAAAAGTAATTGACAAACTGCATCTATCTTATGTGAATAAAGAATTTCTTTAAGTTTCTTTTGTCATTTTTCCTCCTCTTCTGAGGAGGTGTTCACATGAATTGAAGTCATAAGGCCTTTCTTGACACTGTCAGGAATAAACCCTAAATACAGCAGAAGGATATTACAAAACAGAACAAAATACATTTCAGTTACAAAGTCCCGAGAACACCATCGCCAACAGACTGCAGAACAATTTTTGGGTTTAAGGAGTGATACGTAATTTAAAAGTCATGCTCTTTGGGATTACAGGGGAAAAAATCTGCAGAGTTTATTGCCTTCCAGATTCTTAATTTTTTTTCAATCTGGTGGTAAACCAAACATTTTTATGCATTTTTCGACATGTCCAGTGCATCTGGCACCATGCAAAATCCTTGTTATTTGGGTCAGAAGAGCGTCCTCAAAAACAAGGCAACCCAGCAGACCTTCCAAGCTGGGCTGTGCCAGATCCTGTTTGCTCTGGTTCGGTGGAAGAGGCTGTTAAAGACAACCTACAGGAAGCCCGGCTCTGCACCAGGGCTGTGGCCTCTGCGGGGACCTGGGTTGCCTGGCTCAGCCTCCTCATCCTCTTCCTGACTGCTCAAGGTCACACCCAGGAATCCACTGCCCTCCACATGGGGCATGCCAAGAGACAGCAATCTTCACCAGCTCCCTATCGCTGCCCTTGGCCCTGGCCCCAGAACTGGCTGATACTCATTTGGCAATACACCCTGATTTCATGCCTCCCTGCTAGAACTCACAGTGGAGAGACAGAAAAGCAAATGGGCCATAAGAGCAAAACCTCTCTCTTCCCAAATTGTAAATCTGTGCATAAGAAGAGCTTCTGGTGCATTTGTACGAGTTTACTGCATGAATTGATTGGATGAACGGCTCTCATTTACTGCACACAAGAGATACATCTCTTAGCTGCATCTCCTCCTCTCCTCAGGTACAGATTATCACAAACAGAAAGGATTTAGATCCTTAGTGCCCTCCCACCAAGCCCTACCCTTCCTCCCAGCTTCCGTCTCCCTAGTTGCTTTTTTGTGTCACTGTAGCCTGAAAATAGAAGCCCTTGTCTCCTTCGGCTGGTAATTGTACCTCCTTTAAAGAGGAATCTCATTTTACAAAAGTTCAAGAACTGAAGAAAAGTTTATCCTGGTTAGCAAGTTTTTATCTTCAACGCTCTGACTCAAGGCAGTTGAAAATGAATATGGCACAAATGTATGATGGAAACTCTCCAGAGGCTTGAAAACTGTGTTTACAAAACATCCTACGTACTATGTGAATTCACTCTTTCTTTAAAATATAGCGGGTGGGATCCAAAGACCAGATACATTTACAAAGACAGAAGATGATAACTTTTGTGAAGATATCAGATGTGGAGCTGTAATTCTCACAAACTGGTTTTTGAATCAACTGTTTTGTCTCTCCAACATATGTTGCACATTGTCCTCACTCATTTGGGTAAAAGCATTTCCTTGAGTGACAAACCTGTAAATCCACTTAATAGGAGCCATATTGCCTCGGCTTTTCTTTGCTTTATCACAGATGTCACTATACCAGCCCACTTGGATGAGCAACTGGCTCATTTTAAGTGTGTACATTGTAAGATCCCAAGTGTACTTTAGAAGCTGTACTTAACCAACAGCACACTAAACCTGGGGAACAGCAGCTGTCAAAAACATCAAACCCAAACAAGCTCAGCCCAATTTTCTTGATGACAGAGACATAGATGTTGGAATACATTTGTATTTACATCGAATATTTATCACATACTAGAATGCCTCAGTTTGCAGAATACATAAGCATCATTCAGCACACATGATTTCTCTCACTGCCACTGTTGTACTGGCAGCCAGGCAGACCCCGACATACACTGCTACTTTTCCTCTCCAACACTCCTTAGCTGCTGCATTTATGTCATTTGTTATATGTATTTCTCATGCCACTGGAAAGCACCTCTGATTTCTCTCTCCAGAGGCAAGGCACAACCGTAACACCCCACAGATGTGAGCACTACAGGGGAACCGAAAGAGTTTGGGAACAGGCAGGTGAGGATGGTGGGAGACCACAAGCATGGAACACCCTTATTGTTCTGCCCACTACGACACCTGGAGCACTCCCACCAAATCCAGGTCGGGCTGCCCCACGCAGCCCATCAAGCACAGGAAGAGACGCTGTTCTGTGCCGCGGTGCAAACGTGGCCAACCTGCCCAAGAGAAAGCCCCGTGCGATGGGCTGATCAGTCCCTGCTGTATTCCTGAAAGGGACACACTGAAGCTAAAGAAGTGGATGGGGTGAAATCTTGTCCTAATTGTGTTAATAGGAGTATTGTCATTGTCTTCAGTGGAGCTAGGCTTTCTCTGTAGGGAACCTGCCAGAAAATCCCAATACCCATTTGTATTTTCCTATTTTGGGATGAAAATTAGGTACAGCACGTATTTCACCCACTGGTGTATGGCTGTCACCGTGGAAACCCTGTTCAATAGAGTGTGAAAACTTTTACAGTATTGGCTGGGTTCATAGAGTGCTAAGCACCATTTTTTTCCCCATTAACTTTATTAAGGGTACTATCATTCAAAAATTAGGCCACCCACGTATGTACAAATAGCTGTAATTATACACATAGCTGCTATGTATGTCTTCTGAAACAAATCCTGTACTGTATTTCTCAATTAAATTCCACTCTTCAAACATACCATGATGATATAACAAGAAGTTCTGTATTTTTCCAAGCATATACTAATTATGTTTTCCATTGCAACATCCTATGAGTAGATACTGCCCCATTTTGCAAATGGGGAAAGCAGGGTACACAGGAGTCGCAGACCTTGTCAAAACCATGCAGCCAAGTCCTGCCAGATTCGGGAATGGAATCCATGAGTCCTGACTTTAGTTCCTAGCTCTGATCACCAGACAACACTCCCTTCCTCTGAAATAGGCTATTTTGATTGAAAACAGATGGTGTACATTTTTGGCACAGTGTTTTAACTATATTAAAATGCTCTGAATGAATATGTGCTTATATCATACCTATATATATGTATACATGTATATACGTGCATACTACATCTATGCATACAGAAATAGGTATGAGTTAAGGACATATTAATTTACATATATCGTATGCAAATGTAATGGATATGCTGAAAGATACTTCAGTGCAGCTGGACAGCTGACATACCTAAACACATAAGCTGTATTCTTCGGTGGTATTGTAATTACACACTATGTATTCCCTCTAAGCAACAAACTTCATATTACTGATGGAGTATGCACTTTGATGTAATACACATATTAATGTTTTTTATCATTTCATGAGACATTTTAGTGTAGTTTGAGTAAGGGATGAATCACATCCTTTTCCATTAGCTCCAGAACCAATCTCCATCCTAACTGAACAATGCACTTAGTGGACACCGCCTTCATTTGTAGTGGGTTTTTTTTCTGCAACTGAATTGTTATGTCTTAAATACCATGCTTATCTTTTGAATTTGCTCTTTCTGTCATAAGATTTGCCCTTGCATTAAGCCTTTTCTAGACAGTTTGTTTCCAGATAAAGACTGGCAAATCCTCTCTTGGACTCACTGTCTGTCAGGATGAAGATCTTCACGCACATCATACCCTGGAGGAGATGACAAGGGCCAGTTTTTATCATCCAGTTCTTTGCCTGCTCACTTGCAGCCTTGAGTCAGGTAAAGATGGTGTGTCATATCAGCTGGCAAACAGCTCAGGAGATCTTCCCCATGGTTGGAAATCACCAGAACGGGCTTGTATCGCTTTCTGTCTCCTGTGCATCCCCTGCAAGAGTAGGAGGCTGGGCCTTGAAAGTTACTCACATGGGATACATCCTAGTTACAACCCCCTTTCCATAAACCCCTTTTCCACAACCCCTTCCCATTGACTGTATTTCCATCTCTTTTATTGGTCGACTGGATTTTCCCCTTCACTTACCGCAAAAGAGGTAAGGAAATAAACCTTCAAATCCACAGTTATGCAGGGGGAGCTGAAAACAGCTCATTCCCCACGGGTGCTAATCCTTTGTCTGCACGTTGGCCCCAGCTACCTCACGCCTTATATGCACAGAAAGTGAGCCAGAATTGGGGGCAAGATTAGAATTTGGGAATTCTATCCTTGCAGAAAGGGGAGCCTGAGCAAAACCATCTATTTCGGTTTGTGCTAATTCCTGCTGGACTGACCCATGAGTGCACAATAGAAAAAGGAAATATTGCTGATACTCACTGCTCTTCAGTCTTTTGGTTCTAAATCTGCAGAACTCGGGAATCAGGAAATGCCTGCAGAAAGGTTTTGAGGAGGTCACAGAAACAGAAGTATGCTACAGTGCTGCTTTATCTATGGATAAACAAAATATGGCCACTTTTTATAATGAAAAAAGAGCTTATTCTCTTTCAGAACTGTACCTGAAAACCCACAAGAAGTAACATTGGCATTTTCTGGTTTCACAAACAATGCTGTAATGTAATATTAAGACCTCCACAACTGTGCTTACAACATTAGCTAGCAGCTGTTAATCAGGAGAGAACCTTACCTCAGCTCTTATCTTGCATAGGATGGATTAGCATGTTTATATTTTCCTGTCTGTTTGTTATGCTACAAAACTAATATTTTGGCACAATCTATTCTTAGTAAAGATTTTTTTTATGCTAATTTCCTCTGTATCAAAAGATACAGTAAACATATGTACTCAGGATAGCTCTCTTGCAATTCAGTACACTGAGCTATTTTGCTCTAACTGCAAAATGTAATATAAATTTCCAAGTAGAAAAAGTGTTAAAAGAAAAGTCTGTTCTTGCAAACTATTATGTGGTAACCAGGCCTCTCTCATATCAATAAAAAGCTCTCCACAGTGACACCCTTACCCTTTCTCTGGCCACTTTCTGCCAGGTACGAATTGGAGAAATGCAAAATAGCCTTAAAAGCTTCATATCAGATCAGAGGAAATTCTCCCAGTACAGGCTAGGCAGAGACTGCCAAAGGCTTTGTTCCAGTTCCCTTTTAATAAGCCATTGCAAAGGGAGTGAGTTAATTTTTCAGGCTGCTGTATGGCATGAAGGCAACAGCCTGGACAAAATCTGCTGGATTCACCTCCTACAGCAGGCAGTGCTGGGATGATGAGGCTTCTTGAAGGCAACACAGCCTAAGCCGTTCTGGGCTGTTGGTTGTGTGCAGTGCTGGATCTTCTTCCACTGGTTTCTGCAGGATTCAGACTACACTCTTGCCATTTAAAGTGCAAGTGGACTCTCTGCTAATAAGTTACCTTGTGTTTTTCAGGAATACTGAATAGAGTCCAGAGACTAAAGAAAAATCATAAGGAGAACTAACACATAATATATACCCAAGCAGAAACCTGTTTTCTCTACAGCACTTTTTCCCTTCTGTGATGCTCTGAAGAGTTTTTTCATGTTCCCTCATTATCTCCCTATCTTTACCAGTCAGAATAGATACCCTATGATAAACATGTGCAGGAAACTAAGCCCCAGAACAGCTCTGTGATTAGCCTGAGACTACTTGGTGAACTGGCTGGAGATGGGAAGACTGCCCAGCTCTCTCAGTAATCCACCCTTGGCCCCAATTCAGCAGAGCACTTAGGTACTTGTTTAACTTAAACAAGATACAGTGCTTTACTGTGAATCATAGACCTTTTTATTATTATCACTTTTACTGCAGGGCGAGGGAATTGAGAGAAGGACCTGAAGCAAACGGGAGCAATAAATTCAACATCCTGAGGCTCTGCACCCTGGGTCTGTCAGAGTCCCCAGTTGGAGAGAGGTTGAGGTTCAGAGACTGTGGCCCAGCTCATTTCCTCCTCCCATAGGAGACAGCAATGAGATTAGTAAGATTGCTGCTATGTAGAGCTGTGCTACTCATAGCTGGAAGCTAATTACACATCCGCTAGCCACTTTCCTCATTATTCAGTCAAGAAAGTCTTCACTTTGTTGGAAAGGCAAAAGAACAGCTAATAACTGCTGATGTCTTCTTTTTTTTTTGGTGTTTTGTTGGGTTTTTTTGTTTTGTTTTTTTTTTTTTTGAGAATGCACAACTATGGCTATCACTCTTCTTTGTAAAAATACAAATCTTTTCTTTATAACATCAAAAAATCTTTTTTCATTACTTGCATGGAAACCCAGTTTTCATAATCTCTGAAATGAAACCTTCCTCTTCAGAAAAGAGAGACAAGAAATCAATTGCAGCAAACACTGGACTTCAGGTGATGAACATGTCTGGTCCTTGCTTCCCCCTGGTGCACCACACATAGAAATTGTCAGTCTTCAGGGCAAACTGTGCTGGTCTCTATGGCTGAGGAAGAAAAGGTTTAAGAAATAGCTGTATTATGATTAATGTTTCTATGACAGATAAATACACTACTCGACTAAAGTTTTACAAACATTCCATTTTATGTGGTGATTTTAATTCACCTAGTGTGTGCTTTGGCATAGCTTGGGGATGTTAAGGGGAGGCAGCAACATCTCTGTAGTTAAAGCTGAAGCACCGTTATAGCACCCTATTTCCATCCCTTCATCATAACTTTGGCTTGGAAAACTGCTCGAATCTAAAGCTTGCCAGGTGGATTTTAGTCACTTTTGCAAAAACTGAGGAAAATCAGCCAAATTACTTTCAAGTTAGGGGTTGTTAAAACTTACTCTGATTGGAAATATTTACTTTTAATAAGTATTTTTAGTTCTTGTCTCCAGTTTGATTGATTGAGTCAAATCAATGCAGACCATACACTCCTGCCTTACCAAAATGTCATGTAACTTAAACTTCTGCCCAGCTCAATGACAATGACTGTACAGCAGTATTCTCTTCCTGACCCATGTGTGCCCCATTAGGAGAGGTTATTGTCCCCAACTCCATCTCTGATGCTTGTCTTTGCCCATCTGCTGGAGACTGTCCCTCCTTTTGATGTCTCAGGAGGACTAAGCGAGCCCCAACTTATCCCAGCCAAGGTAAACTGGGTTACTTTAAACTATTACATGGTGATTCATTGTTAACCTTGCTCTCTTGCACTGATGCAGGTAGGGAGCACTGGTGCTAGCAGATCTGCTCTCACTTCTGTAAGAATGGTTACCTTCACCGAGGCAGCACTATTAAAAAAATGAAGCTGTACCACTGGCCAGCAGCTTCTTCTACAGGTACAATTATTCTCAGTGCACAGGGCTTGCTATCCACACACAAGGATCCAAGCCAGTGCTATGTCCACGCTTTTGATTAAACTAGTACAAATATTTGTCCTTCTCTACCTCAAGAAATAGTTGGAATCACACTTCTAACCTCTCAATATAATTAAATCCTCTTAATTTGTGCACTGACAGTTTACAAAGAAAAATGGTTGATCTTGTGCAAAGATATAATCCACTCTCATTATTCATAAACCTAAGTCCAAACAGTTTTGTTTTTTTTCAGAAGAATTATGAGTTCACGTATGTTCTGTCTGAGATGAAGGAGGCTTTTTTTGGCATTGGCTTGAGTGAGATAATGACTGAACACTAGATAACACTTTGAAATCATCTTCCATTGCCCATTTCTCTTCAAGATTTTCTTCTCTTTGGGAGGTGACCTAAAGTTACCTGCTGAGTGCAAGAGGCCTTTATTTACAACAAATGCTTTCCACAAGTCTCTCAAGTTTTACAGAGCACTTCATTTTTCTATTACTTTTCACCACAGAAGGAATTAATCCACAAAATGTAGTATGGGCGAATAATAAAGGTGCTGATTTCTAGTCAATGTTAGCTGCACCATTATTATCACCCGCTTAAAATGTGATGACTAATTGTAAATTTAATGCATGAAGAGAAAGGTGGGGCTAGCTGCCTTGCCATCTAAATAAAATTTAGCAAACACAAAATGCCAATTGTTGACGAGTCACAGTATTGTGATTACAATCTGCAGACCACGATGGAGGTGTCTCTTTACATTAAGTGTCCTATCCGTGATTAAAACACTGACTTCTGCCTGCATTGCAACTGTCATCATTGTCCGTATCTGTCTTCCCAATGAAATACATATTTTAGAGCCTTGTTGCCGTTTTGCAATTTTTAAGTTAAAAATAAGTAACACATAAAATAAAGGCACCACTGTTTTCAGTATATCAATGTTCCTTCAATTAAAATTCAAATAAATCAAAATACTACTTTAAAACAAAAACTGAATTGGTCAGACTTCTAATCTGAAAACTCCACAGCCTTGGAGAAATTGAGATCAGTGTGTGATCTCTTTCACTCCCTTTTGTAAAGAGCTGAGCACTCTGAGCCCTTCTGTGACGTAAAGCTAATCCCGTTCAATCCACCCTGAGCTCACATTCCAAATTATGCTTCTTGCTGGGCTTGTTTTCATCTAAGTGCAGAATCTGCTGTTTTTTACAAATAAGAGCTTTTTTTTCCCCTCTCCCTCTTCACAAGCTTCCCTTCCACTCTCTTGCCAAACTCCCTGCCCTTGGCTTCCTCTTTCAAAATTACTCTTCCTTCCCATATGATCTCCAAATTAATCATCACTCTCCCTCCCTGTCTCCTCTCTATCCCATTTTTATTCACTTCATCCTGTTTCCTTCCCCCATCAAAGATCTCTTAGTCACAAGTTTCCTCACTTGTCTCTTCCATCATTGTTACTTATATGACAGTAGCAGCTCATTGTGTTTTTGTTTTTGTTTTTTTTTTTAATCACTTTCACAGTCAGGTCCTCACTGCATTCATCTCTAAGTATACCCTTTTTAAAAAAAATCTGTAACACAGTATTGGGTGTTCACCAGAAGAAGAGGTGAACAGTTTTAAAGGAACAGATACCAAAAGTCTTGATTATGATCAGTAGAAATTATGAAACATTGCAAAGAGAGTAGGTTTAGAAGCAGTTCTCATGCTGAGTTACTGCAACTATAAGATAATACTAGTTTTATATAGGCATCAGCCAAACGATGTAAATGTATCCACTTTTCTTTGGAATCGATGGATTTTTTTGCCATGCTTTGTGTGGCAGTGGCAGAAATTTGCATCCATCCAGTTTCACAAATAAATATGTGGTCTTCCTGAGAACTCTTCAGTTTGAAAAGCCACTTGACCTGAGGAAGAGTTCTACCTCATTAAATAGCTTAATTTAAGGGACTGAAGTATCTTGAGGAGAATTCAACTTCTGAAGGTGGCATAACATGGTTAATAGATTTGGGAGACAGTGGAAGAAAACTTCAGCATAGATATAAGAATCCAAATGAGAGAACTGGACTATGGAGCGACTAAAGGCTTGAAAAGTTCTAGACTACAAAAGTGAGAGAGAAAAGAAAATAAAAGAACAGTCTTAGATTTATGTTACTGAAGAAAGGAAAGTAAAAAGAATCCCAGATTGCTACACAGACACTAATTAAGCTTTACAGCGTCCCTAGGAGCTTTGGCAGACTTGGTCCCACTTTTACAGTAAGATGAAAAAGCACTGTCAGAGTGCAAACAGGGTCCTGTTTGGAGGTCAGCAAGAGATGTGATTTTGGTCAGTTGCTAGTAAGCATCATAAAAGCAGGATTCAAAATAGCAGCAATTTCATACAGTTCTAAATGTAATTTCATTGCTTCCTCTCCTTTAATCACAGAGGCTATCTTGTTTCTGTTCAGAGCACAACACCCCTGGACCCTTCAGCAGGGCCAAAAGCACTTAATTCTTCACAGAAAATTGTGTCCTGGTGGTGGCTACGTTCTCATTAGTTTTAAATGAAGACTAAAACCAGAGGAGTGAGGCTGATGCAGAACCAGTGTAGTGAGATCAGCATGATGCAATTTGTCTCTGAGGTAAAATTAGTCAGTTCAGCCATTCACAGAAAATTGTTAAGACTGTAAATAAGACTCCAAAGACCAATAAAAGAAGCAAGAGGGAAGAGAAATATAATTCCATACTTATTATAATATCTATATATGCATACACATCTATGATCATTGTTTTGGGATTAGGTAAATAATAAGCATCAATTTTGCCAGGTACCATTTAGTGCTTGTACTTGGACTTGTCTGTAGACCCCACAGGAGAAACAGATCTTGGCAAGACACTTAAAGAGGAAAACAATAATAGATTTACAAGTCTTTAAAAACATTGAAGCATATTACCAAATGCATTATTATAGGTACTAAATTCTATGATAGTCACCAGTTTCAGTGAAGAGACCTCTCTGTTCGTCAGGATTAAGTTTGCCCCAGTAGTAAGATTTATGTGAAACTACAATGCTACAGACACTAGAACAAGTTTTGCTCCCTTCACACATGCAAGTCTTCAGAGTCATCCTAGAGTGCAACCAATGTGTGTCCCACCTGCAGCTACCTGCAATCTCTTACAATGACCTCAGTTATTGCTATAGTTCAGACAACAGCTGTAGGACCCCTTTCCAAATGGCACCATCACATGTCTAAACACATGTTCTCTACATTGGGTGCCACTACTGTTTCTTCATAGACTACTGCCCAAATTTTCCTCAGGAGATGAACTGCTATGTCAGTACAAACAATGTGTGTCTACAAAGTTTTGGAGAACAGAAAAGACTGGATGCAAAATGTTGTCAACACATAAAACCCACTCTTGAGTATTTGCCCCTAAGTATGTAACAGATTTACCAGTCGCAAGCATTTATTCATCTGCCAGGAAGTGTATGGGATGCCTCTTTACTTTAGAAATGGTTTGCATGCCAAAAGCAGATATCTGCAATATTTCACCCAAAACAATAAATCTCCTGTCCCTCAAGAGAAAAGGCTGTTTACTCTATTGTACCAACATTAAGTATTGCAACACTCAACATACATGTTGTTAATACATAAACTATATTGTTTCAACTGCATCCTCCTCATTCCCCACTATTCCCTCTGTTGCTGTCAGCTTGCTTAATTTATTGTAAGATAAAAATGCTTTATTATCATTATTTACTCTTTATGTACTGTAAACATTTGCAAAGCTAAGCAATAAGAAGCAAATATTATTGTGATATTAATAAAATAAGAATGGGGTGAAACAAATACATGATAATTATGAAATACTGGGGTATGTTTGCACAACTCTGGGTGTATTTTTAGGAGACAGTCTGTCTTAGTGACAGAACATACAAGGGAGAAGGAATTTCCGAGTGTTATGCTAAGTTCTGTTGTTGGTTTTCTAAATATTCTGGACTAAAGTCTCTCTTATAAAACAGAGAAAATATTTTTTCATCCCATGGGGGTATTGTGAGAATTACTCATCTGGTACATAGATAATACCCAGCAAATAAAAAAGCCACTAGGCATTGTTGTCATTACCTGTTCCTCAAAGCTTCTATGACAGGACGGCTGACTACAGTACAGTGGGCATATCACCAGTTGACATGGGGACCACCTATATAATTCTGGACAGGCTATCAGATAAGAACAAGTAATTCCTGGTTTTTGTGTTCAATTGCAGCTTACATAGCACAGTTTTAATAGAAAAATGTGTCGTGTGCCTCTCATAGCCTCACTTGAGCTGAAAGCATGCTGAAAAGAACTGGCTTGATGTGCAACTTCTGGCAAGTGCTGCTTACAGAAACAAGGGCTCAACTTTAAAAGCAGAAATATAAGGAAAGTGAGTGCCTTTGCTAGGTATCTCTCCTTGTTTGCAAACACTTTGCCTGCAATAAAAACAAGGAAAGACTTTATTATTGGCTGAGGAAAACACAGTAACATAAGTAAATAAGTAAAATATCCACACCCATCATATCTCTGGCAGTGGTTCTTTAGTTCACTTCCCTACCAAGTGGTGCCAAAGTCCAAGGAGCTAACATACCTTTAACTCTTTGTTTTCTCTCTTTTCCCTATTGCTATTAATGGTTAATGTATGTTCAGGATGAATTTGGCTAATGTGTCTCCAACCCCTATAGGAAGTGCTATCTGATCTGGTCCACCAACCCTAGCAATAGCAATTTATTTTTATTGCTGACATCAGACGCCCCTCACCCCCAGCTTCAGTCCCTATTTCCGCAAGTTCAGCGGAGAGCCAGCAGGAAATACCTTACTCCCGCTGTAAAACTGCCTGCGTGCCACAGCTTCTGAGTGGGCTCCTACCACAGAGGCACTGTGGTGACTTGTTCAACGAGACTCATAGTGGACAAGGACCAGCAGCACCCCAGATCCTTGCACAGGGCTCTTGTCATACCAAGGGTGTACGTCAGCATGGGAAGGGAACCCTTTCCTTGTCCCCATCCTCTTCGTTTAATCCTATCTTCAACGCATCACAACTCACTTGCAATTTTAGGAGTTCCTAACAATATTTCTGGGAGGGTTTCTGCATAAAAGGTTTTTAGAATTAAATTCCCTGCACACCTTCATTCACCAAGAGTTGGCAATAGAGTTTCTTCTCTTGAAAGGCCATTGCCCAAGCTGATGGATCCCCTTCCCAGGCTCACTGACAGCCAGCTCCTCTTCCCAGCCCCACAGCCCGTCTGCTCTGCCTTTTCACTCGCACGGAGTAGGAGTCACTATCCTCTTCAGCTTCGCACTAGTGACTTTATACTTGAGCAACTCTGAGCAAACATATGGGACTTTTGTTTAATTGTATTGTATATTTCATCTTCATGGGTATGTAAGACATATTTTATATCAGCCGGTAAAAAGGCCAGTTTGAAAAAAGAAGTATTATATAGATGCTTGTTATGGCAAAACCCAGCTGAGGGTCTTCTGTCGGTTACTGAACTGAGGAAGCAGATGTCCGAGCCGTTTCGCTCCCCGGAGCTCCAGCAGACGCAGGACTTCGCAGGTTTTCGGAGAAGGCTGAACTTCACCTACAGCCAGTGACCCCTGGGAGCTGCGCTGCCTTCCTCCCCCTTCACCTGACTTCTGAGGAAGGACAAACTGAAGTTACGGGTTGACATACAGATGACATTTAATCCCCCGCAGTAGCCTGAGCACCACACCGCGCCTCTGACACCTTTGGGGAGGAGAACCGCCAACCACCGCGCTGGCGGGCAGCTGCCACATTCCACCCCGGAGGTGGCCCCGTTTCAACGCCGAACAAGCCTGTTCCCCCGGGTGTGCTGGGGTGGCACGGCGGGCTCCTCGGGGGGGCCGGCACCTCATCAGCGGGCTGTGGCCGCCATGAACCGCCGCGTTTTCGGTCACGTTTTCAGCCGTCGAAGCGTGAGGCGGATGCGGTCTGTCCTCGCTCCTGGAGCTCGGCAGAGCTAACCGTGGCAATGGAACGGCTGCCAGGGTACTGCTCCCCCTGCCCGCCGGCCTTAATGGGGCTGATTTTTAATTAAAGGCGGAATTGCCGGGAGAGAAGCCGGCAGGGCAGCGGCGGAGGGCCGCGGCGGGGAGGTGGCTCCTCTCGGGGAGCGGGGAAGGCCCCGGAGGGACCCCCGGCCTGGCGGGTGGGTCTGCCCGGGGCCT